>NC_136949.1:10372682-10602682 GCF_949987615.1 Pollachius pollachius
TGTGTGTGCATCAGAGCTTAAAAAAATGGGTCATCCATGTATGTCTATATATTATTTTCTAAAGGTATGAATAATGTATATCTGTGTGTGTGCATTCCAATGTGCATTCCAGTATGCTTTTTGTGTGTCTTCTGTGGGCATTGGTCTGTAAGTGCTGTTATGGGAGTGTGTGTGTGTGTGTGTGTGTGTGTGTGTGTGTGTGTGTGTGTGTGTGTGTGTGTGTGTGTGTGTGTGTGTGTCTGTGATTTCTTGTCTGTCTGGTTCATTGTGGATCTGTATCCATTTTCACAACTTTTTGGTGCATTTCATTGCAGACATGTTATTTTTAACTCCTGGCGTAAAGGTCCTGGATTCGAACCCAAACACCTGCACTTCCTACTACCTGAAGGCAGACTTAGGCAGACAACAATAAATAAATCAAATGTTTGGACCAAAAAAAGGCTTATAACAACCGATCAAACAATTTCATTCAGACTGAATGAATCCCCACTCCTCCCGATTTCAAGAACAATTATAATATCGTTTTTGGGGCAAAATGCTCCGATAAGTCAGTCAGTTTTCAGTTCTAACCCTAGTACTTTGTGGCCCCTGGTTGTGTGGCCCTCCTCCAGGGTCCTGGTCGGCCATGGTGGGCAGCGACGAGAGCCACCAGAAGCTGGGCGTGATCCCCTGCTCCATCCCCTGGCTGTACGGGGCCGTGGAGCGCTGGAAGGAGCGCACCTGGACCAACCTCAGCGTGTCCGTGTCGGCCGTGGAGCTGCGCTGGGGCGGCCGCGGCGAGGCCGGGGAGGGGGAGGAGTCGCTGAGGGACCTGCTGGCCGAGGTGGCCCCCGCGCCGACCTCCAACACCATGGACCGGCCGGCGGGCCACATCACCCTGCACGAGGACCCCCTGCTGGGGGTGCAGGTGAGGGGGTGTGGATGGGCTGGGAGAGGGTGGAGAGGGTCTCGGGGAGCGCGGTGGTTCAGTGTGAGATGGGGATGTAAGATGAAGCAGGTTTAGATTTAATTGGTTTTCACTGCTACACACACACACACTTAGTACTGGCACCCACCAACACACTCTAGACAACAACAACAACAACAACACACTATAATATATGCACTCACAGCATTGTGAGACACTTAAGATAAAAGTGTCTACTAAAACTTACCAGATTATATTTTATGTATCAGCATGAAAGCCTCTCTCTCTCGCTCTCTCCCTCTCTCCTGTCTCTCGGTCTCTTCACCTCTCTCTCTCCCTGTCTATCTCCCTCTATTACTCCCTCTGTCTCCCTCCCTCCCTTTCTGTCTCTCTCTCCTTCACCCTGTCTGACTCTCTCTCCCCCTGTCCCCCTCTACCTCTCTCTCCCCAGCTGCGTAACCACAACAGGGTGAAGTGTCCCACCGCCGAGAGGGCCGCCTCCCTCCTGGACTCCGCCATCGCCTCCCGTCTCCACGGCAACCAGACGGAAGGCCGCGGCGTTGGCGATGACATCACGGCGCCGCCGGCGTACCACAGCTCCGTGATGTTCTTCACCATGCACGTCACGCCGCCGCGCACGGACCTCAGCGCCAACGGCAAAGGTAGCCACGCACACACACCGCACACGCTACATCCCATAATGTCTCCTACGAGAGCCCTGCTCTGAATAGGTTGCCGGCAACATGTGTTTCCCTGAATAGGCCGTCCTGGAAATAACAAAACACAAATCAATTTTAATTTCTTTATTGGCTTTACTCTTATTTTCTGTCCTCCCTTCTCTCCATCTTCTCTTCTTGACTTCTTTTCTAGTGTTTTTTTTCTTCTCTCCTATTTCCTTCTCTTCCCTCTCCTCCTTCATCTCGTCTTCCTTTAGTTTTATCGTCTCTCCTCTCCTCCCCTCTTCTCTATTCTGCGTTTCTTCTCCTTTTCTTGTGCCAGTCAAACCGACTTCGATTTTTACTCCTGCTAACTGTGTTTCTCTCCCTTCTCCACTTCTCCTATTCCTCTCTCCCGTTTCCTCTCCTTCCTCCTTCTCTCCCCTCTCTCCCCCATCACTCCCTCTCTGTCTGGGTAGCTCCCCGCAGTCCGTCTCGGTTGACCATGATAGATGTGTGTAGTAGTATGAAGATGATGACTGTGGTCAACAAGACCCGGAGCGAGCTTCCCCAGACTGGACTGCCCTCTGTCCTCTATTCCCTCCTCAGTGGGAACAAAAACATCCCCAGCAAGTAAGAGGTTGATATGACGCGGGCTCATTGATAACCATGGCACCAAGCTTCATGATAGGATATATGCCGTTTGCTGGACTTTCTTTTCTTTAATTTTTTTGAAGTGTTATACAAGGAGTGCATTCATACAGCATGCATGGCTAAACAATTTCTTAGTGGATTCAACAGCAGCAGTTTGTAGCAGAGTAAAAAAAGTTAATTGAGAAAGTTGCTCTGTTGACTGCTTTGAGCATTATGATACCGTTTTATAGTTTCACTATACAATATTCAAAAATAACAAAATATACTGTAACTTTTTTACAAAATAGTTTTTTAAGCCTTCTTGCTGTCCCATAGTTTGAGTAGAAGGGAATTTATTCGCTTGAGTCCATTGCGAAGAATGACACAGACATAAACATAACGCAGGGTATAACTAATAAAAAAATATTAATACGATTGTGCTCCTTTTCTTGATGCCTGCGCGACAGGGGCAGTAAACTGACCATGCTGCTCAAAGAGTCTCTGGGCCGGGCCAACTGCCTGACCACGGTGATCGCCCAGGCGTCGGACCTCCCGGTTCACCTGCCTGAAGCCCTGTCCACTATCTACCTGGTGTCACGCATCCGCAGGGCACAGAGGAGGCCCAAGGTACGGATCTGTCATCATCGGCTTTATCATGTCTAGTATAGTTGTTTCGTTTGTTTCCTGATGCACCTATCCTAACAAGGGAATTCAAATTTTTGTAATTAGTTATTATATTAGTCATGTTTTTATTATGTATGAATTATACGTATTTATGTGATTTGTTTTTATCATTCTGATTATTATTAGGTATTTTTGTATTAAGCAGCGCCTCCTTTAAGCAGTGAGTTCTGTAATACGTTTCTCCTTCCTTACATATATAAGTCAGTACAATACAATATGATCCTCAGTTGTCTATAACGGTGTTAGACCTTCCCTTTCACCGGAATCCATCTTTACTATCGCGTGAAACCCGCATTTTTCACTCCGCAAGATTGAATTCAACCGTGACATGAATCAATACCACGTGACATCAATGAACCGCCACCCTATCCATCTATTCCCGCAGCAGTCCACGTCCTGCTCCCCGTGTGGCAGAAGCCTGGGCAAAGACAAGCGGCCCGGCGGCCATCGGTCCATGACCCTGCGCGCCTTCCACTCCACGGGCCAGGTCGACGTGGACGCGCCCCGCCTCCGCCTCCGCGGTGACCCGGACGACCGCTCCATCAGCGACCAGTCCTGCGATACGGTCATCCACATCGGCTCCGACGGCGCTGTCCACAACCCCAAATCCGCCCGGATGTTGCCGCTGACCCGGCCGCCGTTCGTGCCCATCGTCCCCTCGCTGCACCAGGGGGAGCCCAACGCGGATGACCCCGAGTTCACCGCCCTCCTGGTGGAGCTGCTGAAGATTCCCCAGTCCCAGGCGGAGCAGAAGAAGGATAAACTCCCAAGAGGGAAGGCGGTGGAACCGCCGAAGGCGGAGGCAAAGCCTCCGGAAAGGGACTGTCTGAAATGCGAAACCTTCGCCGAGCTTCAGGAGCGCCTGGGCTGCATCGACGGCAGCGAGACGGCGACGGGAGCGCCCAAGCCGCCGTGCAAACACCCCAGAGTCGACGATGTTACGGCTGAGACACGCTCACAGAACGAGATGGCGGCGGCGCAGAGCGAATTGGCGAGCGAGGCGCCCAAGACGCAGGGCCAACCGGGCCAGGAGTACGTCCACGCTCACTCCTCTGCCGGGGAGAAGAAGTCCGACGGGGCCGCTCCAGGGGACACCTTCCAGAGGGAGGATTCAGGCCTCTACGACTGCGAGGACGGCAGTGCGACCAGCTCCGCCGAGGAGCCTCAGAACCAGAGTCTGGGCCGGGGGCGGATCCTGCGGGCGAACCGCTCTGAAACGCCAGACACTGCCACGCCCAGGTCGTCCTCAGACTCTAGTGGGAGGGAGGAGCTTCAGGGCATGGGTCCCTCCTCGGTTCCGGGCCCTGTCCCTCAGCCCACAGAAAGCCAGAGGGTTTCAGAGGACGGCGAATGGGCCAAACCAGAATTCAGGACCTCGCCGATTGGCAAGAGTTACCCGGTGTCTACCCCCTCCTCGTCTCCCTCGCCCCCTTCCTTGGCTAAAAGTGTCTTGCTCGGGGGCCTCTTACCCCACCTCCCGACGGAGGAACTCAAGGAAATGAAGGCTACCATCACGGTGACGGTGCAGCAGCCGTTGGACCAGGACGGTCACGACGAGATCGTCTATTCCATGGTGGAGGAGGTGACCATCAGCGGGGCGTTGGACCGGGACGCCAAGGGACGCAGCATCATTCGTATCAGAGAGAATACCCAGTCGGAATCGCATGCAAACGGCTCAGGCTGCTCTCAACCCATCAGAATCATAGGCAATGTCATTGAGGAGTCTGGGACAGCGGACTATTGCAGTAGGCCCAGTAACCCTTTGGTTCACACCCCATCCAGGCAGTCCAGTGCCCAGCCAAAACCCCCGCCGGTGAAATTCAGGAAGGAGAATAAATTATTGCCTTCCTTCATCAATCCCATGCTGGTTGATACAGACTGTGAATCCTACCTGGACAGCGATGAACCCAGATACACTTCTAATGTTTTCTTTGCAAACCGGGAGCCAGTGACTCTCGAGCCCAGGAAGGAAAATCCCAGGAAGGATAATCCCAGGAAGGATGATCACATAATGGACGATCACGGAAACGTAGCCGAAGGGAGACGGCTTGCGAGAGGGGCCGTCGCATTCGAGACCCCCAACCATAAGTATGATCATCTATCCACATTACCCTTAGTGCAAATGTCATGTGACTCACGTGACCTCCCGTCTGCAGCTTTATACGAGGAGACAAAAGCCAAAAACTACAACAAGAGGCAGAACAACACAGACAGGCATTGTCCCCGAGGGAAAGAGCCTGTTTATCCCACCACCGCTCCCCAGGGCCGGCCGGGAGCGGAGGTGGCTCACAGAGTCGTCGGGAATGCCCCCCAGGGCATCGCAGCTTCGCTTGGTTGCCTGGCAACCCTTCCCGACGACCTCAAAACAAACAGTCTGCCGAGGGGCTGGCAGGGAGCCCGACATGGGGAGGGGCGCCGGGCGGGGCGCCACATGACCGACGACCGCCGGCACCCCGGGGGCATGACCTCATCCACCCCGTCGAGTCCCAGGGTTACCATGGAGAGGAGGCCTCGCAGGCATCACCGCTCCAGGCACGACGGCCTGGACCTCTCTCCCCCGCCGAGCAAGAACCACCACTCAGAGGACAGCCGGCGGGAGGGTGGCGGTGGCGGTGGTGGTGCTGGTGGTGGTGGCGGTGGCGGTGGTGGTTGCAGTGGTGGTGGTACACTCAACAGAAAGGCCCGGTCTTTGTTCAGAACCGGCTCAAAGTCGTGGAGCCTGAGCAAGAGGAGCGACAGTTTGAACGGCCTGAAGTCGGCCGCCGCCGAGCCGACCAGCGGCTGGAATCTTGGCGCCAAGCTGCGGCAACTAACCCGTCGGACCAACTCGCTGGGAAGGAGCCCGGCAAAGTGCCAGTCCCCCGACCCGGGCAGCAGCAACACCTCGGTGAGCTCCAGGACAAGCTCTAAGGGCAGCTCTAAGGGAAGCGTCGAGGGGAAGACTAAGGGGGGTTCCAAGGGGTCGTATGAGGAGATATTTAAGGGGAAGGGGAAGAGGAGTTATGAGGGAGAATCAACCTTAGCCAGGAACAGCAGGAGCCCAAAGAAGAGCCCTAGGTGCGCGCCAGTGGTGGAGCCCGGTCACCGCTCCGACCCCTCAAACAGCTACCCTTCACCCCAGTCCCAGAGGTCCGCCTCCTCCAAGCTCTCCGCTGTGGGGAAACTCAAGATGGCCACCCCCAGGGTACGCCGGGTCTCCAACTCGGGCACCAGGACCCTCAGCTTCTCCCGCAGCGACCCGCGGCGGGCCATCAACCGCAGCGCCAGCCTCTCCCCGGACGGGAAAGCCTTCCAGCGGGACCAGCCGTCCTGCTTCCCCTCCTTGTCCTCCTCGCCGCCCTGGTCCATCGCTTCCCTCAGCCGCACCCAGAGCCAGAGCTCCTCCTGCTGCTCGGCAGCCACCAAGTCCCCCCTCCACGGGGTCATCGACGGACGCTTCTCCGACTTCCTGAAGGACCGGGAGTCCTGCCTCGCCCCGACCATCTCCGCCGAACCCAAAGGTCGAACCCCGATCGAAGAAGACGACGAGGACGACGAGGACGACGAGGACGACGGGCTGTTCGACCTCCCGCACGGCGTCCCGTCGCCGTACAGCCGGCTGACGGCGCCGCGCGCCCCCACCCACCTCAGCGGGCACGGCAGCGACGTCACCAGCGTGCTGAGCGGGGAGTTGCCCCCGGCGATGGGCAAGACGTCGCTGCTGGTGTTCCCGAAGCGGAGCAGCGGGGTAAGCAGCGGCTACGAGAGCCTGGCGAGGGACGGCTCCTCCCGGGACTCGGCCAGCGACCGGGCCTCCCCCCTCCAGAGGTCGGAGGGCCGGCCCGCCCGGAGGAGGGGCTACAACGGGGACAAACGGGGCATGATGAATTGATGACGATAATTTGTTGATTTGGGCAAGAGTTGATGAAATATGTAACTGGTGAAAATGTTGTTGAGGGGGAATGACTGAAGAATGATACCTCAACTATTGGTGTAATTGTCTAATAAAATATACAAATGTTTTTTCCATCACACTTTGCACATGCTACATTCTTAATTTTTAGCAATAATAATTTAGATTAAAATGGGAAATCACTGGTTTAAGAACATTAAAACCACCAGATTTACTGACGGCCTTTGTTCTGTCTCACTCTCTAGAATTCTGATAAAATAAATCTGAATTACGATTAGAATCATGTTCTACTGAAAGCACAACTGGTATGGAAGGCTATATCTAGTTATATATATTGACTATAAAAATTGAAAGGATATATCTATCTTTACGAGCCATATGCAATGTTAACAGCCAAATTGACTGATGTGCAGTAAATAATTCATAATCAAATCCTAAAGCAAACAGCCATTGCATTTCTTTCTTATACATAATTAGATTCCACTGCTGCAACGTTTGGACTTCATAACTTTACAACTTGGCTAGGCTACTGTAGCAATTATTCACATTTATTTTTTGTAATCTTCCAATACCTAAAAATGCACCCTATCAGATAATTATTAATAATACACAACCTCAAATTACAACATTTCGCTAATTGAATGAGACACGTACGCTTTCCATTCCAGGTCAGAGCAATGAGCACACAAACCAGCTAATGAATAAAGCAATTATAAAAAACAACAGCCACGGCAGCAGAACGCTGCTCTATCAAAGACAGCCGTGATCATGTCATTAGCTAATTAACTTTGCAGGCTCCATTCAATTCCAGTCAACACTTACGTAATTTCACCAGGGCACGGGTGAGACAGTAATCTCTTATCCCTGCTTAAATTCAATTCAGATATCTTGAGGAATTCCCGCAAATGTGGAATAGTTTTACTGTTTTAAATGCTGGAATGTAAATATTAATAATTTCCGTTTGTCGGGGCTGATTAGGGGAAAGGGTGGGGCAGCCTACACCAGTCTATCCATGCCTCCCACATGCCCCCTAGTGGACACTACCTACGAGCATATTCTCGAACTGCATTAAACTAAAACTAAAGGTGAAATTTGGACTTGCAACTAGATTTATACCTTGTTGACTGCTTTCGGATACTGAACGCTTTTATATTTATATAGTGCAGAGTAGCAAGTAAGGAAGAGAGCAGGGGGAGGGGAGAAGAGGAGAGGGGGAGGGGAGATGATGAGGAAGAGAGGAGAGGAGAGGAGGAGGGGAGAGGAGGAGAGGAGAGGCGATGAGAAGAGAGGGGACAAGAGGAGAGGAGATAAGAGCATGGTAGCCAGGAGAGGAGAGGAGGGGAGAGGAGGGGAGATGGACTCCCAATGCCTCCCTCTTCACCTTCATTGGTCCCAGGCTGGTACCTCAGGCCTGGAGCATGAGGCCCTCAGCCAGTGGCCCCAAGGCTTGTTGGAGGGAGCAGGGGCCCCAGAGGCCCTGGGGCTCCAGATGTACGAGCTCAGAGGCAGACTGGTATGATGTTGTATGATGTGGTGTCTGAACTTTATTAGAAATAAGGGCAGCAATGGAAAGGAATACCTAGGGAGGGACACACTACAGGAAACTATATTACAACCACAAGCAAGACATACCCCATACTAAAACTATAAAAAAATACACAACACTATACAATACACAATGCAACTTCAATTACACTACAAATATACTGCATGGCCAATACTTCACAAACCTACATTCCACTACACTACACTGCACTACAACGACACCACACTACAAATATGTATAAAGTCAAACAGAGCCATTGTGTAGCCAAGAAGATGCTGGAAGTATTTAAAGAGGGTTTTGGAAAATAGGAAATCTGATCTAATGACCTCATGTCCAGACCAGACAACAAACGGTTTTTCACACAAATCAATATGTTGCTTTTTGATCTCCATTAGTCATTTAATCTCCCTGAACGATGCATTGGGCTTTGGTCTTGATTTAAAATTAATTTAAAGAAGGGTTCCCCTCTCCGTGTTATGTGACTACAACCACAAGGGTGGTCACAGTATTCTAGAGCTGTGAATATGCTAATCCTTAATCAGGTTATTCTTGAACACGCATGGATTAGCTGTTTATTAAAATGGCACCTTCTTAGAGAGCTCTAAGGTTAACATGTTTTACATCACATTACGGCGGGTTCCGTCTCACTGCCCCTGGATGAGTGATTAGATTAGACAAGGTCCCGGTGCCAGGCACTTTCTAGAGGGTGCTCAGTTTACTGTGACAGAGCAGGGTCAAATACGCTTTTACTCTGAAGGGATCTATTTTTGTGAACTAAATGCCATTGCGTAGGAATTAAAACCTAAGATTGAAATAAATCATATACCAGACACTTTTATCCAAATAGTGTGTGTGTGTCTATCTGGGCGTGTGTATGTGTGCGTACAAGCATGGGAACGTGCGAACATGTGTGTGTCTGTGTCTTGTGTCTAAGTGTGTGTGCATGTGTCTATGTTAGCCTGTTTGTGTGTTTGTGTGTGTTTGCGTGTTTGTGTGTGTCTGTGTGTGTGTGTGTGTGTGTGTGTGTGTGTGTGTGTGTGTGTGTGTGTGTGTGTGTGTGTGTGTGTGTGTGTGTGTGTGTGTGTGTGTGTGTGTGTGCGTCTGTCTATCTGTGCCTACCCCATCTGAAGAAAAAGCACCACTGAAACTGCACCAGAACACCATGGATCCTCAGTCTGGTCTGATCCAGATATAGATTTAACTATTTATTGAGTCACTTTAGCAGACACATTCATCCGAAGTGAATCACAGTGTATTTTAGATACATGTCATGAAGAAGCAGACGTGGGTTAGGGCATCTTGCTCTAGCATGCCTTCCCCATTTTCCATTGCTCTCAAAGGACAGATCCCATTGTTCCCAAGAAGGACCTTTGTTGTTGTACTGTATCGTCTCCATGCTAGTTCTCTTTCTGTTGTAAAAAGAAAACAATAATATGGGGCATATGGGAACAGCAACAGCTGCACAGCGAACACAAGAAAGCAGAAAATAAACAAAATCCCATCAATAACAAGACGCCCAGACTTGGAGGCTGAGGGGTTGTCGATCACATCCACCTCCAAATTCCTTTTTTTTTTGTCCAGTCTAATGAGTCTAATGATGGATGTCTCTTGTTTCCTGCAACACTGTTTCAGGAAAAAAAGTAAACATGCAAAGCTGGGGTGGCATTACGAGAGAGAGATGCAATGACGCATAGCAATCAATACAAACAGACCTCTTCAGGTAATGGATCAGGGCATTACGATGCACAGGACATACAAACACACACACACACACACACTGGAATTTTGTCTAGTGAATCATCTAGATCATCAGTATGATGCACATCACTGTCATGGTTTATAAAGGTCAAGTTCTTGTTTAAAACCTCCAGGTTCCTCCAGATGGCTCTGACTACTTTTACCAAAGTAAAAGTAGGTCTATTTGTCCTTCTGTATATGAGTAATAGTGCTCTTTTGTGTGTGTGTGTGTGTGTGTGTGTGTGTGTGTGTGTGTGTGTGTGTGTGTGTGTGTGTGTGTGTGTGTTTGTGTGTGTTTGTGTGTGTGTGTTTGCGTGTGTATGATCTGTTTTCAACAGAGACAGACAGAGAGCGAAAAAGAGAACGATAGACTCTCCCTTCACTCCAATTCTCTCTCTCTCTTTCTCTCTCTCTCTCTCCTTTCCTCTCCCTCTCCCTCACCCTCTCTCCATCTTTCTCTGTCTCTCACTATCTTTCTGCTCTAGTTCATATCTTCATTAAGCCTCTTTGGAAGTCCAGTTTACGTCATCAAACCTCTTAGCTTAAATAGAACCAAGATGCATCTGAAGTAATGTTTAGAATGGACACAAACACACACACACATACACACACACACACACACACATTAACACACACACACACACACACACACACACAGAGGGAGAGACAAAGATTAAAAAACAGTAAAAGACGTATTCAAGCATTAAATATGGTGAGACACACACACACACATACACATACATATATATACATACACAAACAAAGAAGAATGAACCGATTTAAGGTTTGCAAGAGCGGCTACATCTGTACTATACCTGTAAATGTTATGTTTGAATGTAAATGCCAGAAAGGGGAAATAGTATATGTTACTACTCTAAAGAAGGTCAAGTTTAGTCAAATGTATGGTAAAAAACATAAGCCCTACACAATTATGAGGTGCTGTTAGATAGCATACCATGCCTATAACATTAAAGAAAGTCACACAGCAATAAACCTTCAACATATAATGTGCCACATTTTCATGATATTGGGAAATATTGTTGTGATATTGTTGCTAAGGAGATCACATTTGAATTAGAGTGTTGTTATATAAAATATGAATTCGATCTATTATACTATTTGAATCGTTTTTAATCCCGTCTAAGGTAGGTTTATTTACCAGAACAATCGTTCATCCCAAAGCCTTTGATCGCGTTATATAACGAACCACTGCTCTATCGGGTAAATTTGCGTCGCACTGCCGTTGGGTGGCGACATTGTCTACGCGGCAAAATTAAATTATACATTTTGCAACGAGGGACCAAAAAATACCCGGATTGGGTCGTAAACAACCATGGAACCGCAGAGAGCATCTCATCGGGTGACAGATCGAGGGCTAGACTGTAATGTAACATGATGGAAACAGCCGGAACACAGCAGTGGTGTGGTAGGGGTGACGGTCGAGAGGCGACAACATCATAGGAGCTGCAGAGCCAGAGTGCGTATGAACCGTTGTTATGTTACGTTATGGTGTGTTTGGGTTAACGTGTTTACCTTTCCACACGAGTTGATATGATAGGAAGACATGTGTGGGCATGTCACACTGCAGATAACTTCTGTTCATGTTTAATATTCTCCTATTTACGTTGTGGCCTCACATCCAAGAGCACATGTGTCGTTTTCAACCATATGGGCTAAGAAGGCAATTCGGTTACTGCGGTTATTAAACATCGAGAACATCTGCGCAACCTTTCCCATTGCGTTATACATGTCTATAAGCTATTTGTCAACTATTAAATATTGAACAATCCTGAGAAGTTTTGGAAAATGAATTGTCGCTCCTGTATATTGTGAGGGAGACAATGCTGCAGTAGGCTACAGCTGCACACGCACACACACTACACAACCTACATTGAAACACACCACGCACACACAAGCACACGATGGTCTGACTGCACATTTGTTTATACTGAGCCAGATGGTCTCCTATTGGAAGAGTTTCTATAAAATGTGCACTAACTATTGAAATATATTATAATAGCATGTTTTGCGTTTATATTAAGACCATATAGCCTCTAAATAACATTCATTTTGCGATTTTGAGGGAAAGACTACTCTTGAACTTATGCAATCCTTATGTAATCGTGTGTAATTTATAGGCCTATGTGGCCAATTTGTAAGATAACAGAAGAACAACGAGGACAGTTTCCTGGCATTTGCCCACAGGAATTAACCAAATGTACCGTACTGTAACCTCATCCAATGCACTAATTCTCATCTGGACAGACTCCTACACTGTTATCTCTTCTTCTTCGTCTCCTCGGTTTGACGCTGCGCTTTAGGCGGCGCTCCCGGCGCCTGTTGGCTGCAGCGTGTCACATTCCATGTAGTAAAATACAGCCTCACATGACTGCTTCACGCAGGGTATGGCCTACCTCTGAGTTACCGTGCCACGCACGAACACTCACACACACATACACACAAACACACGCATGCCCTCTGATCGTTGATGCTGCAAAGATGTGCTTTAACAGGCGGAATGAGGGGGCATCTTTGCAGCAGCAAATATGGTTTTGAGTTGCTACTATTAAACCTGTAGTCTCTCTTATACTATCTTAAACATGTTGTCAATAGTATTAATGAATCAAGTTCAGCTATGTGTGTGTTCTATAACACATGCCTGTTCCTGGCGCCTGCTTATTACTCCTACATTCTCCACTTCAAACTTCTCTACAGCAAAATAATCACGGGCTAGAACTAAGGTACATATAATTATTAAAATAACTACATATGTTGGAGTGGGCAGAGACTGCGCAGCATGCAGGCTATTCTCTGTTACCAGGTCCTCAATGTTCCCAATGTGAGCTTGGACGTGGACAGGCATTGTGTGTTGTCCCACTTTATGTCCGTGATGTAACAGTCCTTTACCCTTTATCAGGCACTGTCCTCTCCACAGTAGCAGGGGATGGTGGTTTATTTTGTGCTGAAAGGACCCCTTCAGGCACCATTAGAGACGCAAAGAAACATTCTATTATCTTTGTCACTGAGAGAACAGAGGATCTGACTCTTCGCTCAACCGTCTCTCCTCTCCTCCTCTTCCTGTCTGACGTCTCTTATAGACCATTTGTTCTCTCCTTTCTCTCTTTCCTTCTTTCTTTCTTTCTTTCTTATACTTATATTTGCCTCATTGTGGTGCCACGTTTTATAAAATTGCCAAAGCATGTTATGGTTCATCATTCTCTTCCCTACCCCACTTTCTCTGCCCCCATTTTGTCTCTCTTTCTCTCTATCTCCCTCAATCTCAATCTTTTTTTGTTAATATTTTTAGCAACTTCCTTCTCTGCTTGCGTAGCAGCAAAAGCCACAGAGCAAGATATGGTTTTATGCCAGCTAACGACGCTAAAAAAACTGTTCCATAACTGTCTCTCTCTCTCTGTTTCTCTCCCTTCTCTCTCTCCTCTCACAGGTCGCTGAGAGAACAAGTGAAGTCCAGTGACCACGGGTACTTTGAAGAAGAAAAAACAGAGAAAATGAACAACTGATTTTACAGGATGACTTACAACTGAATATACCGTAAAGAGCGCCACGGACTACATTACCCACAATCCTTGTCTCAAATATACACTGGATACCTTGCAACTCTCTCTCATCTCTCCTCTTCTTCAGCCAATGGGCATAGAGGATTATTAGTCTGAGACCTGTTACCACAGCACAGGAGGGGGGCGGGGTTGGGGGGGGGGGGCGACATTGGGACCGAAGACCCCTGGGAAATATTCACACCACCTCAATCACGTGGAGCCTCACCACCTTCCACCGACTACTGAAGGAACACCGCCGGGCAAGAAAGCAGACAGATCAGACCGGAAAAGATACCTGAGGGATCAACAGCTGCCTGGCCAAGCCGCTCCCGACATAGGACATAGGCAGTGAGGCATCTCACTTGCATTTGGAACACAGTCGTCAAGTCGATTCCAGAGTCAAGACCCCCTTGCAGAGCCCCTGGGGGCTCCAGCACCAGCGGTTGAGTCTCCTTAGCAACACCAAGTGTGCCTGGAGGTGATGGGCAACAAGAACATGAGTGCCCCCCCGAAGGGCCCCGATGCTGGGGGCCAGGAGACCCAGGAGGAGCAGCCTTCGGAGACCAGCCTCCCAGGTACTAGACGCCTCGTTAGGAAACCCTACCACTGTCTTTATTCTACTACTGTTTGTTCATGTGGGAGTCGGAGTTACCATCTGTGATCAACAAATGATCTATTCGTCTCACATGTTGATTGTATTTATGGTATGGTGTTCCTCATATGTTGAGCTCCATAAAAAGCAAGGCTATATCTGTCGTCGTAAGGCGTAACCAGGGCGGGATATTCAGATTCAAGTTCTTCTGATTCAAATTAGACTATACAACAAGTATAAAGGAGCGAGTTACATTATTATGTGCAAGCTCTCTTTGACTGCCTGGTTACAAGGTTAAGATATATGAACAAATAAGAAGGTTAAAATACATATCCATAATAAAACCATGATGATGCTACCATGATGATGGTAATGGGATATCCATTACAGCCCTCGCCATGTCTAACGGCTTCAGGCCAAGGTCTTTACACATCATTAAAGATCATTAAAACACAGTTAGAGGAGGGAGAGGGGGAGAGGGAGGGAGGGAGAGGGGGTGAGGGAGGGAGAGGGGGTGAGTGGAGTAAGAGAGAGAAAGGGACACATTGTACCGGACAAATATACAGAGAGAAAGAGGGAGAGAGAGAATCTGAGTGATATATATATAATTATGTGAGAGAGCAGAGAGAGAGAGAGAGAGAGAGAGAGAGACTTGGTTGAAAGCTTGGTGCCTCTATCTCGGTGAGTCTTCTGTAAGTTGATCCCTTCCTCTCGGACCCTCCCTGGTCTGAGGTCTGAGTGGGTCAGGTGGTTTGCAGGTGACAGGGGTGTAACAGGAGCGCAGGGTGGGTGAGGAGGAGGCCACTGGGGAGCTGCAGCTACGCTACGTAGCCGCATGAGCCCTGAGGGGATACTAGAGGGTCATTATCACAGTCTTGGTTGGACACAATGTGGGCCAGACAAGAGCAGTTGGAATGGAAAGGAATATATAGAATGATTAGAATACAGCAAGCTTGAATAGAATGACAATAAATTGAAGGAAACTGGCAAAGACAGAGTGGAATAGAACAGAGCATTATAGAATAGAACAGACTTCTGTTTCTGCGTGTGATGTTTTGAGTTGACCGCATAGTGTGTTTGTTGTACTGAGATGATGATAATGTTTATATATGAAAACGAGGTCCCCATGGCATGTGAATGGACCTGGTAACGTTCATCCATTGATTGCATGTGTTGTGTGTTTTTAGGGCCCTCTGAAAGCGTAGGGGCCCCGGGCCCCAGTCCAGAGCTGCTGGCTTCCCTGCAGACCCTTGTGGAGGCCCCCAACTACACACTACTGCCACACTCCCTGCACCAGGTGTGTGTGTGTGTGTGTGTGTGTGTGTGTGTGTGTGTGTGTGTGTGTGTGTGTGTGTGTGTGTGTGTGTGTGTGTGTGTGTGTATGTGTGTGTATGTTATTAAGCCAGAACCTTTCAAATGGGAGTGAAACACAATACCTACTACTCTGTTCTGCAGCCTATATGTTATTATAATCCACTGCGATACTATACCATTTTCATTATGTTTATGAAAAAAGCCCAATCCACCTAGCAGACAACCCAAGTCCCTTTAATTATGGTCTGTAAAACAACTCTTCCAGAGACATGGACGCTATCTGGCATTCCATGGCAGTACCGACAAGGATGCCCATATAGGGTCTATTCAGTAATACATTTGTGTGTTTAGGAGTCCCCTGTTCCTCCTCTGTATTTATTTGAAGGAAACCCCAAAGTGATTGGTGGAGCTTCCTGAGATCCGGATAGAAAGATATACGAGATAAACGCCAATGCTAACCACACATGGACAGACTAGGAACTAGGAACAGAACCACAGTTGACTCTTTGTTGCTAGGTTGAGGCCTAACAATTACAACTTTCCATTGTCTGGTTGTCGTCTTTTTGATAGAAAGGCTCTTCAGACTATAGTTACATAGTACACTGTATTGTTAACATATTCCTGTCAGAGATGTTGGAGCCATTAATCATCACATTAAACTGTTAGCATAGCAACAAGTGTCGGATTTAACAAACATATTTCAGAATGATTGATCATATTTACTCAGTAGTCAACATCTTTGTTCGGGGGAGTTGAAATGTCGGGAGCATGATAATAATGTGATTTAAATCAGAGATGAAAGTTTGTTTGCTATCATCAGATTAAGTTCTGAGTACACACAGTCAAAACACAGATTAATGTGTACACAGTGAAACCATTTACTATATTTCAACATTTCGTCGAATTGTTTATTACGTACTGACATAATACAAGTTAACAAACAGTTCCATTTAGTGGAAACGTTAACGTTGACTGGCAGGCTGTTTGAAGCTGAGAAAAGGTATCAGTGATGTCTCTCACAGTTACAGAACTGTGAGAAATAAATGAAACCACTCTCTGGAAGGTGTAGTCTTCATAGTTATTATACAAACACACACACACAAACAGAGACATTTTTTATGTTTTTAAAAAGTAATTTTCCCCTTTGTTTCATGTTTTGATTGCTTTGGCAATGTAAAGGTTTATTTTACAAGCAAATAAATCTATTTTAAATGTAATCTAATTGAGAGAAGAAGAGAGAGCGACTTAAACAGAGAGAGCGAGAGAAAGACTGCACTGCTAATCCCAAACACAAGCACTGCCTTGTGACTCATTGTCCTCAGTCCGTCCGTCTATCCGTCCGTCTGCAGGTCGTCTAAATCTCTCTCTCTCTTGGTCATGTGACTCCCACCGTGGGAGGGATTAGGTGGAATTCATCACAGTCTAACTAGTGTTGACAGTTTTGCTGATGATGATGGTGTTAGAGGTACAGTGGGTTAGCACTGGGGGTTAGCATGAGGCGCTGTTGATAAGGCATAACGCTGTTCCCCTTCTACCTGTTCACGTTGTGGGTGAGTGAGCCGGAGGGTGAATAAGTGAGTGAGGGAGTATGTTCAGAGAGTGAGTGAGTCAGTCAGTCAGTGGATGAATGAGTCAGTGGGTAAATGAGGGAGGGAGAGACACACACACACACACACACACACACACACATGCATACATTAACACACACACACACACACAGACACGCACACACATGTCCCATTATTTTCAGTCTTCTCTATGTGATGTCATCAGATCTCTGGTTATCACAAAGGGTGTTTGTGTCTGTGCTAGTGACAAAGTGCTGGTATGTACTGTGTGATCTCCACTGATATCCTCTGGTCAACCCTAATGTATTCCCTCTCCCTCTCTCTCCCGTCTAGATGGCAGAGGCGTACTCCCTCAAAGACGACTGTATCCTTTCAGAGCGAACAAGACTAGTATTCTAGTCTAGTATTTCTAATGCCGTTTATGAGTAATTTTCTAACTTTGTCATTGGAATGTCTTAGCCTAACTGTTTCGACTAGGTTTATTTTGATTTGAATTAAAAGGGGGGGAATTAAAAGGGATTCAAATTAATAAATCTGGTTTGCGGGTTTCTTGAGTAGGACTGGTGTGAACAGGTATTTGACTGCATTTGCTTGATGCAGAAATATAAATGTTACACTATGGTTGTGTCCAAAACCATTCAATCCTCACTATTCCCCTCTCACTATCAAGTACATTTTATGTAGAGGACTAAATAGTGAGCTCATCTGCTAAATGAAAAAACACTTTCAGACACTATCTGGGTCTCTGTTTATTATGGCACTAATACTGTCGCATAATTCAAACATGCCACCGACGCCTAGGGCTGGTGGACCAACCGGAATCAATACTGGCGTGCAGTTTTATCATATATTCATGAGCGTATTTTCCAAAATCAATAAAAAACTTTATAGGCACATTTATAATATAATAATATCATATTTCTGTGCCACAACTCATGGATTTGTTTCGTCCCTGTCGTCATAAGGAGAAAAACTATACTCCATTGAAAGTACTTCTTAATAACACTCAGTACTTCTTAATATAAAACAGCTTTTAGAGCTTTTAAATGCCACCCAATATCGATGTATATTTTTTGTCTCGTGATCATTCAAATATTTTTGATTAGGAGAAAGAACAGAATTACTAGACAGAGAAAAGTGAATCCATATTACCACGATGTATACAAAATGTAAGTGAAAAAATAAGGATGATGCTGGGCCTTTACATTTATATTTACAATAGATATACGAATACATCTGAATTTGTAGGGTGTGCTTTCTTCTTGTCCATCTGCCATTTTCCTTTCAGCGCAATGCATGATGATGATGCATGCTTGGTTAGAGATCATCTGTTTACACTTCTTTTCACTGTGCATTGCGGGACAGATGAGTCCACTTTATAGGGCATAATAATCTCACTATACATTTGGAAAGTATAGTGAGATCTTTACTGTACAGACAGCGATATATTGTTTCACTTCTTATGACAAATGTACTTATTGTAACAAATGCTCTTATTGTAAGTCGCTTTGGATAAAAGCGTCTGCTAAATGCCCTAAATGTAAATGTAAATGTAAATGGAAAGCACTACGAAATGGCGATCTCGCTATTTGGTGGCCTATATAGTATTATCCACTTTATAGTGGACGACATAGTGAGAATACACCTAAGGATCACAGGTTATGTCTGTGACACACGTTTCAGTGTTTTCTTGAGCATAGTATAGCTATGTTAAACAGTAATATGTTTAAGGTTGAGTACTAAGGGGTGGAGTTTGTCTCTCTCTGTGTTTGGGCGTTTCCCCGGTTGGACCAGAGGGTCTGGCACCGGTTTCCTCTGGGTCTGAAGGGCGTGTGCAGCTGCGGCTGTTTACGCCGTTACCAGGGCAACCGCTTCTAAGGCGACCACAGCGACGAGGCAAGGGAAATAAGAAAAGGGGGGGAAGAGGCTAAATCTCAAAGTGTTGGCCCTACTGCTCACTCACTTTATCTTAGAGGAGAGGCGCAGTAGCAGATAGCAAAGAGCTGAGCTACCACAGCTTGGCTACTTCAGGTAGACTGCTGATGATCTGGGCCTATCATAACCGTCAGACCTACTTTGTGGCTGTGCGTCTATACTCTGCCGCAAAATCGCCAAAGCACTACCTGTGTAAGGGACGTGTCATCAGTCTGAAGCCGATTCGACAGCGACTTAAGCTGCTTCTCTAGCTCACTATGTATTTGGTCAGTGAGTAAAATGTCGGTCGAGGAGAATTCCTTGGCAAGCTTGTGGCGAATGCATCTTACTGCCTCTCTTAGTTTGCCCTAGCTGAATTGACACATTTAAACGTTTACAAGTTTAATCCTAAGTAGGGACTTTCTTTAATCGCTCAGCATTCTGGTGAAGATCATCAGTGCGCGTGTCTATTTTGACCTTAACAGCCACTGTTTCCAGACCAATGGGCAATCCAGTTCCTGCAGTTGGAGAAGTCCTACCATGAACGCTTGCTGTCCAACCTCGCCGCCCTGCAGGAGACCTGGGGTACTGCAGTCTCTTTGGTCTTGTCCTTTGTACAGTACTTCAGTGACGACTAGTGGACAGGTGGGGGCTGGGAGGAAGAAAATGGAGAGAGAGAGAGAGAGAGAGAGAGAGAGAGAGAGAGAGACACACACACACACACATCGAGAGAGAGAGATTGGTAGTTTTGTGTTGATATGCATGGATAACAACCCAATTATAATCAAACGCATTTGAGGTGAACGACAGAGAAAGAAAAAAAAGAAAGAAAGACAATGGGAAGAAAATGAAAAAGGAAGAATAAATATGAGGCTTGGAGCGGGTGTTAGCATGATGCCGGCCGAGTCATCCTTACTTTAACTTTGTTCCAGAGAGCCAACTGGAGGGTCAGAAGGATCCTGAGGGAACAGAGTCCAACCGAAGCAGGGAGAGCAGCATGGAGACCCTGGAGCAGCTCTGTAGGAACCACAGCAGGTAGGACCCGGGATCCAGACCCAGAACCCGCCTCTAGCAGCCCCACTGGGGACTGGATGTTGGTTTTTCATGAGAATACAGACACTGCATTGGAGCCATAATAAGAGCTGTCGTGTTCTTATGTGTAACTGGCCTGATGTGAATACTATGAACTATTTTGTCATTAAGGAAACACTTTTAGACCATGTCGATATCGGGCATTTGGGTTTGACCCAAGGACCTTTGATCTTGGAGTCAGACCTGCTTCCCCTGCAACGCTGCCATGGGAAGAAATATGAAAAGTTATTTTCAGTGTTAACCTAGAGCAGTTTAAAAGAGGCCGTGATTTGTTTTAAATTCTGAGCTAGGGGTAATGCACAGCGAGCCGGTCATTATACACCTTTAAAAAGCATTTCTAAGAAACATGAACCATGTTAGCCATGTTAGCCATTGTTAAATTGTTGGCACATGCTGACGGGAGTGGTCATAAAGATAATACAGGAATGGGGAGGGAGGCAAAGACCACAGCCCTGATAAACACCTAGAAAGTTCCTTCTCAGGCCAATTTCCTGTTTCCTTTATCACTATGGCCTAGCAGAAGCTACCTTGGTATTCCACCATTGTGACCCCCCTTTTCTTTCTGAGATTGTTTAATGATTACACACAAATTGTGCTGTAATTCTAACACATAGACCTACCATGTGTTAGAATTACAGCACAATTTGTGTGTAATCATCCCTATACGTGCCTTTGTGTTTGTTTGTCCATCTGTCTGGCCACCTAACTCCATCACTCATGGATTGCCTTTAGCTCTTCTTCCCAACACATATTAACTGTGCTTGTCCTTTCTCCCTCTTCCTGTCACTCTCTTCATGTCAACAGACCGCTCAGTGGGTACCAGGTGAGATTCCAACACATTCTGTTCCCTTTTATCTGCATTCGATTGACAGATATGTTCACTATTATCATTATAATCACCTACTCATACAAAAGGGTAGAATGTGGAATAGAGTGGTAAATACATGTATAAATAAATGCAGAGGCATCTTTTTGGACCTTTGCAGTGGGGATTTTTTCTTTGATCTATCATTTTGGTGTGGTGCACATTTTTATATTGCACGTACAAATCGTATGCTCCCGCTGTTTATATATTCCAGATGAGTTTGAGCCGTTTATATATTCCAGATGTGTGAGTGTGTGTACGTGTGTGTGTCTCTCTACCAAAGTGTGTGTCGGACCCGGAGAGGGGAGGAGCCGAGGGCCGAGCTCAGCATCACGGGGAGAACCAGACTCCGCCCCCTCTACAGCATGGAGCAGGTGCACAGCATCACACACACACACACACACACACACACACACACACACACACACACACACACACACACACACACACACACACACACACACACACACACACACACGGCCTCCATGTATCCAGGTATATACATTATGGATATAGAATACTCTCCAATGGGGTCCTAGTTACATCCTGATGTGTCATTATCCTAATTGTTTCCTTGGCGGGCACAACTTTCCCATCCAGTTAATATGTCATGATATGTTCGCACTGTACGGCAAATACAAATCAAATACAAAAGATACAAATCAACAACTGTACAGGAAATATGAAATAGAAGAAAGCGTTCAGATTGTGGTCGTCACGTGCTTATTAACGTTGTTTTATCTGTCCCTGGTTCCAGACACTAAACCCCTATCAGCACCCATGGGTGAAGGTCTGACACATACAGAACCACGGTCCCCTCAATCCCCCCGCCAGCAGGACGAGGGGACGGAGGAGGAGGAGGAGGAAGAGGGGGAGCAGGAAGAGAGGAGAGAAGGTGAAGAGGAAGAGATTGAGGAAGAGGAAGAGAGGCGAGGAGCAGAGGAGGAGGAGGAGGTGTGTGAGGAGGAGAGGAGAGGAGGAGAAGAGGAGGAGGAGGAGGAGCTATGTGAGGAAGGGCAGGAGGTGGCGGAAGAGGAGGAGGAGGTGAAGGGGGAGTGGCCAGCAGGGGTCCCTCAGGCCTCGGAGAAGGACCTGGTCAAGCTGTCTCACGATGAGGGGGTAGGAACACTGTCTGTCTCACTGTCTGTCTCACTGTCTGTTACTGTCTGTCTCACTGTCTGTGTCACTGTCTGTTACTGTCTGTGTCACTGTATGTGTCACTGTCTGTGTCACTGTCTGTCTCACTGTCTGTCTCACTGTCTGTTACTGTCTGTGTCACTGTCTGTCTCACTGTCTGTTACTGTCTGTCTCACTGTCTGTGTCACTGTCTGTTACTGTCTGTCTCACTGTCTGTCTCACTGTCTGTGTCACTGTCTGTTACTGTCTGTGTCACTGTCTGTCTCACTGTCTGTGTCACTGTCTGTCTAACTGTCTGTTACTGTCTGACAGTCTGTTCGTCTGTCCATTTGTCTTTAGTCTGTCTGTCTGTCTGTCTGTTTGTCGGCCTGTCAGTTGGTATATCGGTGGTTTTATCTGTCTGTCTGACCGCACTAACTTGGTTTGGTTTCACGTCTGTTTAATTCCTCAGATAAATCAAATAGATAAATCACATGGTTATTGATAGGTTCCACGGTATAATTAAATATTTCTTAACACCTTGGAATAAGGTATTCTTTATCTTTTTTTAGTTTTCACTGCCTTTTTGCATCTACAATGTATTGGAAAATGACAGTAGATTCTAAACTCTCCCTCTCTCTGTTTGCTTTGTCCTGGTCCACCCATTCTCCCTGCTGAGTGTGCAATCCTCACTTGGGAAATAACCTCAATAAGTCTACTCTGTATTCAGCTAGAACCTCTCCCCCGGCCTAAGGCAATGTGGGAGGGGGGGGCTCGCCCTGTTCTTAAATAACGTGGTTATGTAATCCAATAGAGGGTTAAGTGGGTTTGGGTCCGGGTGCGGTCGCTGTCCTTTGTAATAGAAAACACAGTGGAGAAGCTAATGAGTTTGTGGTTCCTTGCAGGAATACAATTCCAACTTTTCTTTTTACAGTTGTTTGATTATAATAAAACTTCTTTATTGTCATGTAAGCTATTCAATAGGTCTTTCCACCCAGCGACAATATTAGGCTCAAAGTTCAATGAAGTTGTTTGCATTTGTTTGCTGGATCAAAATAATCCAGTGTTGAAAATGGTGTACCACTTCTGAAATCCAATTTAGCATGTTTGAAATATATATAGGACAATAACAATAACTGACCCCCATATGGCTGGAGGAGATATAGCTAACTGCTCGGGAATAACCCTGTTTTATTAAAGTTGCATATGAGCATGAAGAGGTTTTTGCCTTGTAGTTGTTGTCATTGTAATATTTGTTGTTGTTATAAATCGTCTTAAGTGGGATTTGACTTGTTTCAGTTGAATGACGGATAGAAAGGAAGACAGATAAAAATAACGAGTAGTTTAGAGGTGTTGGCCAATGTTTGATTGTATTAACGTCAGCTATAAGCTGTCAGGTTACCAAATAGGACGAAAGAAACCTACCGACATAGCAAACATTTAAAAAACCTCTTTTATCTTCAATCCCTCCTTTATTGTTCACTGTTTTTCCTCCAGAGCTCCGCTCCTGACGGCCTGGTCTCCATCCTAAAGCGCAGGAGGGCGTCGCTGGATGGTCTACCGCCCCCTGGTGTCTCAGTCGAGAAGCACAACGGCAAGCGCAAGGTCCGCTTCACCGAGCCGGAATACACTGCAGAGCAAGGTAGCCTACGTTCAACATTGCCCTTGTTAAAGCAGAGCCTCAACACCGCTTGTACTTTGGTCCGACTGTAGATGACTCACCCTCGAGGTTAAAGACACGCTATTGCATTCATAACCTTATCAGGCTTGTACATCACAAAGCATCATGGGATTTTTGTTGGCGATACTGGCCATTTTGTGATGAGAGGGTTGTAGTAAGTTAAACTCCTTAATTAACTTAAATATACCTTAACCTAGGTCAATCAAAACGTTGTCTTGTCATTGCTTGCATGAGAAACACTATGGCACTTTCAAACATAACAATGTCTCTGCATAATGCTAATACAATAAATACAAAAACAATGACCAAAATTAACATTCTCATGCTCCTATACTTTCGAAATGGAGGCATTGATCATGACGTCATGATGGGCAAGCCCTATACTAACCCACTGATTAATCATTAATTGTACACAACTGGACGAAACAGTTTTGCTACATGGTTATGCTCCATGTATGTAACGGTTCATGGGTATAAATCAGTGACGATATCTAACATGGACTTTGGACCCTTGTCAGTGACAAGTTGTCACTGAGGTGTCATAGCAGAGAAAACACAGGCGTAGCCCCCAGCGTTAACACTGCCGAGGCCGGCGGGTGTTTCGTTTATGTGCTTCAAAGCACCAGCAAAGGTCAATGTGTTACCTTCACTGGTTTAATCAACCACTGTGCCCTGGTCAAACAAGTAGCAGTCCCATACGGTTATGAGCGACACCTGTGTCTTGACTTCTATGTGAAAAGGGTTTATTCCACTAGGCTGAGGCCTGCATACAGATAGATCCTGCGTTCCAATACCCATACTATTTAGTATGCCAGAAAAAATATTTAGTACGTCCCAATACATAGTATGGAAAATGCATTATGCCAAAATTACCAGGATGTTGTTCTGCATCTGGTTGCGTTTCGCAGTATGCAATCCAGTGTGCATTTTGAGCTATTCTGCCCCCCAAACCTCTGCGCAGTAGAAGATAGGACACCTCGACTGAGCCCGCCAAAGTCGATGGGTGCTAATCAGTGAAATCACCTGTAAACGTCCCATTGTATACATACCGTGTGGAACAGTACGTACTTTGTAAGGGTAGCTGCAGCAGCTAAAAGCAAAAGTATGTGATTTGGAACCTCGGGGGGCTTATTTATATTGTACATCGCATACTATTCTCTGTCTCCTCCTGTTTGCAGATGAGGCGGGTGGAGACTCATGTCTGATCCTGTTGATGCTGTGTACGGTTACCGTGGTGATCAGCATCGCCGGCACGGCCCTGTACTGCACCCTGGTGGACACCTACTCCAGCATATGCACGGACTTCTCAGACAACATCAACTTCTACGTCGTAAACGTGCGGAGGGTCTTTGACCAACTGAAACACTTGCTGCCCCTTCAGACTTAAAATGCACAAACGCACACACCTGTACTCGAGACGTTTTACAGGTTTTCTTTAGTGTCATGCTGTCTTGAGGTGGTGGCTGACCCATCCCACAACGCTGATGTCATCAGGTCACCGAGGAACAACCAATCAGCTTCAACCTGCCGTTGCTATGGGGCAGTGATTGTCAGATGGACCTTTTATGATCGTACTTCCAAGTACTGTGCTAGTACTCCTTCACATCCAGATGTATGTTGATGTTCTTTGAATGTTTCCGAGTTGGTTTTATGAAGCTCAAAAAATAAGAAACTATAAACATTTGCAAGAATTACATGGAAACCGTCAACTGGTCCGATGAGCTAAGATGGAAGATCTGGAAGAATGTGTTTCTTAAAGACTCTGGACCAAAGTGTACATGCGTGCATGTCCACAAACACAGACACACACACACAGACACACACACACACACACACACACACACACACACACACACACACACACACTCATGCACACAGACATACACACAGCCATGTTGTTCCCGTATTTAATTAACTTTAATGTCCAGGTTTTATTGAAGCACGTCGTACTGTACTATGGAGGAGACCAACCCAGATAATTAGAAGAGCAACAGCATGTCTGTTGTTTCGTTATAAACAACGCAGACCTAAGCTCTGCCTGATGTTCCTTTACTATCTCTTTTTTCCTATTTTCATTTACATTTTCTTGGTGTATTTTGTAGCCGAAGTAAACATGCTTGCGGCTGTAGCTGTCCATTGCTACCACATTGAATATAGTCTAGCCTGTATACATCTCAGAAACACGCCTGTACACACATAAATGTGAAACAAATGCAGTATTTTAAATTACTCTGGACTTCTTGACATGGGTATACTTTAACATACAAGTTGTATAGTTGTTACGTTACAAGACAAGAACTTACAAAATTAGATTAGGATTTAGCCCATATGTGTATATATATATACGTGACTCAAGTTTGCATCAACAACATTTCCCGGTTCAATACAGAGTGACACCATTACAACAAGCATGATAGAATGGCCTGTGTTTAAAATAAAGATCAAAATTGCTTTCATTTTAAACCAGGGTTATTTGTCTTTGTCTGCATTTTGTGATTTGTGTTGCAGTGTTAATGCTTAATTATAAACCCTGACATCACCCTACAATGCCAAGTCCCTGATCCTGGCATTTTAAATTACATAAGCCTATTAAGTGGTTCGGTAATTTGTGTACTTTCTGTATTTTCTAGATATTTTGTTGCTGGTTCTTACCCTATACTGGTAGTTGAAGATCTCATATAGCTTGGAACAAAAGCATTTTTTGGTAGCTTAATTGTTTAATACTATAATACACAACTACACAGTGTTTGCACACGTGAGCAACCACCTTGTTTTGTTAACATAACCAATGCAAAGCATCCTCACAAATAGATGTTTGGTATGTTTATTATGCATTTTCAAGTCACAGATCTGAACTAGGAAAATATTCTTGTCGCTTAAATACAACTCCACTACTAACCCTGAACCTGAAATACAAATCGTACCAATCAAACATAAATCCTACGAACAACTTAACAGTTACATGAAATAGTTTCTCAGATATAATGACTCAACGTGGGCACTAGGGGTCCTTCTTGGCCGCAGGGCGAACCTCTCCTCATTCCTTGGTCCTTCCTTGTTTATTCCTTGTAAGAAATAACGCATAAAGTCTGTGAGCGGTAATTTGGAAAAATGTATTAGATTATTTTTTGTTTAATGCCATTGAATCAGCTCTTTATGTTGTGTAGATATTCTGAGATTTGACGAAGAACGACTGCGCACTGTTCCATGCGCAGCCAGGAGAGGGGACTAACTGACAGCTAACGTGGGCTCATAAACGGACATAACAACAATGGCGTCCTCCGTAACCTCAAAAAGACCTTATCACATCATAGTGTTCGGTGCTTCTGGTTTCACCGGGCAGTACGTGGTGGAAGAGGTGGCTCGGTGTGCCACGGAGGGCAGCGACGGGCCTCTGAAATGGGCCGTGGCCGGAAGAAGCAGAGCACGCCTGGAGAAAGTGCTGGAGCAAGCGGCCAATACACTGTGTACGATCCGTAGATCACGCTAAGTTTGACCGTCTGTGAACTTACTTAGAGCAGACACTGTCTGGATGTTGACCAGCTGTGCTATGTGTTGAAGCGTCAGTCAATGTTATTAAGAATCAATTGTTTATATCGCAACGATTGTTCTGGTTGCGTTTTAATTACAAAACCAAAGGCACATCGTAGGTTAAATAAAAGCGATTGACCGATATCAATGCATGATGACATTACATTATAAATGACAGCAAATGATTATAAGATCATTTTCCATCTCCATGTCCAGCCATGCCAGCACTTCGGACGGATATAGAAATCATCGTAGCTGATGTGTCGATCGAGGAATCTATGGCCCTCATGTGTCAACAAGGGATGGTGGTTCTGAACTGTGTAGGACCAGTAAGTAAAATACAACTCTCTTCAAATTAAGTGATTGTTGAAGTTGCAGGGTTTGTGACGTGAATAAAAACACACACAACATGGTTAATAAATGTATTCCAGTGTGTAGTAGCTTGCTCAACTGTCATAGCTTGTAATAATTAACGCAAAATGTTGCGTGGTTCAATACATTTTAACAGCCTTTGCACGTCAATATAAATAACTGATTGATAAACAGCATATTACAACATGATGTTTGATGTCATTATTGCCCTATACTTTAAATAAGTTTAATCAAACACTGCACTACACAGGGTTGAATAAGCCGGTATAGGGGTACATGTAGGTGTCCAGTTACCTTTTCTGAACTCTCTCTCTCTCTCTCTCTCTCTCTCTCTCTCTCTCTCTCTCTCTCTGCAGTACAGGTTCTATGGGGAACCAGTGGTCAAGGCTTGCATAGAGAACGGAGCGCACTGCATAGACATCTGTGGAGAACCTCAGGTAGACACACACACACACACACACACACACATAGATAATACTGCGTGTTATCTGTTGCACCAATGGGCTGGTGTCTTATGTTTGTGTGTGTGGGTGTGTGTGTGTGTGTGTGTGTGTGTGTGTAGTTCCTAGAGCGTATGCAGTGTGAGTACCATAGCCAGGCACTGGAGCGAGGCGTCTACGTCATCGGGAGCTGCGGCTTTGACTCCATACCCGCCGACCTGGGGGTCCTCTACACAGAGAGGCAGCTCAAAGGTATTGATAACCACACACACACACACACACACACACACACACACACACACACACACACACACACACAATATGATGTTCTATTCCCAGCCAAAAGGACGTGGGTTCGAACCCCAATGTCCACAGTCTACCTGTAGGCATCCTTGAGCAAAATCCCCTCCTCCCTACCTGTTCCCTGATGACATGTCTGTAAATCTCACTGTAGGTCACTTTGGATCAAAGTGGCTGCTAAGATGGTACTAAAGAAAGGACCAAGTAACAAGTCAAATTTATTTGTAAATCCCTTAATCACAGTAAGTCTCACATGGCTTCACAGGCCCACATATACAACACACCATAAGCCTTTTCAATGGTGAGGCTTACAGTTACCAGGATAACAGGTTTAAAAAAAAGTTATTTGCTAAACTTAATGTGTTCAAAATCAAGGAGAAATCTGTACAAATATAGAAGACACTAAACATAAAGTATTTGGTCTTATATTTCCCACTATGGCAGACTTATGGTTAGGCAATGTAGGTATTACTTATCTACCTTCTCACCTACTGCTTCTATTGACTGGATGTGTATTTGCATATTTATTGGTCTCTTTTCCTAGGAACTCTCACAGCAGTGGAGAGCTTCCTGACCATCAGTACTGGACCACAGGTAGATTGGCCAATCACAATGTGTGCCTGCCTGCGGAGCATGCTGGGAGATTTATTATTTTTGTAGTATTTTTTTCTACATGTTTAATTATGGAATTAATTGAAAATGGTGAACTGTTATTTCCCCTTGTGTAGAGCTTTGTGAAACTAGGTAATCATCGAAATCTCTCAGGGCTCCCAAACAATATTAGAACAAAAGTATAGATTTAGGAAAAGCATTTAACAAATCCTAAGGGTGTTTACATACTTTGTAACTTTCAGCCCTCATAACAACCTTAGATTGATTAGTCAGCATTTTTTGCTCATATGTGAACAAACACTCCAAAATAAGTCAGACCCCTTCTGAAACACATTTTACTCAGACCTCCTCCGAAGGTGGTCTGCAAAAAGAACTTGGTCCCTTTTCTGTTGGTTCGCTTTTTGGCCATTTTAAGAGGGCTTGGTTTGTTTTTTAATAAGGGCTATTCGTGAAAACACCCTTTTTCCGCTGTGAAATGGAGTTCTAAAAAAATGATATTACTGATATTTCATCATCCGAGTGTGATTAAAACGTAATGACGCAATGCCCTAACTGAGATAGTCTGAAAGATGACATCACTGAAGCCCTCCAGTCAAAAGTCTGTTTGAGCCAGGGGGTGTAATACACCGTTTGCCAACAGGGGGGAGGTGGCCATGACGCTACCTGGCAGTCGGCTGTCTACGGCTTTGCAGACAGCGGGGCCTTACGCAAGCTGAGGAGGAAGATGGGTTTCAAACCCTTACCTGTGCTCGGACCTAAACTGAAAACCAGGTAAGAGCAGTCCCACTTCTTACGGTTACATCCTGGTTTCTCTCTCTCTCTTGGCCAAATCTCAATACAGGCATACATGAATGTATGTATGTATGAAACATGCGACTTCTATTACAATTCTGTGCGTGTGTGTGTGTGTGTGTGTGTGTGTGTGTGTGTGTGTGTGTGTGTGTGTGTGTGTGTGTGTGTGTTTGTGTGCCCAGGGGCTCTGTGTTCTTCAGCAAAGAGATTGACCAGTACTCCATCCCCTTCATGGGCGCGGATCCGTCCGTGGTCAAGAGGACACAGCGCTTCCTTCTAGAGGCGGAGCAGAAGTTACCCGTAAGACCAAAGCACCAGCCACTCATCTCCTACCAGGAGGAGCACCGACCAATAGGACGGGGCAGGCGGTCGATACGAATCCAACGTGGGGCAGGATAGGGTCGCGGTGGTCAGGGTGTTTTACCGCCAGCCGAAAGGTTCTGGGTTCCAACCTTGAAGTTCACTGCCCGGACGCATCCTTTGGCATCCTTTGGACGCATCCCCCCCTGCTCTTTAATGATGCTCCCTAAAAAGAGTTCACTGTGAATCCCTGAGGGTATAAGTGCTAAGTAATATTAAGAGCCAAGAACAATAACCCCGGCGGAGATGAATTGTATATCGTTTAGAAGGAAGGAGCCAAAGGACAATCGATGAAGCCCTTTGCTCCGTCCCTCCCTCCCTCCCCTCCCTCTCTCCCCTCCCTCCCTCCCTCCAGGTCCAGTACAGTGCCTATGTGGGGGTGGGGAACCTGTTCTCCGTGGCCAAGCTGGCGTGTGGCGGTCTGCTCTTCTGGTTGATGGTGAAGTTCAGCCTGGGACGGAAGCTCCTCACCACGGTGGGTCTGGCCTTCATGTACCTTTTTAGGTTGGGCTCATTTAGTTCAACAGGTGTGCTGACAACAAGCCCCTTCAAAAACCACCTGCTGGTGACATCGTAGCGTAGGAGGGTCCTTCCCAACCAGACGGCGGTAATGATTCGGTAAGCTGGGGTTTTATCTGCTCTTCATTCATGCATCTGCATCGATGACTCCTCCTGTGATGTCACTAGCGGGTCGATTTGGAAATTGCTTGTTATGACCAATCAGCCTCACACCTGGTAGTCAAATAAAGGCCCTTTAAAGATGTTGGGGTGCCGTGATTTAAACCCGGTTATACGACTCGAGGTAAAACGGCGTATCAGTTGAGGGGGGGGGCTATCGATCCTGAGGGCTGGTTTGATTTGTGAGAGTGGGGTGACTTGGACAACAGCCACCGCCCCCCTCGCCCCCTCCCCCGGGGGTTATCAATCAGGATGTGACAGAGGGATGTAGAACGATAGCGAAGCATTGTACTGTCAGCATATTTGATAACAGAATCGAACGCTGCGATCATTGCATTGTTTTCAAGTACTAGAATTTAAATTGTTGTATTATCTCAGGTTTTCTCAGTGTTCTGTTAAATGTCATGCTATTTATTTGAGCGTTCTGGTCTTGATAAAGGCTGAACTCTGCCAGTGCTGGGCTTAATTAATGCTGGACGCTGTCTTGTCGCCCACTGCCTACAGTTTCCATCATTCTTCTCTTTCGGGATGTTCACCAAGGAAGGCCCGTCCCTGAAGCAGGTGAGCAAGAGGGCCTCTTCCTCTTTTATTAAAAGGAGCAAATTAAAACACCCCCATCTTTCATCGAGCCACTTGTGGCATCAGGAGTGGGAGTGCCCAGTCAGATGTGAGACTTGATAGATCAACTCGTGAGTGGACTGTAGCAACAGGTAAGTAAGCTAGTAAGGTGCCCACTGGTTGGAGTTCTAGCCACCCATCGTAGATCTGAATGAACACTTCCCCTTGTGATGACACAAGTGGATGGACTTGTGTCCATGGTTTGTAATCAGAGGGATATGAAACATATGCTGATGGTCATGAATCCCTCTCTCTCTCTAAGATGGAGGACACTAGTTTCTGCATGACGTTCTTCGGCGAGGGCTACTCGGACGGGAAAGATCCGGCACTGGGCCCCCCCGACGCGAAGATCTGCACCCAGGTCATCGGAGCGGGTAAAGTAAACAACGTCCACCATGAGCAGTTGGCTATTGGTCCATGGTTGATCTAGTTGTGGCTATTGGTCCCTATAAATACGTTTCTGTTGGTCTACAGTTCTATAAACGGTTTTCTATTGGTCCACAGAGCCCGGCTACGTAGCGACCCCAGCTACCATGGTCCAGGCAGCCATTACAGTGCTGAACGACCTGCACTCTCTCCCCAAAAGGTCTGTCTACCTGTCGGCCTGTGTGCAAACCTGTCTGTCTCTCGGTCTGTGGTTCAACTGTGTCTTCATCTATCTAGTCTGTTACTTTAAATGACAATCTCTACTTTCCACTATATGTAGTAGAGGCCGACCGATACTGGATTTTAAGGGTTATTAGCAATTATAAATCAACACCAATTCTTAAGTTTTCATATCGGCACACATATACAACGTTACAATAAATCTGTGATAGGCCCATATCGATCGGGCCAACATATATATCGGGCTCTAATGTGTACTATATCTAAAGTTAGACTTTGTTAGACTTTGCTAAAGCTTGGCATAAATGTGGTCATTCAATGGTTCAGTATGTAGCGCTTATACTTGGTTCTACTTCCATTGCTCATTTTGATAAGCCATGGCACAAGGGAAAAAGACAAAGAAAATGCATTTGAGTTATTAAAGTTGAAAACCATACCACTGTAAAAGCCTCTATTCACAGGAGGGCGCTCGTTTTTAGGCGACAGAGGGGGCTGTTTGGTGGAGTTTAACCATCTCCTCTGTTTATCTTGGAGCTTCTAGAAGGGTGTTTCTCTCTGTTTCACCCTCTCATTCATTCTATGGTTCTGTTTTCTCCTCTCCAGAGGAGGGGTGTACACGCCAGCGGCTGCGTTCAGCAACACCCGCCTCATCGAACGGCTCAACACACACGGTATCAAGTTCTCCGTCAGGTGCTACCCGTAGCCAATCACAAAGCTTAGAACCCGGTTGCGTCATCATGAACAACAGGAGGGCTTCACATGATGTCATGCACATTCCAAGCCATCGTCTTTGGGCTTTTTCATCAACATCCATTTTTATTAGAGAGACTAAACGGTCACAGCAGAGATAAGTTTAGGTATTGAGATGGTACAATATTGGTATTGGGTTAGAGATGATTAAGTTTCAGTATTTAAAGATGGTTAAGTTGTGGTCTTTAAAGATGGTTAAGTTGAGGTATTTAAAGATGGTTCATTTTGGTATTGGGTTAGAGATGATTAAGTTTAGGTAGTTAAAGATGGTTAAATTTAGGTATTTAAAGATAGTTCATTTTGGTTTTGAGTTAGAGATGATTAAGTTTAGGTAGTTAAAGATGGTTCAATTTAGGTATTTAAAGATGGTTCATTTTGGTATTGGGTTAGAGATGATTAAGTTTAGGTAGTTAAAGATGGTTGAATTTAGTTTTAAAGATGGTTCACTTTGGTATTGGGTTAGAGATGATTACGTTTAGGTATTTAAAGACAGTTAAATTTACGTATTTAAAGATGGTTAGGTTTAGGTATTTAAAGATGGTTGAATTTAGTTTTAAAGATGGTTCACTTTGGTATTGGGTTAGAGATGATTAGGTTTAGGTTAGAGATGTCTATGTTTAGGTATTGGTACTTCTATCTATGTCAGCCGTGTCCCTTTAGTCTCGCCCCTATAATAAGAAAGGTGACTGGTTGCTTTTTGGTCCAGAAGTACCAAAATGGCAGCTTGAACTTCTTTAATGGAATTTAAGATCACAGGATTGAAGCCCTCATTTGATGTTAATATAGAAAATGGGATCATAACAACAAACAAAAAAAGCCTCATAATACATATTTTCGGAGAATGCTTATTACTGCGAAATTTCTATAATAAGAGTTGCTGCAGCCAAAAATGCACTTAGCGAGTTTTACTAATGTGAAACAGCCAGAGATGTTGATAGAATATTCTATTGTGGTCATTTGAGTATTTGCAGTCCCTGATTGTCAGTGGTTAAATGGAACTTTTGTTTTTTTAATCAATATTTTCAATATGTGTGGGCACCTTCTAGAAATTCAAATTAATTCAAATGTATTATTTATGAACCAGAAAAGCTAATAAAAAGTAATCCATGTGATGTATCGCTTGTATGCGATTCTCTGATATCAACTGTTTGTCAACAGTTAAATTAACAGTTTGTGCACTATTTTCACGTTTCGAATCCCAAAGTCTTACAAAACATTATGATGCTAGTTTGGGATACTCTCTGTTGTCCACATGCAGATTGTATATTGTTATGATTTGGCTATGGATGAAGAGAGGACCCATAGATTACCTTATTAAAAGCTACACTCCACAAACTAATTTACAGTTTCTGGACCACAAGGAATACAACAATGTATCCACGGAGACCCCCCCCCCGACCATATCTACCACAAAGATAGAAAGACAACGGGACTAAAAACAAAAGAGTTAGAAACGATCAAACGGTTCAATCACCAATTTCTCTTTTCAAACCACCATTGACCCAACAGGTGGTGGCGTAGCGGCTAGGGTGTTGGATTCCTGGGTTTGATCCCCAATGCTCATAGACTTAGGAAACAAGCTATGAGTAACTATGAGTTACATTTTTCAAAGTGCCCTGAGGTGATTGAACACTTCACTGACTTATTGACAGAAAGTTGCTCATACATGCTCTTACGTGGCTTTTTGTGAAACCAAAAGGCATGACTCTCCAAAGACGATGACCCAAGCTGTCTGTAGAGGTGCAGTATTGGTATGTTTATCGCTATTAAATACAATCAGATTTCTACATTTTATTTTTTTTCATTAACAGGGCACTCCATGGAGGTAATTGTGACTAAGAGGTCTCAATACACTACCCGAATGCTAATGCTAGCGCCCTCCTCGTCGCTCTCAGCTAGGCTGACCTCATTCCCAGGCATTTTTCTCTCACAAAGAGGACTTGAAGGCAAGATGTTCAACCCTGATCGTTACTTCATAATGACATCACGTATCTTAAATTCATTGTAAGTCACTTTGGATAAAAGCATGTCCTGAACACATGGTAGCAATCGGTGAAACAGAAGATGTTGTGCTCACGAGAGACACTGCAATCAGCTCAGCTCAGTTGTCGCTTGTTAAAACACAAATAATTGACCAAATGAATGAATAATTCCCTCCACATTTTAAATAACTAACTGCAACGGTGAGCGGAAGTAAGATGTCCTCCCCAATCGTAACAAAGTACACACACCCAAGGTTTGGTTTAAAAAAAAAAATCCATATTTTTTTTAATCACAGAATTTACAAAATGGTGTCATCCACATCTCCTGTGTAAGGTAAACGCAATGGTATCCCCTGGTGTCGCAAACTTCTCCATTTCTCTCAGATGAGGCGCACAGGCAAACGGGTTACCGTGGTAAACCGGAACAGCTACCTACACCCCCGCCCTCCCCCATTCCTCCACAACCAGGGATCGATTTTAAATTGTCATCCATGAAACTACAGTAAAACTCTGTTGGTATAATACACATAACAAGCACAGAAATAGACAAAAGTTGACATCTAAAATCGATGGAAACGCAAAGAAGCTCCACTCCGTAATACTCCACATTTTCCTTTTCCAACGCACACCAAAGAAGAATTAAGTCATGTAGTATAAAGTGGCCTGCATTTCTTTTTTACTTTCTTCACTGAAAGAAAAGAAAAGAAAAAAAACTGACAACAGCTAAGGCGTCCGAGTGTAAATAATTATTGGCACTTTTCCCGAAACCGCTCGAATTTCCGGATCATTCTTTAAGGTGTGACTTTGTGACCTCATACCCGCTTGTATGACAGAAACACTTGATGGCCATTGGAGAAATACTGATCATGTGACGCTGGAGCAATGCTGTGACATCACAGGCTCAAACCCTGTGTGATGTCACACTGAAAGCAGGAAGTGTGCTGTGGGAGGGTCCTGTTGACAAATCATATCGACGAGAGCTGTGACATCACCGGCTGGAAAACACGGACACGCACCCCTTTACTTATTCATTCGCACACACTTCTGCTGGTTCATTGCCTTGTTCATTCATTCATCGCTTCTCCATAACCTCACCATCGTCTCACTCACTCGCACTCCCACTTTTAAATATAAATTTTTCCTTTTAAATTAAACCACCAATTCATTTGATTCCATTTTTCCATTCACCGATCTGCTCGACGACAACAATTAAATAAAAAATAAAAATAATTTACTCTGTTATTTCAAATCCGTTCCCTTCCCTAGTGTGTCCCGCCACACGCCGAGCCGAAACAAACACACATACTGAAACTGCGTTGAGTTCCTTGCCTCACGTTCGCGGCGAAAGGCCGGCCGCTGGCTCCGCCTCCCACCGCTCCATCACGATCCCATGACACAAAACACAGTCAACCGCCCCAAAACTGTCCAATGGGAGTGTTTGTATAAAGTCACATGGTCAAAAAAATGGCATCTCAGAGATAATTTCCCGCCTCCTGCTCCACCTCTCCTCCTTCCTCCCCCGCCTCCCATTTTCCAAAGGGGAGGGGGGGGGGGGGAAACACTGCAAAAGGTAAAAACACTGAACCATCCTCCCCCTCCCTCTTCCGCACGCCATCTGCCTCTAAAGGAGTCTCGGTAACTCACGGGGTGAATATCAAACCTCTTCGTCTTCCTCCTCTTCCTCTCCCTGTTGGCTGTGTGTTCCGTGCCGTCGTGCTACAGTCGGTGAACATCCCACCACTCAACACCACAGGCAGAGGGGTGGGGGTGGGGGGATGGGGGGCAGAGCGGGAAAGGGTTGGTAGGGTGGGTGGGTTGGGTGGGTAGGAGAGGTTTGGGGGGGTGAGGGGGGGGTCAGGTGAAAGGGTCAGAGGTCAGGGGAGGAGGGAGGGTTGTCACACTGCTGGTCCCGCCCCCACCCCCTCCCCCCCCCCCCCGGGTGTCTCTCTCTCTTAGAGGGGCGGTGGGCTCGCCCTGCGCAGTCCGGACACCAGCGGTTCATGTGGTCTTGGACTTCTGGTTGCAATTGCCGTCGGTGGCCACTAGGGGCTGCTGGCTCTGGAGCCCCTGGTCCTGGCCCTGGTCCTGGGCCTGGTCCTGGGCGAGCGGCCGGGTCTTGTGCTGGTCTTTGAGGCGCAGGTGGCGGGGCTTGACGGGCAGGGCGACGGCCAGCAGCACGCAGCCCAGGTGGAGGCTGAAGCACCAGGACCTGAACAGCAAAGAGACAGAGAGCTGAGCTGAGCTGAGCTGAGCAGGGCTGTGGAGCTAGAGAGTCTTCAACTAACCTCAAACCCTTCAGAGCAATGAGCCTCTGGTCCCCCCCTACCTTCTCCTTAATGGACTATATCTGAACAGTCTGGGTAAGCAATAGCAAAATCGAATATCCACTCAGGTGTGTGGAGCATAGATCACCTCTAGTGGACTGTGCTTTAGTCAAGGGCTGTGATAATAACCGTCTGTCTTTACTCTAACACACAAGCCCCGGTTGCCCTTACGCCTACAAGATATTCGTTTTTTTTTTTAAGCTTGAGTGATTTGGAAAACCGAAGAAGGGAACCTCCTCGATAAGACATCCAAGGGGCAAGCGGAGCCAATCACAGACCTGTAGAACTTGATGGACGGGCCCACGGACAGCAGTACAAACGGCACCACCGTGTAGCAGATGGCGATCTGGGTGGACGCCCACGTGATGATGTCATAGAGGAGCTTGTGGGCGGGCGAGCACTGGAAGTACGGCCGCACGTTGTGTCTCACCTGGGGGGAGGAGCCATAGGGGGATACGTTTAGCGGAAACATTAAGTATTAAAAGTGCAGAAGAACTCAGGAATCAAGGCAAAGAAAAATAAAGTGATTTGACTATTCATATTTTCTATTTTTCTATATATTCTGGAATTTTATATTCAGGAAAGGAGTAAAGAAAAGGGAAGGAAAGTGAAGGAAGCAAAGACAGGAAGAACAAGAGAAAGAGGAAAACCACAAAGAGGTAAAAGCAGGAGAGCGAGGCCCGCTGGGGAACTCACGGCTCGCGCGGCCAGTGTGACCACGATGCCGGTGAGGAAGGTGAGGTAATATCCAGGGTAGGCTCCGTGCCACATGGCCGACAGGATGAAGGTGGCCGCCGTGGGATTGTAGGGACAGCGCTCATAACAAACCCTAGCACCACAAACACATGCTTTAGTTAAACACACACACACACACACACAGCCGTAACAACCTTTTCACATTAGTATACAATGCATCGCTCAAGTCATTTAATCCTGTTGTATTTATGGTTTAAATTCTTTATGTATATTTGTATTGTTGCACATTTTTACTTATTATTTTACTTGTTACTTTACACAGGTCTTTCCTGAGCATAGCAATATTGTAACTGAATCTATTACCCATTAGGAGTAAAAAAGTATAGTTATAAAGAAATGGAAACAGTGGACCCTAACAACGTCACAGCCTGTAATGCTGGCTCTAACCACTAGAGGTAAACCTTTCATGAAACGGCAGTCCCAGTGAGGCCCTATGAGTGAGAGGAAGTGATTGAACGCCAAAAATAAGCTTCACGTATTTATTTATATCTGCATGATAGATTTAGTTTTCATAGTTGTTTTGAAAATACTTTAAGATAATAGATTTATTCAGCACACATCTTTAATATTTTTTTAGTTTTCTTTACAAATATGCCTGGTAGACCTATACACAGTTAAACATTTAAAACTAAACAAAATGCCTACTACAATCTTATAGATATTTGCCTGTCAAACCTACAGACTGGATACATATGACTTTGCCTGAAGGCGGTATTGTGTCTGACACTTGGCACATATTAACAGTTTACACACATTAGACACAGTTAATGACAAACAGGACCGAAGAACACAATCCGACATCTTCTTACCGTTTGAGCCAGTGTGCTGTCTGGATGTTCCAGTTGTCCAGGAATACCTTGAAGCTGGTTGCCAACTGAAATCCAAAAAAAGGACAGAAGATCATTTAGCATGCTGCCGGCGTGCACTGGGACATTCCTAACCTGCTCTGCATAATCCTCTGGAATCAATATAACATTCAATAATCAGTTCCACTGGAATCAATAACAGGGGATCACTGTTGGGGGCATAGATTTTCTAATTATGACAAACCAATATTTTAGTTATTTTCCTGTTAGGCATGCATTTTTGTGAACAGTGATAGCAAAATCATTTGTAATTATGAAAGTGTAGTGAATAATAGATTTGATGCGCTCAAGGCTTATATCCTGGGCTATTTTTGTTTTCAACAAGCATATCGAACATTCCTGAGCCCTTTCCTGGATATTTGGTTGATTCATTCATTATTCCTGCAAATAGGCTCTTTACATTCATAAAGAAGTGTTATGTGATTAGTGGTATTTTAGTCATTGAGTGAGCAGCAGGCAGGTAACCTAAGGAACTTTAACTGTGCATTAATCATTGATAGAAGGGTCAGTGTGATTGTGGTTTAAATGGCCTCTATTTTACCACCTGGTCTGGTGTTAATAAGCCATGACAAGCCATTTCAATGCATATATCTGGGTTGACCATTTCCACTTGAGTCACAAACATGTAGTTTGCAGAAATGGCTTGTCATGGCTCATCATCGTCACACATGGAGTTAAATAAGGCATCTTGCCAGACATGGGAGCTTCTATCTAGGCATTCGATCTCATGGCCAGACATTAGAGCTCCTAGCTAGGCATTCGAGCTCCAAGCAAGGCATTCAAGCTCCTAGCTAGGCATTCGAGCTCCAAGCAAGGCATTCAAGCTCCTAGCTAGGCATTCGAGCTCCTAGGTAGGCATTCAAGCTCCTAGCTAGGCATTCAAGCTCCTAGTTAGGCATTCAAGCTCCTAGCCAGGCATGGGAGCTCCTAGCCAGGCACGGGAGCTCCTAGCCAGGCACGGGAGATCCACCTCACCTCAATGTTCTGGATCCTGAGGTTGGAGATGAGGTCCCAGCGCGGGGAGCCGTCCAGGTTGTAGCCGTTGAACCCAAAGCCTGCGGCATTGTTTATGGCATCCGCTGGTGTGGAGAGATTAAACGCCATGTTAGAGCCAAGGAAACAAACATTAAAACTGCCACATAGATACATACATACACTCCCATTTTCTATAAATATACATATTGAGCTAGCAAGCTTCCTAGTCATGTAGCACCTACCTAGCATCCACACAGTACATTTTGCCAAATTAAACTGGCTAGCTAGCCATCTCTCTAGCGAGTGCCACCTACCCAGCGTCCACACGAAGTAGTACTTTGGCCGCGTGGTGAGCATGGACAGGTACAGGTACACGACCTGGGCGTAGAACGGCGTGTTGGCGATGAAGTCGTCGTCGATGTTGCGCTCGACGGGGAAGACTTTACACACCAACAGAAACACCATGAGGGAGAAGAAGCATGTCGCTATCTTCTGGACCACCACCGTCTGTGAGAAGATAAAAAACAAGACAAGGTTAAAGGTCAGATTGTTGTTTATTGTATGCATACATACATACATAGGGTTTGGCTTAGGCTATTTGTATTTAAAAATCTGTATTTAGGACAGGTTAGTCTAATGGTGGGGGTGTTTTACGCTCAGTGGGAATGTTCTGGGTTCAAACCCCATGGTCTACAGTCAACATGTAGGTACATGGAGATGCCCTAACCCCTAGCTGCTCCTTAGTTGACATGTACTGTATCTGAAATTCTCCCTTTGGAGTAAAACATCTGCTAAATGTCAAACTACACACACAAATTGAAGGACATATTACACTGTTGAATGCTTTTCCAAAGTGTTTCAGAAGATAGACTGGGACTCACATTCGGTGAAGGCTCGCTCCCTTTCACTTTTCCACAAGCCTTCCTACTGGTCTCGAAGTCTCTATGACAACAGGTCCCGCCCTCGATGAAGGCAATGTAGTCGTTGTAGGAGCAGGTGGGGCCAGCGAGGATGCCCATGAAGTTACAGTTGTAGCTGAAGTACTCCAGTAAACTGGGCATTCTCCTGCACGGGACCAACCAAAGAAGGTACATGTGTTGGGGAGCCTATTGGTACAATTGTGAAAACATACTCGTACATACTGGTACGGTACATACTTGTACAGTATAAAAGATAAAACAAGATATGATTTAAAGCCCGACCTTATGGCCAATATCTTCTGCCCAGGTGTCAGATGCTCCTCCTTACGGGCCATTCCTGATAAAAACAAAAAGGCAAAAACATCAGTTTCTATATCCTGATACAATAGCGAGTTGTAAAAACAGTCAATACACCGGATGCATACATTAGCAAGTAAACTCTGTGTATGAACCTACCGTCATGGATTTCAAACGCCAGACTGGTTATCTTTTGCGTGATGACCATCATGGGCCTAGGAGAGAAATGGAGGGCAGATAGTTTAGCTTTAGATGAACAGATTACATAAATAATGTCACCTCTCTGCCAGAGACGGAAGGCCTGCATGTACACACTGGCCGTTTGAACCAGCTTTGCCTGCCAATTACATCGTTTTAATTAATAATTACAGAAGCTTTTTGCCAACGCTACGCTCCATAGTCCTGTATTGCCCTAGTATGACCAAAGTGGAACACCAGGACAATTATGGTCATATTTTCTAGTGTTTATCAGGTGAGGTTTGGTGGATATTGACGATGCTGAATCAAGTAATATAAAAAAATATATATTCATAACTTCAAAGAGTCTACTTAGTGAGTAGAAAACACACTGAGTAGAAAACTTACTGAGTAGAAAACACAGCCTCCTTGTCAGGAGACACTTTGAACCAACTGGTCGTTAACTTATTTTCAGCCGTGTTGTTTTTGTGCTTTGCTGTTCAGACTGATCCATGTTAGACGTTTGTATTGAGACAAGGTTACCCCAGGCTGCTCTTTTGCTTTGCAGAACAGAAACCAAGCATGGCATTTGAAAGACAAACACATTCAAACACACACACACCACCAGGGACACTATAAACACAAGGCCCTAAGAAAACAACACTCGTATTCTCATATATTTCTCGTATGTTGTATGTCTTTGCATAAACATTTGTTTGTCTTTGAATGAGAATTTGCATGTCTGTGTATGTCATTTTATTTCTTGATGTTAACATGTCTCTGTTTGTGTACCACATATTGACATACAGAGACTCTCACAAGTTGTTGGAGCCTCCACAAGGGAATATTTGTTATTCATATCCTGTAAATAGTTTAAATGTGCAATAAATATGTCTTTGAAATGAATCAAGCGAAAAGGTAAAATAACCAGAGTATATAGCTTCTTTCAAATAGCGCCATTAAACAAGCTCAGCAAAGGGGCCTTACCCTGTGAAGTCTGCAGAGTACATCCCATAATCAAACACGTAGACCCGTGTAATCTGACAGAAGCTCAGGTAACCAAGGGCAACCACCAGGCAGTATCTGAAGGAGATCAGAGCAGACAGAGAGATGAACGAACGGAATGCAGTTAGGAACCGTGATGAACCAAAAGCCTGTTAGTTTAACGCTCTCCCTGTTTTCCTTTAGGGACTGGAACCCACAACCCTTGCAGTGTTTGTAGTCAAGTTTGTATTTCAGTCTGTGTTGCGGCATGTATTTGAGTTCAACATTATTCAGTATAAAAAAATGTGTATGATTACAGCCAAATACATACACAGATTGCGGTTATAAACATGGCCGAATCGAAACACTTCTTTCATGCGTTCATACAATGTACTCCACAATCTCCATGTTGATCTTGACAGACCCAACACAATTTCTAAGCACACACTTACAGTGTGTCCATGATATTGCAGTGTCAGGGATACTAAACGTGTCTGTTCCCATATATATTTGAGAGAAATTAGACTCAACCTTCTGAATGGAAGAGCATACACCTTGACTGGTGTTAATGTTTCCTGGGAATTATCTGGTATTGAATCGCTCATTGCTATGAGTGCGAAGTTTAAAGTTTAACTAACATTTATATGTTATAAGAGTGGGTCAGGAGTGTGCTTTAAATGTTGCAAGTTTGAATCCCACAGTAGACTTTCGCAGAACTGAACAGAACATCTACGGTTCTGTTAAACAGAGAGGATATTGTTAAACTGTTGGTCCCAGCAGTTGCCTTCAAGAGTGTGGTATGCTACTTTTTATTAACTAGTTAAAATTAGGCAACAGCAGTCAATAAGACACTGTTTAAAAAAGGCATGTTTTTGTAACAGTAAATCGTTTCTTAAAAGAACGTTTCAGTTCCTCATGTCTTCAAGGAGAAGCAGTTAATTCTCATGCAAGGAGCCTCTAGAAACTCCGAAGGTGTGGTCTTACTTGTGCATGTGCTCTACTCCGGTCAGGATCATGATGCCATACGTCAGCCCGCTCTGAACCAAGAAGTGGAGCGCATACCTGGAACACACAGGAGGTGAGCCGTTAATGTTTTTCTGTTTCAGTTACCTAGTCAGTCAACCCAATCTTTGTTTTCTCATTTTTCCTATCAAAAACATTATCAAAGACCAAAACTACAAAACAACGGCTTCCTAACATTTACAAGAAGCAGTCTATTATAACAAAGGCAGGAGTTATGCCTCGCCATGGAACCCGAATCCAAGATGTGATAGACTAGCAGTCTACCAGCACGTGGGGCAGTGTGAGAACCGACATAATGGTCACACACACACACACGCACACAAACTTTTTCTCTCTCGCTCTCTCTCTCTATCCATCTCCTCCACTGAAGTTTGTCCAGCAGTTGTAGCGTTGGCAGCACCACCGTGTCTGGTTTCATAGTATATCCAGAGAGCCAGAGACAAGCTCTCATACACAGGTGATAAGAAGCAGGCCGTGAGCTTTACCGTCTGTAAACAAAGCACGTGATTGGCTCACATCGATCCACCGTGTCCCTAAGGACCCTGGGAACATAAAACCCAGAACCCGCCCACACGCAGACACAGGGCCCCGAGATTGGAACAAGCCGCCGTACCCGACACCCTCGGCGCCGACCTGTGTGAGGGGTCAGCCCCTGGTCTACCCTGGGAGTAGGGCTGATTATTTTGACCAATATTGCGATTGTGATTTAATGTGCGATTTTTATAATTTATGAAGTCCCTTATGTTGTGTATTATTCACTAAAAAAGAAATAAATCATTCTTTAGTATGACCAACACAACATTGGAAGCAGTCAACATAAAAACTGCTCTTTCCTTTAGGCCAGGCCCATGTGTTGGGATTAATTTATATTATAAACTTCTTTATTTAACTATTGAATTGTAAAATAAAAATAAATGCTACATGCTATGCTACACACCACATTTACAGGTGCAAATCTGAGGGAGAACAGACATTTTTGTTTTTTAATAAGTCAATTTTTAGCTCTTGCTCAACACAGCCTAGCTCAACATAATCATATTAATAACTAGTTATTATTATATAAGACTTGATAAGACATTAGGGGATTTTGAATTAGGTAACAACACCAACCCCCAGCAGTGTTTTTTATTATTAATGTTATTTTATTTACGAGCAGTGAGTACTAAACGGTGCGGCCAAGGGTGAGCCTCGTGAGCAGAATATCCCTGGTTTAACTCCGAGATGGAGGACCACAGCAGGCGTAGCCAAACTGAATTTCACCCTTTTCACTCAGACCCCCTTGACATCCTGTTACCCTGACAACTAGATATACACAGAGCTACAGTGTACAGTACACGATAGACAGTTAGACACTTGCATAATATTAAATTAACTTGCTTGTGAAATTTTAATTTGAAGGTGGAGACTTAAATCTTTTGAGATGAAAGTTTTATGCACCAAAGAATATAGCTGGTTACAGGCTGTATTAGCTGGCCTAACACTTTCACGCTAGTCACAATATATGGAGAATGAACACCACAAAGGAATGTTTTATATCATTATATGTATATATAGCATATAGGCTAACAGCGTTTGAATATTCACATAAGTACCATGATGAATCATTACTAGTATGGATTAAACACACAGACTTCCCTTTGTAGCGGCTAGTGGTTAGCATAGTAACCCAATAAAAAGCTTAATAACCACAGACCACATCTGGGACTGGTATAGCGGTTGGAGCTAAAGTGCTATGCACAGACACATAAGTAATGCTAAACACAAGTTGTCAATAAAAAAGTGCTGTTCTAAGATATACCACGCTACGCTAAACCCAGACAGTTACTTAGCACAGACTGGTATTGTAGACCAGCTATGCTCAAATATGCTAGGCAATGCTAAACTATGCTAGGTATGCTAAGCCCATACAGTTCAGCAGCTGGGACTGATATAGTCCACTCGTGGTCGGAGCAAAATGCTATGCTAAAATAGGCTGCCTTTTTGGTAGTTAGTTTGATAGCGTTGGTGACAGATGGACTGGACTGACCAGCCGAAGCAGAAGAGGGCGAAGTAGAGGCCCAGGAGGGTGGCAACCACATGTCTGATGAAGGGACTGCTCCTCTTGGGGTGGAGGTACAGACGGAACCAGAACGCCGTTAGCAGAGCACATAGCTGGCACACCACAAAGTTGACCTGGGGAGAGAGACAAAGAAAAGGGGAAGAGAGAGAGAGAGAATAAGTTGGATATAACATGTATTGACAATGTAACACTGCTTCATGCCTTGACAATAAAGCTAAAGCTCGAAAGAGAGAGAGATTAAAAGAGAGAAAAATAAAACTGAAGACTGAAAGGATGTACAGCTTGGCCCTAAATACCAGTGAACCTCATTCAGTTAAACTGTGGCCTCCCAAGGTATACAACGGCCTCTCCAGAGCTGAGCCATGAGCGTCAGACTTGAAACAAGAGCCATCCAATCATCACACTCCAAAGGGCTCCTCTGAGCAGTAACGTGTACACCGTCTCAACACGCTAGCCCTTGGCTAACCTTAACCGATGCAACCAGTAACAAAGGCACTGGTACAACTAGGCTAGCTGTGAATTTGCCTTTTGTCTTTGGCAGAACTTAGTGGAAAAAGGAAAGACTTCAACACTTTAACACACTTCACTAGGCCCAGCTCGACCCACACAACCAAAAACAAAAGGCACTGGTGCAACCAGATTAGCTGTGATTTTGTATTATGGTAGTATATGGTGAAGAGATGTCAACAGGAGAACACCAAACTTAACCAATACAACCAGTGACAAGGGCCTAAAGCTACAGCTGCTAGACCCTCTTCAGTGAAACAGTTCGCAGGGTAAGGTGGATCGTGGGTCTTGTGTGAGCTCTCCTTTGCCGTGATGCAGCGGTGGTGGGGGTCTGGAGGATAAGGGAAGCATCCGTGATGAAACAGGGGCGGGGGCTAAAACGGGATCAGACGGAAGCTATTTATAGCCGGGCCTGAAGAGGGGCGCCTCTACAGTCCATTACACAGATTACCTCCAACAAAGGCAGCCGCTAGCTGGTGACGTTTCTTTCCCCCCCTGCTGCTTCTCTCTGCGTAGACGCCTGCGTGCGTGTGTGTGTGCGTGTGTGCGTGTCTTTCTGAAGTATGACCAAGTAAAAAGATTCAGAAAATGGAGTCGACTGTCTATGTCTTAACTGCTAAATAAAAAGCAGGTAAAAGTGGCGTATAGTATACAGCACTGGTCCGGGACATCACCCTCCGTCCTCCTCCATCACTCTCTATCAGCCTCCATCCAACAAACAACAACAAACATTGTCTATACATTCAGTCAGACATTGAGGAGGAACACCTTAAGAAGCTGGTCAAAGATGAGATCTTTTTCCATTTAGCTACAAAAAAGTATTGTATATATATATCTATATACAGGCGTACAAAAGAGATTCTGTGGTTGTGGTACCTGGTTGTGGTTGCACCTTGCAGCTACCGGTGTCCACCAGGAAACGACTGTGGTTGTACTGTTGTCATACACACCACTACTGTCACGTTGTAGGAGCAGTCACTGAAACTAATTGTTCAAGTACGTTGTCCTGTGGCTTCTCATGCAGTAATACAGCAGAACCCTGTGATACTGCATGAGCCACTATCTGAATTGCACTTATCTGCATACTCTATTGTATATAACACAAATGTTACTGTTCGACCGGAAACAGTCACCCTGTGAGAGGATGTGGATGCTCTATATACGGTACAGACATGTGTGAACAATTTCAAATATATTTAGTGAGGGTGAGGAGGGAGATGGGTGTGGCAAGTAATTCCAAGCTCAGCACAAACTCATCCCAAAGGAATACGTAAATCTACAATTGCATTCTGACCCACACGGTGGGGGTGGAAATACAGTCAGGACATCACAGGTGGACCACACACACAAACACACACACACACACACACACACACACACACACACACACACAAACACACACACACACACCTCTCTGAGATGGTCTGCCGAGCAACGCGAAAAGCCCAGCTGGTGGCTTACATAAAACACACACACACACACACACACACGTGCATTCACAGTCGTGTACTAAGAATACACAACGTAGACGACAAGCATGTGTTGTCAGCTGTTCACACAAACGAACAAAAATTCACCACGTCACTCCTCAGCTGCGCAGAAAGAGTGCGGGACACAAACAAACGCCTGCATGGCTTCTTCTCAGTGGTGATCTGCAAAACACCCTACACAAACATGGATGCATGGTCTTATCAGCGTAGCACCACACCTTCCTCAGTCCTTTAATACACTAGAGAACTTCATTTGTAAAACCCTGCAAGGGTTAGGGGTTGCATTCCCCTAAATATATTGTACTGTCACTGAGGAAGGCACTAGCATTGCAAAGATTATGGGTTCTATTTCCTGCATGGAAACACTGCATTGAGCTTGTCCGCTGCGTTGGGTTCTATTTCCTGTATAGCTTTCACCGTGATAAGGGCATGATTACATGCTCTGTATCACACACACAAACACAGAAAGGCTCTTACACAGGCAGGGTTAAGATGAGATCACATATACCTCCTCATTATAACCAGGTTAGACATATGTAGATAAGCATGACTCACCAATAGAAGTCGTACAAGTTCATACAATTGATGAACTTTGAAGTAACTGAAGTGCAGTACAAATATAAAATAAGCTAACGCATCAATCACTTACAATATCCAGGTTCCAGACCACACATATAGACACAGGGCTGACTACACATGCACATAATTATATCAACTCTATTGCATAAGACCTTGTCTGTATGGGTTGTACGACTCTCTGACCAGAACCACCGTCTCCTTCAAAGAGAGATAATATAATAAAATAGAGGGAGTGGGAGATCAATGTCTTTCCTCAGAGAGCGAGAGAAAAACTGACTGACTGACTGACTTCTGGGCAGCAGCTACAGCAGGCAGTGCTACTTAAAACCCATGTCCTGGGTTCTTCTCATCTGGCGCCCTCTCATTAATATGACATACGGAGCGCTGGCTCCACTGGGCCCACTCAGATGCCACAGACCGTCTGTCCAGACACACTAGCTCGCCGCCATCTTCTTTAATTCATGATACTTGTTGGTGTGTTGATGTTTTTTTTCCACCCCCGGATTGGAAAAAAGAAAACTTTACGTCAAGCTGGCCCTAAGGCTGTCAGCAACAGGAAACAGGAGGACCAGTGAACACTAGATTGCTGGAGGTCATTTTAAACTAATGGAACGGGGAGGAAGTGTAGCGGTTTACTTTGCTTGAGGGATGGGGAGTTTGCGTAATGTTTCTGCAGGGAAATGACTCGCTGTAGGTCATGTGAAACACAATGGGTGAGTTAACCTCTTCCCTCTCCGGGCAAGAGACACAGACACACAGACATGAACAGATTTAACCCCGGAGGTCCTAGTTCAGGTCACGTTCATCACATGAAGCGGAAGGGTAGGGATTCATTAGTGTGAGAAGTACTCCGCTCCGAGGACCGGTTAGGGTTAGGGTCAGGATAGGACGGTAGGGATACTACTTTATAGCCTGGACACACAGGGAAGAGACTCTGTGGTGTTTATGAATCCAATGAAATTAGCTGAACAGAGGACTAGGTTTATTTAGCTCCTGTGTGATCAGACGTGTATGAATGCATTTTTCTCCTTGGTTGCCCTATTCAGCCTATTTCTACCAGTTTATCTTAAAGGGGACATATCATACCACCAGGTGTGAGTGTGATTAGCCATTACAAGCCGTTTTCAAAATGTGCAGCATTGTGACAACACAGGTGGGCGTGTCCATCTAGATGTGTGACGGATAGATGGACAAGCCAACCACAATGCTGCACATTTTCAAACCTGCTTGTAATGGCTAATCACACTCACACCTGGTGGTATGATATGTCCCCTTTAAGCAGTCATTTCAAGCCCGGTCTATATTGGAGTAAAAAGGAATAAACCACACATATGCCAGGGAGGAGGTATTAATGTAAGATAATTAATTGATTAGTGCTTTGCACTTGGTTCTATGAACATCCTTAGTGTACCGACAGCGATATATTGTTTCACCTTCTTCTGACAAATGTACTTATTGTAAGTCACTTTGGATAAAAGCATCTAGCATCTGCTAAATGCCCTTGATGTAATGTAAATAATTGATTGATATTTACACAAAAGCTAATATACTCACAATAATCAGAATAGATCAGCAAAACCAGTACAGATGTCAACAATAACAACGCGTACAAACAAATATAAACAGGGGTTGTGCTAATATACAGAGGAAGGAAACCTGTTTGCTAGCAGAGCCAACCCCCCTCACCTCTCTCTCTCTCTCTCTCTCCTCTCTCTAAAAGCCACTCTATCAAACTCTACCGCACTATTGGCTGCGGGCAGCAGCGATGGAATCCTTGAAGTGGCAGTTGCTAGGAGACATCCTTTTCTTAGCCAAGAGGGAGGCTGGACATAGGATTGAGTGAAGGCTTTTTTTTTTTTTTAATCAATCAGAATCCTCCTCTTCTTCGTCTTCATCATCATATGAAGACAGGGAGGGAAGGTCAGGGGTTGATGATTAATGTCGGTGTCGTTGGTGCGATGAACGAGTTATTTACAGTAATTTGAAATATAGAGCTGGACGCGATATAACTCAATATTATCGTTTATCACCTCCAGGAGAAGAACAAGATGTTCTTGTTACTGACAGGGTTTAGCAGAAAGAATATGCTAAGCTACGGAATATGCTGTACGCCAGAAATACAAACTGATTAATCAGAGAAGATGCTTTACTGTTGGGTGAGATTTATCCCTAATGAACCTGTGCTAAAACCACTTTCTGAAAACCCTATTCTCCATCAAGGGATGAGACTAGTGAGACTTTTCCTTCCTTTCCTGATTATGGGAGGGGAGCAAACCACAAGCAAATGTTTCACTTTTTTCCTTTATTCCTCTTAGGAATAATATTATTTAAATATATTGAAACTTCATTATTTCACATCTTCAAAACACACACGGGTGGACTGTGCTGTACACACAAATACACCACCAACAACTGATTTGAGACAAGGCTGCAAATAGCAAATAGCTACGTGATCAGATCTGATGATGATACGATATGTAAATGATGGGAAATACCTAGAGCTTAGCAGAATAACAATTTGGAAGTGGCAAGATGATCAATCCCTCGACGGAAGTCCTTCCTCAAAAAATGAACTCCAGAAACGGAACCAAAATGGAAGTGATAGAAACTCGACGATGGGTCAGACCTCGAGGAAATACAGAACCCACCTACCTTCTGAAGATGTCGACATTTAACCCTTCATCTCCTGGTTCTAGCATCTGCTCTGCCTTTTGCCAGCGGCTTCATTGGGGACCTCAACCATAGCACTCACAGATGATTAAATCCCCCACCGGCTCTCTAAGTGCACTCTCCGTCAAATACGTCGGAGAGCTGGCGATTTATGTCCACGTAACCAAGCTCCCATCATAAAGCATTGTACAGCCACACAGACCGCGTTAAGACACTTAGCTGGGGGGCAATGGTTTGTTAAGCTGCAGCGTTGTGCACGGGACTTGACGACCGGTGACTCCAATCCCAGAAAAGGATAGTGGTGGTGGGGGAAAGGGGGGATACCTGTAGGCATCCTTGAGCAAGATACACTAATCCATGCTCCCTAATGACTGAACTGACTGCTGCAAGTCATTTTGGGTAAAGGTGTCTGCTAAAGGTCCAAATTGTAAAAGGATTTTGATGAGAACATGAGCCTCAAAATCCCTTAAGAGACCTTCAGATTCAACCAGTGCCACTTGGTGTGTTTGTGACATATTATCAGTGAGCTGAACTGTTGGAGTGTTTCATTGAGGGGAACCTGGTCGGCTAAAGGTCGTCTCTGGTGTCGAGGTACGCTAGTTGAACGCTGTTTCATGGTTCTGGGGATTTCTTACTTTTTCAGATGTGGCTTGTGGCCTGGTGTTGCTAAGCCGATCCCACTCACTCAATGAGTTCAATCTTGTCTCATCAAAGCTCAAGTTACCGGTGACTCCTAACCTTCTCGTGCAGTCAGCCAATCACAACAGTTGATAATTTACATAAAAAACAACTGCCAGAAAGCCTATTGACTGTTCTCTTCATTCAGCAACAGCCAGGCTCTGTAATTTGTTCATTTGTATTTCTGGACAAAAAGGAAATTCTACCAAAACCACCAGAACAAAGGATTAATTTACTGACCGCTTAATAAATGATACACGTGTGCAGGAGGAAAATATTTCAGCTCTTGGTCACTTAATTTGGGATATAGGAAACAAATACAAATGCTTCAAAATTCCCTACAAAATCATATCTCAAATCATTCCCCATGTCTCTCACATATCATGAAGGCACTTACTATGCATATTTACAAATCACACAAACCACACAAAACGCACACTTGTATCCTTTCCATTTTGTGCCTTTTGACTATCCCATCCCAGAGTTCTGTGACCAATCACAGCAATTAAACCACAGCTTCCCCCCGCCTCCCGACTATCCTCTGAACCAATCATAAACAAACAAACAGGCCCAGGGAGTGTATGACGTTGATCAATCTGAGCTGTAGGCCTACAGAGCCCAGGCCTGGACACGCCTCACCATTTGTTCGGCAGCTGAGGTGACAGTTTCCACGGCAACATCCTGAGAGCGTGCAGACGATCGCCCACAGAGCGCGTGGTCTGAGCTATCAGAGGCACCAGCTTGTTGCTAATGCTGTGGCTCCTTTGATTTAGCCTCAAATGTACAGAAGGGCTAGCATGCTAAGCCTAGCAGTCAGTAGAATGGTAGCATGGTGGTGTTGTTGCTATATAAAATTATAAGAGGCGTCATTGTAATTTCACCAATGTTCGTCTGACACAATAATTAGCTTCACACTGATCATGATAGTACTAGAAGTCATTAGAAATCGTGTTCCTATACAGAGGAAGGAGGAATCTCATGATTTCAGAAGTGAAACTCTGACACAAAAATGTAATAAAGCAACAGTTTTTGTAGAAAATATCCCACCACAGGCAACTATTACATTGTAAGCTGAACCAACCATTATTCTGTTGATTCAGTAGATGAACAGACATAGATGAACAGTTAAGGGAAATTGGGAGAGAGGACTTCTTCATTGGAACGTGCCATTTCGAGTCTCCGTGATTAATTTCTACTGGGGAACACAATAAAGGCTGGTCGATATCAGTGGCAGTGATCTACTGTGAGACAAACTGTTCAACTATTCAACAGTAAGCTAACGTTCCATCTCCTTCCTGCGGCTGGGACCAATGTGCTATATGTCTACGGTACTTCCAACATAAACAAATATTCCTTCTCACTTTATCCATAAATAATACTGGATGGGAAAATAACAAATCTGTAGACCCAAATGGATCAACAGCCCCAACATACAAAAGCTAACTCAGTCCACGATTTCATAGTTACATCTGTTCTTGAATTTGAGTCTTGTTCGAGGAAACATACTTGTTTCAGTTCTTCTCCAAAAAGAAGACTTTTAAATAAATTGTATACCAAGAAATCTGTTTTTAGACCAGGATGTTTTGACTACAACATAAAGGCCAATGCTAACCGAGATGAAATGATAATGTAGCTAGCTAAGCTATTCTGTATTCAGCCTGGATATAAAGAATAGGCCTACTGTACCACAAACTGATCTCCCTCGAGCTATAGAGCACCAAAGATTTCTAGAAAGCACAATTCGCACAAAGAGTCACTCAGCCCATAGAATCATCTAGAGCGATCAGTCAATGAAAATCAAAACACAAAAAAATGTATTCATCATTTAGTTTATCAAGTGAAAGTGGTGAACATTCTCTATATTAGATGGTTATGATGATAATACACTAACTTCTGATGGGCAGTCATCATTAATCATGGGATTAATTAATTCAGAAATGAATAGTTTACTAATTTATTAATTCCACTTATTCCATATTAGTCTATATCAACTCAACCAGTGGCAGCTGCAACATCACAGTTTAAATCAGTGTCACATATGTCATGTCACAACATGTCATGTTATAGTATGACATGTCATGGGGTAGAATAGAGTCAGGGCTAAGGGTATTCCACTCTCAACCAAAAGGTTCTGGGTTCGATCCACCAATGTCTACAGCCTACCAGGAGGCATGTCTCCCCCCTGCCCTACCCTTAATGACATGCATCCGAAATCACTGTGTGATCCGCTCAATGACTAAATATCAATGTCATGTCATGAATACCGAGGAGGACACCTGTACCCCTGGCACCTTATGGTCCTCAAGGCATCAACAGATAGACACATGCTGCCCGGCCCTATGCCTCTCCACACCCAACACCTGATACGGCTCGCTGGCAGCCCAGTGAAAACAGTCCACAACTGTTGATGCATCCTCATTAATAATGCATGCTGGATAAAGGAAGCATTTATAGAAGCAACAATGTCTCATCATCGTCTCTCTGTACGATAACAATTGTTTTTTCATCTATTGACTGCTATTAAGTATGTAGTCATTTTAAAAGACACTTTCATCCAAAGCAACTAGTGATTCCAGATACACTAAGGTAGAGGCAGAGGGGGAGGATATCTGGCTCTACCAGGCCTACAAGTAAATTGCCGATGTGGGGAATCGCACCCAGTACATTTTGGCAGTGGATTCACCCCAGCCACTACACTAACCTGTCTGCCCCATGTTCGTAACGTGTTCGTAACCTGCTTGTGAACGAAGCGGGCATGCTTGTCTGACTGAACGCTGAACTAAGCCGGGGACTAGGACAGGCCTTCCATAGTGATACACTGATGAACGACAGTTGTACCAGCCCCCATTAGTGCAGTCAATGCACACATATTTGAAACTAATGTTACGCACGCCGAGATGCAAACAAAGACGAAAGCCCCGATGCGTACCCACTGGGACAGCTCATCGATATCACCGCCAGAATAGAACAGAGGGCGAACATTACTGCAGCGTTACGGCTGTTAACCAGAAGCAGTGACCGGCCCTTTGAAAAGTGTTGCGAGTTAGTTGCTCAAGGGCACTACAGCAGCCCAGTCGCATTGATGCGTTTAACTGCCGGATCCCAGATCTTGGGTCTCAGGTCTCTCTCTGCATCTCTCGGAGCAAAGGTCCACCCTGCCACCACACATTAATATCAAGAGGAGAATACACCACAGAAAGATTCCTTTCAAGAAGTAGGCCATATCTCAGACAGGGTCTGGGTGGGTGGTGGGGATGTTTTGGGGCAGAGGGTGTCGACCCATGAATCTGTGGGGAGGGGGGGGGGGATTGGAAGATAAATGGGTGATGTTGCCGAAATTGACTGCCCGAGACAGTAACCCATGTTACTATAAGACCAGCAGAGTATGCATACTTCGACAACAAACCCCAATACTAGTGAATGAACATATCCATAGATCTCCAACAGGCCAAGCCAGTGCGTGGAGGTTGTAGGCTACATGTTGATGAACCGTAGGCTACATCTTGCTTCTGAAGCGGCCCTACCGAGGCGGAGCTCCGATCCACCACATGTGACAGGCCAGGGCGACCAAACCGTTACATCCAATATAGAAGCCAAACACCAGAATTACCTATCGTACAAATGTCATCGGCTCTTCACCGGCAAATTACGTCCATCACGCATCCAGTTCATTAGCGTATAGCACTTAAGCCAAGGTTGTCTGGCGATTATCCATTAAAGCAAGAATGCATCGTATCGTTTGCTCCAATAAGCCACGCATTAACCGAGAAAAATAAAATACAATACATTTGGCATTAGCTTCCCTGATCAAAATCCCCAGCCCCTGGCACATAATTCGTTTTTACTGCTTAACAATAGAAGCGGTGGAGAACAGACAGAGCTACCGAGAAACGTCATTGCAAGGAATAAGAAACCAAACCCCACTATATGCACACCATTTATGGATTTGCCATTGCCTTGAAGCATCGACAAATTCCAATCTCATCAAGGAGGGCATTGCTAATATTGCCATTTTACCCGTCTAAATAATGTCACTTAACAGGTCTTTTGAAGCAGCGCACACTGGAAGAGGCCCGCAGACGATTACATGTGAAATGTCTTCATTATATCGGCAATTTCATTCAAGGCTATCAATCCCATTCGCATGTGCACATTCTTTCTTTCTCCGTGCACCTATTCGCGCATTGATACATTAGTCAGCACTGCGATTGCATCGATTGTATTAAAATTCGAGAGCCCATTGCCCACTCTCAGTCAAATGAAGGCTCGAGCAGCCAGAAGCATCTCCGAAAACGCCAGCTTCGTTGCGATGTTTTTTTTTTTTGGAAGCTCTGCGACGGAATGCTTGCCATAAACTGCGTGTATAACGGTTCTGTATATCTACCTGATCCAGGGGCAGATTTATGATTTCGCTGATGGGCTGCAGCAAACTGGACCCCGTACACGCCGGAGAGACTGTTTCAGTGGCCATGGCTCAGTCGACGTCGAGGGAGTCCTGTTCTCTTCGTTCCCTTTCCCTCTCTGTGTCTCAGCGGGTCTACGATTCGCCCCGAATCTGTCTATCCTCCTCCTTCTCGTTCCGCTCCTCCTCGACCGCCACCAGGGCTGCTGTTTGCTGCTGGCCACTACTGGCTGTAGGATGAGGTACACTCGCTGCCAAACCTCCACACATCAACCAGCAGCAGGAGAGTCAACGTTTCATGTCATTAGTATATTTGGCAGAAATACAATAGCCTACATTATGCAATCTATAATATATTAAATAATACAATACCAAACAATGCAAAATTATGACGAAAAGTTATATAATATATGATATATTATATTAAATTTTTATTATATTATATTATCATATATAATATTTATTATAGTGAAGGATATTACATTATATTATATTATAATCACTGAGTATAATACAATATAATATATATATTTAATATAATATAGCCTATATCTTTTTGGAGTTTCACAAAAAAAAAATTAAAATTACAGACCTACGCTCTACGCCTAATTGCTTGTTTTTTAATTGAATATATCTTAGGCTGTGTGAGTCTTGGTATCACTTACCTAATAATCTGTTTCCCGAGACGTTGATCCCCCAGATACCCCCCAGCCCTTAATTTTCCCAGCGTTCTGAGTTCATTCATCTGGATTAATTAGCGTATGCTGTGGTGAAGGTCACATTAAGTGTGTTTGATAGTAGGCCTACTCATTTTTCAATTTGTTCAGTTATTTCTGAATCTAATTAAACGTAAAAAGCATTGATTTTGCAGTGAATTTAATCAATCACAAAAAGCTGTGATGGTGCATCGAAAATTCATCTAAAATCAATAAACTATTGTTATATTATAGTTTATTATATCACAATCGATCTATTCTCCTGCAAATAAATCTTACTTGAGTGCTTTTATGAAAATGTTTCCTATAAGCCTACTATAAGAAAAGTGTTGATATTAATATTGAAACGCATAACTTAATTTGCTATCGCTTCTCAGGAAAACATTATTTGTGAAGCACAATGCACAGGGTTAGGATAACATCTACCAAAACTGCAAACGTCAGACAATTTAGTTAAGATAACATAATATAAAGTATGAAATCTCGTCCCAGCAGGTGGCAGTATATAAAGACTGTGCTTCCCAAGACCCCTAGCTTTCCTTTCCACGAAGAAGAACTACCACGCCTTTGATGTCTTGCTCTGCACTTGATTGGCTCAAATCTACTTCCGACAAAACAAAAAAACGCAAGTATCTTCCTTTCTAGACAAGCGTGTGTCACAAACAAACAAGCAAACGTCAAGGAATAATTAACAAAATATCGCTCGGATGAGTTTTTGCAGTCAGTCGTGACCATGAACAAGTGCGTAGTCTCCGGCTGCCCGAACCGTCGAAAAGGGCCGCTCAACCGGGTCCAGAAGCGGTTCTACCAGTTCCCGAAGGACCAGGCGCGGGTTAAAGTATGGCTCGCCGCCTTGAGGGAGACCGAGAAGCAGGATTCGACAGAACAACACGTGTTATGCGAAGACCACTTTCTGCCGCAGCACATCACTGCAGGGGGGATTAGAGAGGACGCAATACCGATCATGTCTCCGTACCTGGACGGGGTGCTCGGCACGGACTCCCCTTGGGCAGAGGAATCATCCGAGGAGGACGCGCAGTGGGCAGAGGACGGCGTGGAGGAGGATGCACCGCTGCCATCACAGGTAAGGAAAATGCACATCGACTCGTTCTCAGCGGGGTCAACACTGTTATATCGTCTTAGATCGTTATTCACTGCTATTACAACGATGTCACATTTTGTCTAAAGGTTTTGTTGGTTCTTTATGTTTTTTCCCCACGCTAACGGAAGGGACCGCCAATACCGAGGGACTGTTGTTATGGACGAAATGTTTCGGAATTTAACTAATAGTCGTTGATTGTCGTGGCATTAATGTTTACAGACGATATAGGCCTACAGTAGGATGATAATCAACTCCAAGCGTTTGCTTCTTTTAAATATCGTTGTTGTCATTCTTTTTACAGGCACCACTCGAAAGTGCTTCAAACCGGTAAGGCTGATGGTCCGCTCATGTTATGATTTCAGACTCCCTCTAGCGAGAGACAAATAAATAGTATTGATCGCATTACCTTCTTCTTAGCGCTATAGGTACAAACCTTTCTGAAATGGAATATAATGTTCCTCTTCGTTATTACTAGTTGTTTAGCCAAAAGCAACTTTAACATAGCCGTGTTTCCTTCTCATTGTCAGTTGGCGTCCTAGTGATGAGAAACTCGCCAGGCTCGACTCGTACTCGAGAAACGGTATGAAGATATGGCTTATATATTCTTTTTATATAATCCTATTCAACAAACTCCAATAAGACCTTAACACAACTAATATTGGTTTTATAGGATTAGAATTAAATTAAAGGGTTAGAAAATTAATACTTTTCAAATGTTTACTTTTATGCTTTTTATGTTAATTAGTGGTGAATGACGATGACAGCCCCTTCATGAAAAACAATCGTTTCTTCTAGAGTATTGGTTTTTATTTGTATCCACAGTTACCATGTGTCCAGATGTCTCCCTGGCATGGCTGACCAAGGCCCTTCTGCAGGAGATGGTGAACGCCCCAGACGGCGTTCTGGACCTCAGGCAGGCGGTCCTGAACCTCAAGACTCGACGCCGGCGAGTGTATGACATCACCAACGTGCTGTCCAGCATCAGCCTGATTAAAAAGGAGTCTGCCAATAAGGTCAAGTGGATGTACGTATGTAGGCCTATGTAGTCTCACAAATTAGACTTCAGATGAAAAATCGAATCAAGTCTTACAGCAGACAAGCTCAAATCTGGGTGGTGTTTCACCTTTTGTTTCGACCAATCATGTTGCAGTACAAAATGAACACAATACAAATTGAAATATGATACCAGCCCCTCCAACCCTAATTCTAGGGCTGCTCGTTTATGGAAAAAAAACAATCACAATTATTTTGGTCAATATTGAAATCACGATTATTCAAACAATTATTTTTGAGTTTGAAAACATGATGTATCTATTCAGCAGGTCTCTCCCAAAAACACAAAATTCCAAAATTTAGCCTTAAAAAAAATACACAAAATGGTCTAAAAGAAAATGTTCAAATCTAAAATTTTGAAAGTCAATACTCGATTTATATTAGTTTTGTTATTGTTTGCTAAAATTGAAATTGCGATCAAAATTCTATTAATCGCCCAGCCCTACTTAATTCTCTGAGAGCCCTATAAAAACAATTAAACAATAATACACACTCGCATGGAAGATAAATATCCATTACATTTTTTTACTTTATCATCATGTACCATTTAACCTAAGTAACACTGTCCATCTGAGAACAGTGTTTCCATCCGTTCTTGTCTTAACCTTTTCTTTAACCCAGTAGAGCTGTCTCTGTATGGTACGGGGAGATGTGAAGACCACACGTTCTCCCTCTCCTCCACTCCTAGCCATTGTCTCTCTCCCTCTCCCAGTGGGAAGACCCCTGTGTCGTGTTTCCTGAAGAAGAGCCAGCATAGCTCCCAGAAGGAGTTGTCCAACCTGAAGTCTGTGGAAGACTCTCTTGATGAGGTCATCAAGACCTGCGCCAAGCAGCTCTTCGACCTGACCGACAACCCAGACAACATAAAATATCCTTTTCAAGTCCAGGTCAAAGGTCACACAAAGTACTATTCAGGGTTACAACAGATACACTTTTGTATCTGTGGAAGGAACCAGCTGGATTTAATCGTTTTCTAGGTTATCTTAATGGAATATATCTGTTCATATTTATTGTTTCACACCTTTATGACCTTCTACTGAAAGCCCATGGCCAGTGATCTATAGCGCTACACTATCCTGCTGACTATCACTTTATCACCCCAGAAGACAACTGACAGCCACTGGAAGCTGGCCAGCACCAGAAACCTTAGTCTTGGGATAAGACCCATGGTCCTTAAGTGTTCAACAGCTTTCAAACCCTGAATAGGTGCGTCTAGTAAAAGATCGAGTTGACTCCTTGACTCGCTGTGTCTCTACGTCCGCCTACGTCACCTACGAAGACGTCAGCCGCATCGAGGCGTTCCAGGACCAGACTGTGCTGGTCGTGAAGGCCCCCGAGGACACTAAGCTGCAGGTTCCCACCCCCAAGGAGGTGGGTTGATGACGCCTTCACCGAGGTCCTTCTTATCGACCTCGGGCAGAGTTTCTGTTTTACAGGTTCATGGGACAGTCCGGAGCTCAGTTTGTGTTTTTCAGATGATGTCGGGGGTTTGTCGCTGCACTGTATCGAATAAAACATCCCTAGCTTAATGGTGCGTTCACACCAAAAGCAAAGTGAATATTGTATTGTTCACAAGCAAGTGATTCAGCATCAAGCGAAATTCACGCCCATGTTCAAATATTCCCACTCGAGCAAACATGAGAATGAGGCCAACCACGTCATTGGCCAAATGTTTGCATGTATTTGCGTCTTTGCATTGACTTTGTATGTATTCGCGCCTTGCCTTCGCTTTTGGTGTGAACGCAGGGTGAGGGTGAAGAAACAAACTTTTCTTTCCTCATGTGGTGGTTCTGTTTGGGTTCTACAGGACAGCATTCAGATGAACCTGAAAGCAGTGAAGGGTCCAATCTCCGTGGTAACGTCAGAGATGGGTCTCCGCCCAGGCCCCAGCACCCCCACCGGAGAGGGCTTTGTAACGGTCGAGCGGAGCCACATCCGAACAGTTCCTTTGAATACAGGTAGCTCCCACCACCGAGGTATCGCACTCAGCACTTGTGAGCTCACTCCAGGGGTACTTTTTAGAGGTGGCTTGTAGTTATGGCAAATCTAAATAACACTTGTAGGTTTCAATTTAAGCCCTTTGCACACTTACAAGGTAATTAAATAGCATTGTTATGATGTTAGCGTTTAGCATTGTGTCCTACAAGCTAAACTAGCAGTTAGCTAAGCACTGTTTCTATGGAACGGCATAATGGAGTCATGCTGTGGCAATATGCCTGTAATAAGCACAGAATAATTTTCTAAATGTTAGGATCTAACAGAACTTGACGCTGTTATAATTTGAGTTCTCACCAAGAGGTCATATAGGTTTTGTTGAATTCTTAATTTTCTATTGTGTGTTCTCCCGTCATGTACAGCAGAGGGAGCTGTTATACCTCATAAAGGATACTTGGTCAAGAATCGTTATGACAGCCTAATGTAATCAATAGACAAAAGATTTCCCATTATAATATCCTGTCACAGTGGTTTTTTTGTTTTATATACATACACAAACGCAATGCAAGTCTTATAAAACAAATGTGGTACTTTATATCTGCAGGAAGTGGTGTGGAAGTCACTTCCTTAAGAAAAGGCACAAAACAGACTTAACTTTTTTCCATTATCCATGTAGTTCTACCCATCTAAAATGTTATTTATTAGTTGTTCACAGAGTATCTGTGGATACTACTTATTTATTCCTGTTTTTCAGAATCAACCAATCCACAGAGTGCTGTCAAAAGTTCATAGCCAACCAACCACCCAACGACAGAAAGACCACAACATTGTTCTCCTGGTTCATACTCCTGGTTCATAAAATAGAACGACCACAAGATGATTCCTCTATTATTTTATGACTTCCATTAAACCCACTGTCATATCTCATGCTTTGGCTTCCTCTCCATTTTGAGAGCAGTAATGAAGGGGAAGTGACTGGTCCTACAGTTGCTGCTATAGGCCTACTACTAGCCTACGTTGACCAAACAGGATATTGAAATACCCAGGCCAGGAACTATTTTCGAACATAGAATTTCCACAACTTAGTTTTGATGGTTTATGCAAACGAGATTGCGTGACCAATGGAAAATTCTCCAACACCAGAGTATTTATATGGTTATATGGTATGTTGTGGAAAATAACAAACAGAAATTGATGGCTTAAAAAACACAACAACCTAATTGTACAAGTATCAATTGTGTATCTTGTGTTATTTTTTTTATTCTTCACACAGCAGTGCTATTATTCTCTATTGTCTTGAGTTATGTATTCAAAATATTTACACTTTCAACGTGACCAAAAAATCCGCTGCATTGTTGGATGCCTAACCTATGTTTAAGTTTGCCTTGGATGTTATTCAGATCGTGGAATGTCAATCGGGTTGAATGTGTTTTATTGTACAGATGTTTGCATTATGTCATACACTTTAACTTTTTTATTTTATAACTAATAAACCCAGTCGTTTTGACAACATGAGACGTTCATGTCGTGCCGTTGCCTCACTGAACCCATAATACATCGTCCACGTTTCTTAAGTGGGCGCGGTCAACTTTAAAACTATGGGTGGACCAGTTATAAACGTTTAGATAAATATTTTTGTTGAGGTCATGTCAGTTTGGTGTTCCTAAAGTGGCATGGAGCTGCAATGTCCACACATTTGGAATTACTATTTAACAGATGACATAGTCTTGCCCGGTGAGACGGATTTAGTGGAAATGGACCGAACTTGATTGAAAATTAAACAACCTACCGCGCTAGCACACAACCTGTCATGAACATTTGAGCCCGCCCCTCGCGCTCAGGTCGACGCTCCTAGTTCCTGCAGTCGTCGAATCCTCTCCCAGCTTGGATAGGTGGCCGCAAATGCTGGGTTATTATCAGTCGAGTGTTTCGGAGATTTTGCCAACTAACTTAAACTTAGAAATAGGCGCACCTTTTGAGGGGAGTATTTGACATGTTGGCTGGCATTTTAAAATGAAGAGGACTGCTTTGGCGACACTGATTTGGACTACTAACTTAATAGAAGAATTATAGGTAACCTTTCCCCACAAAAAAAAAGCGGCGAATGAGTGGCCTGCGAGTCTTCTTAATAGCATTAATCGCCGGACACCACCGGGACTTGGACCTGCTTCCGTACTTGACGGCTCATTGGAAAAAGGCACAATGCCAGAGGACATAAGTGTCGGTGAGTTTATCTCTGAGACCAACGAGGACTATAAAGCCCCCACCACCTCCAACTTCTCCAAACGGCTCCTACACTGTCGAAACACCGTATCCGCTTTAGAAGAGGTAAGGTTCTACCGGCTGCCACTGCAAGTTTTAGCCTACTTAACCTCCAAAAATAAGTTGTGAAATAACAAAGTCTCGCCTGAAGTTATGTTGGACCAAAGGTAGGAACAGAAAATATGAAACACCCTGCTGGTGTAATTGAATACATGTAACTGTTCTTCCTCATGGGACTCGTGTAGTTCCAGTATTGTGCCATACTTTTAATTATGACTGTCAATAAAACATGCGCATCAGCAAGGCCGCCTTAATGCACGGCATTACCTGGGCTGAAGCCCCCAGGGCCTACGACGATCAGGGGGCCTATCAAAAAACTTTTTTTCTTTTTTTTTTTACTAGCCCATGATAGGCACCCCTATCCCCCCCCCCTAAACTGACGGGAAATTCCCGGCAAACTGACGGAAATAATTTAAACATCTTCATTGTAAGATCAGATGAAGGCCCGCGCATCAGTGGACCTCTACTCCGCACAACCCAGACCCATTCCCCACAGAAAGACTGCCTGTTTTGTGTTTTGATCGCACACAAAGTGTACACTCATAAAGTCTGGTCTGGTGAGTGAGGCCCCCGAGAACTCCACCTGGGGGCCCAATGCTAGGGCCTGTCCTCTCTTGTACCAGCATGCACTCTATCTAAAAAGATCGATCCTCTCTCTCTCTCTCTCTCTCTCTCTCGCTCAATTCAAAGGGTTTTACTGGTGTGGAAAACCTACATTAGTTTGTTTACATTATAATAAACAAACTAATAATAGCACATCATGTTTTCTAGGGTTAGGAGGTAATGGTCGGGATAGGGTTGAGTTAATCAAACTGTTTCCTTCCTATTTCTCTCTCTGTTCCTCGATGTATCCCTATTTGATACATAGCAATACAATAATTAATAATTCATTAATTAACTCTCCTTCTGCCCAGCGCTCTGTGTGTAGGCCTTAATGTATCGTTACTCTCCCTTCTCACGCATCGATCTGTTTCAGGAAACTAGTTGAGATTATCTTCTTTTTTTTTTTATCCTCATTTGGTTTGTGTTATTGGTTGTTATAGCCATAGCCAAATCCCCTGTTGTAACGTGTTAGTGTACAGCTGTGCAAGTATCAGCATGTCTTCACAACGCAGACTACAACCCTATGCCTACCATACTTCCCTATAGAGTTCCCCATACTGTGGTATGACCATGCAGGATTATGATACCATAACTATGGGCTGTGTGTTTATTCATGTCTGTCTGAGTGTCTGTCTGAATGTCTGTCTGTCTGTCTGTCTGTGTGTGTGTGTGTGTGTGTGTGTGTGTGTGTGTGTGTGTGTGTGTGTGTGTGTGTGTGTGTGACAGTCTAATAACATACATTTCCAATACATCAAAGCATACTCCACACTATATAACAATATAATACAGTAGACAGCAGGCTTCCTGTAGAAATGTTTTGTGTTGATAAAGTATTTCCACATTTCACATTATGACTCAGCATTGTGTCTTCCTGTATTTAGCCTTTTTAAAATGTTTTTGGTTAATGGTGTGGTTGCTGGCCACACTGGTGGATGTTTGCATTATAATATGTAATGTGGAACTCTCAAGCTATAGTCTGCTCTCTATGGTTGTAGATAATTGTGTGTGAGCTGTGTGTGGGTGTGTTCTTGGCACAGGATCCTGTCTGTGTTGGGCACAGCCTGCTAGTCTTGAACCCACGGTCCCCAGTCTGCTGGGAATTTGACCCATACCCGGGAAGGGGAAGGTCACAACAAATGATGCATGATGTGTATTTAGCACCCCGGCCCACACTGTGAATATCTGTGGGGGTTTCTAAGTAAACAGTGCTATGTGTGTGCATGCATGTCTGTGAGGTGTGTGCGTGTGAATCCTGTGTTATATAGACTTCTATAACACACGTGTGTAAAAAATTGCTATGAGTCTTTAGTCTTACAAATAAGACTTACATTTTTTTAAAGTCTGATGGCAGCTTTGTTTTAGTGTTTTTATTTTGTGTGTGTGTTTTGTGTTATTGGCTCCTGCAATCGTCAAAATTGAAGTTGATCGGCCAATCACTGATCACAAGTTTTTGGCCTATATCACCAATCAATCAATTGGTGCATCACTAATTGCTATGATGAGCTGTGATATGTCCAACTGATGATAATGTTAGTCCATGTTATGAAAGATTAAAATGTGATGATACCGTTGATAGTGATCGTGATGTCTGACTCTCATGATAGTGTCTTCAGTTGATAGATCCTGACTGTGTTTCTGGTCTCCAGGCTCTGGATGGAGATCGAGCCGTGCTGTATAAAATCAAGAAGTCTGTGAAGGGCATCAATACCTCTGGTCTGGGTGAGTTCCAATAACCAGAAACCAGCACCTCTCTCAAACCAACCTCAGAGCTGGAACTCCCACTGGGGATTATGGGAACTTTCTGGAAGCCCTTCTAAGTTTAATAAATACCAAAGAGCTTTACAATTAACACTTCCTGAACTGGGAGAACTGGAAACTCCTTAATAACAGTCGTCGACGTCCAAACCTCATTAAAATGTCCTTTGTAGTTGCGTAAGAGGGAGAGGTGTTGCTCTGAAACTAAGTGTGTTCAGCCTAACTCACGTTGTAACGAAGATTATCTTTCATTCTAATCATAGACTTTACAAAACATAGGGGCGTAGGGTGTGTGACATCACGTGTGGGTTTGCACAAAACCGTTACAACGATTTGTGCAACAGCAGAAACTATCCATATTTGGCACGTGGAGGGCGTGAATTGTATGGCTGCCCTGCTATGAACAAAACTCATTCATATTAACTCCTCAAGTACTCTTTAATGAAATAAATCGGTCAAACGGGATTTAAAATGAACAACAGGGAGATGAACCAGTCACTAAAGCCATCCTAATCGAACGAAGAAAAAGGTGATCAATTTTCCCCATGATTTAGAATGGTCTTTCTTTTTTTTAATCCAACCACCACAAGCCAACTATAGGCCCTTAGATGAACTACATGTTAGTTGCTTCCGCATTGGCTTAACAAACAGGCATGGCGGCCGCTTAATTCTAATAGGGGAACAGTTCTGGCATATCTTGCCACATATGACGCAATCCCGCCGCAGATCATTGTCTTGCATAAGGGCACTTTGGCAGTACAAATGGCAAATGCAGGGATCAAAAATTTAATTTATTAACATTAATTCCCATCTGTTGAGTCACTCCTCCACCCTTATTCTCCACGTCTTAGCTGGCTAAAGGTTGAATTATACCTCTGAGGTGGGGTATGCTGTGGGTCTCTACGACAGGGCTTTACTTGAAATCACGGTTCTGAGTTCCAACATGTTAAATCCTTTTGGAGCGGTGCATGTAAGCTACGGTAGTGGAGACTTTTTCCTGCGCCAGTTATGTCGAGAGATGGGTTAGGTAAAGGTATTTTAAGGATATTTGCTTTGTAATTAAACAGAAGGCCTACAGGAACTGATAGTGGTTGAGGGTTTGTATATTTGTTTGTGTATCCATGCATATTTATGTTTATGCAAGTATATGTGGGTGTGCGTGGATGTATGTTTATGTATTTGTTAATATGTTTGTTGGGTAGATATGTATGGTTGTCCATTGTGTGTGTGTGTGTGTGTGTGTGTGTGTGTGTGTGTGTGTGTGTGTGTGTGTGTGTGTGTGTGTGTGTGTGTGTGTGTGATGTGGTGGTTAAACACACAGAGTTAATCACACACGCAAGCACTCACACACACACACCTCCGGACATTCCGGTCATTCCTCCCACCTGCTGCAGCAGGATCAGGCTGAACAGGCAGGCCCACTGAAACCACTTCCTGTATAGCTAAACTGAAACAGCCGTAGAAGCGGTCTCCTTACTGTGCTGATGAGATAATGCTGAGCTAGTATGTAGGTTATTGTTCAAATTTGAAACATGCTAGCTTGTTTCATCATGTTATAAAAGGGAAGCGACAGGCTATCTTTTTAGTCTTATTCTCTAGTTAAAAGATTATTGTGGAAATGAAAACTGGAATATTTATTTACAGAGGAACCAAACAAGGTCATAAGGTTTTCAACGATTACCCGGGATTCAATGGAGCTTAATTTACAAAGTTTTGGTTGTAATCTAAATTTGTCATGAAAAATTACACATTTCTTGATTTTGTTTTCTGTCCAGGAACATTTCTTCTGTCCATCCAACATATTCAGTTTCTAAGGTTCAGTCATGACTAAGCCATTCGATGTCTTATCCACTATGACCATGTTGTAACTGCAGTGCCAATGGGAAGCAATTTGGCCTCAATCCAGACAGCATTGTTTACCCATGTGATTGAGAGCAGTGCACGCCCTTCGTCATGGAAACCTTTCGCTCTCCAACTCAATCCGCGATCAATGAAACTATGCACGGCGTGTGTTATGGATATGGTTTGAGCTCTCAATTCTCACTCCTTTTACAAATAGAGGTAAAGTAGTCTGTCTGCCTATTGTGACCCAACCTGGATGACGCATTTGGAGTTAGGCTTTTAACTTTGAATAAAGACATTAAAGCAGCAATACAGTAGGTGTGGTAAGCATTGATTTCCTGTTGTCCCATGGGAATCTAAAGCCCTTTACAAGAGGTCAATGCAGAGCTGTGACCGGAAATAATCAAATCAATCCCAGTGTCATCTATAGTTTTTTCCTTTCAATAATAAATAAATGAGTCCTGCATATAGTACAACTGAAGCTCTAATTGTTTGTCAGTAACCTGCAGTTTATGTAACTTGTTCTGGAGTGTGTGCGTGTGTGCATGCATGTGTGTGTGCGTGCATCTAAACAACATGTTTAGAATACCGCACCTCTGGCAGCTGAGAATTGGTGAGTGAAATGTTTATTAAAGGATCCCAATTTGCTGAAACGCCGTAACCAGCTACTATTCCTGAGGCCCACTTATTAACTAAAGTGTGTCGTCCTTATCGGCTGGTGTCCTCATAATTTATAATTCATGTGAACTCAAGAGTCATACAGCATGCAAGTATATTCCCAGAATGTTTCTGTGATCATATGACAAAACACAGAAATGTATGAGAAAATGTGTTTAAGGAAGTTATTTCAAAACAATCAGTAGGGGAGGTTTTAGCAGCTTCACTTCACTCTGTTTTCTCAGTGTTGGGACAGAAGATGTGAAACGTTGTTGTGCACAACAGATAGAGAATGATTCGGGATCCTAATTACTTCCTCTTTCACCAAGAACAATCTGCTCTGAGTGCAGGGGTATAGTTACGCGATATAGATCAACAGTCTATGAAGCAGGTCCATGGGCCTTTTACACAAGCGGCTATCTTGGTAGCAATAGCTGGGTTGGGTAGCTTTAGGGAAAAGGTAACTTACCAGCAACTGAACTATGAACCTACAACCAGAACGATTTAACTGATCTGTGCCTAAACGAATACATTTTTCATAGTTTATTTGAACCGTGTACAGCATGTACAGCTCATGTATCATATGTTCAACAGCTTCTATCAGTGTTCTACACATCAGGTCTTTGTTCTACAGTGTATTAGTCCTACAGCTTCTCTCTGTGTCACACAGCTTATGTGTGTTATACAGCTCATGTCTGTGTTCTACAGCATATATCTGTGTTTATCAGTGTTCTAGAGCTCATGTCTGTTCTACAGCTCATGTCTGTTCTACAGCGTATATCTGTGTTCTACAGTGTAAATCTGTGTTCTACAGTGTAAATCTGTGTTCTACAGCTAATGTCTGTCTCTGTCTGTGTTCCCAGTTCATGTTGAGAACCAGGAGCAGTACATACAGTTTCTGGAGAAGTTTGGGGACAACTGCGTGGTCAGGGATGACGCCGAGGTGGGCTCCACCTTCCTCAAGTTCGCCGGCTTTACCAAGGAGCTCACGTCTCTCTTTAAGAACCTGGTAAGAGGGCGTTCTTCTAAATATGCCCACAGTCTGACCTCCTTGAGCAAAATGGCTAATTCCTACCTGCTTCTGAATGGCATGTATCTGAATTCACTGTATGTGCCTTGCTCAAGGAGCCTTTTTAAATTGTGCTACCATTAAAACTGGACAGTGAAACTTAAACAAGCTAACCTTTGAATTGAAGGCTAATTTAACTGGCAGGCAGTATCCGGTCCTCTCTTTGACTGACCTGCTCTTTCCTCTCTTTCAGTTACAAAACATGACCAACATCATCAACTTCCCCCTGGACAGTTTGTTGAAAGGCGACCTGAAAGGCGTTAAAGGGGTCAGTTTCAACAGGGAACCATAAAGTTGAACATAAGTTCAGAGAATTCAAGAAAACAAAGTCCACCCTTTGTCTTGAGTTTAAAACTCAAGACCACACTGATGGGCTTTAAAGAGGTGGTTGCTGAGTCAAAGAGCAAAGTCCATGACCCTGTTCGTTATGAATCACATGTTGACAAAATGTTTTACGCTCTGTAGTTAATCTCTTGTTTTTCTGTGCCTGTGTAGGATCTGAAGAAGCCTTTCGACAAAGCCTGGAAAGATTACGAGACTAAATTGTAAGAGGGATGTCAGAAGGTTAAATGCTTTGTGGTTATTCTCAAAACTAGCAAACCGTTGAGTTAAAGTATTTGGAATAAAAATCCCTGGTTGCGGCGTCAATGTTACTCTGGGTAAACAGTGGCTTGCCCGTTTCCATTCGTTAATTTTTCCTAAACTTCATGACAAAAGTGGCGGTTACTTTAAGCTGATACAGCTGGTGCAACTGACTAAACACTCCCGACATTTGAACGCAAGGTTAGTCATCAGGCTGACCTAATGTCTGTTCTCCAAGAATAGAAATGGGGTTAAAGAAACAATAATTTAACTGTTAACAGAAAACTTATTTTCTTGAAGGGATCAATGATAATGTGTTATCATTTGATGTTCACTTAATTAACCTTTCAGTTCTCATTCCCTCATTTGACCTGCTGCTAGTTGGAGTTGTCTCCGGAGTGGGTTAGACGTCCCCAATGATATTAAGGAGCTGCTTCAGTCTATTCTATACTAATTTCAAAAGCTTTGGTATTTCAGGGACAATTTTATCCAAAGCGATTTACAGTGAATTATTTGAAGACACATTCATTAAGGACCAGATAGGCATTGGGACATCTTGCTCAGGGAGGCGTATGTAGACTGCGATCAATGGGGGTCCGATCCCTGAACCGTTCGGCCGGGAGTCCTCACCTGCAACTCCATTTGACCTCTGACCTGTGTGTCCGGTTTTCCCTGTGCAGAACTAAGATAGAGAAGGAGAAGAAGGAGCACGCCAAGCAGCACGGGATGATCCGCACCGAGTTCAGCGGTGGAGAGATAGCGGAGGAGATGGAGAAGGAGCGCCGCATCTTCCAGCTGCAGATGTGTGAGGTGAGGTCAAGTGGGGTCAAAGGTCAACAACTCAACTTCGTCATCGACTACCACGAGGGAGGACCAGGATAGGAAGACCTGGATGTGATTCAGACTATAAACTGTGCTTTGTTTCTCCATGATTTGCTCTATCTAGATCTAGATTTCTACACTTTTACTTTAAGTCATATAGTATTCTCAGACGCTTTTATCCTTAAACGGTTTACAAACATTTACCGAAGTTCTGCATGTGTGTGTTTCCAAAGAACACTGGATAGAGTACAGTGTGGCTATTGAATATTTCCATTAGCGTCTATTATAAATCATTATCATTAAGAAATCATAAGTATTTTCTATTTGATAAAAAGAAAATGTGTTTTTAGAATGTTCGTAATCTATTTTGTTGAAGTCCTAACTTTCTACTTTCTCCCCTGCAGTATCTGCTCAAGGTGAACGAGATCAAAGTGAAGAAGGGGGTGGATTTCCTACAGACCCTTATCAAGTATTTCCACGCCCAGTGCAAGTAGGTTAACCCTCCTTCCATCTCTCCCTCGTAGCCCCCCACTCTCTTTATCCCCCTATGATATATCTCCAGCCTCCGCTCCCCCACGTTTGGTTGTTTTACATCGTTATGCCTTTCTTTCTCCCCTCCTATCTCCATCGCTTTTCCATTCTATCCCATCTTCTCTCCTCTCCCCCACTCACTATCACCCCCTCTTTATCTCTGTGTATCCCCCTTTTCTCCATCCCTCCAGCCTAGTCCTCGTCTTCATCTCCCCCTCCCTCAATCTCACCAGCCCACTCCTCTTCTTCATCACCCCCTCCCGCCATCTCTTCGCCCAACTTCTCCTCTTCATCGCCCCCTCTTTCCAACTCTCTCCCTCACTCCTCCTCTTCATCGACCCCTCTCTCCATCTACCCAACTCATTGTCCTCATCCCCCCCGTCCCTCATCTCTCCACCCCACTCCTGGTCTTCCTCACCCCCTCTACAAAATGTTGCCTCTTCTCCAGTCTTAAGTTATTTCATGTGAAAATTGTAAAACTATGAGAAACCAAACTCTATGTTGCTGTCCTCCTCTCAGTTTCTTCCAGGACGGACTGAAGGCTGTGGAGTCCATGAAACCGGCTGTAGAGAAGCTAGTTACCGACCTGAGCACAGTAAGACTTGTCCCCTCACCTCCCGTAGGCTCGTTTTAACGGAGCTTTAACAGAGCGCAAAGTAGGCGAGAGACAGATAGGGACAGATAGAGGAAGCTAGGGCTAAGAGAGCAATTCATTTTTTCAAACTGTTTTTCTTGTGTTATAAATAGGTGTTTTGTATTTCTAAAATGACATTTCCTGTATTATCACAATGTAGCCCCTTTAATTTCATCACCATGAATATTTTATTTGGTATTCCTCTACCTGTTCATCACAGAAACCCCTACCACTGAACATAGAGCAGTGTTATCACTAGATGATTGGTTGCTTTTTGCCATTAATGTAACATTTATCACATGCAGGAAACACACTCTGCAAGCTTTCCCAATAAATGTCATTGCCATAATCTTAGCTTTGAGAATATAAACTGTTAATTATACGTAATAACAACAACAGCAGCGCCATCTCAAACTCACCAACACTCAAATCTAAACAGCTTTGATATTATTGACAGTATCAACAGTTTTTATTGACAACCCCTAAACGGTAGGTTTGATTTTCCATTATAAATCGTCGTGTTTCGGCATGGATCAGATCAGGCAGAGTCAAGATGGAGAGAGAAAACAGCTGGCTCAGCTCCGAGACGTCCTGAAGAACTCGCTTCAGTCCGACCAGAAGGAGGTGAGGAGGCCATTTATACACAACTCAAACCTGGTTTACAGTGTGGTTCATAGTATGGTTAATAAGTCCGGTTTATAATCAGAGAAGCAACAGTGATGCCAGGCATCCAAACCGGCGCGTTACGTCAAGGAAGTGAACGTCCCAATTTTACGGGAATTGTCATTTGAACCAAATGTTCAACATGTTTTCTTCTGATTCTGGTTTGAAAGAAATGCATCAAACAGAATGGAATGTCATATTCCTGTTGAAGGTTGGTTGCTAGGCTCTACATTTCGTCTGTCCATCTGTACATAACAAATCTTTTGACTATGTTTCCTGTTCTGGATTGTCGGCATCAATTCATGCACTTCTAGGAATTGCAATTGGATCTAAAGGTCATTCTGCGTTAGATCAATGGAGCTGTTCTAGCTAACTCTGGCTACCTCCAGCTAACTCTCCTATGATAAAACTGAATACATTGCAAGGCAATGTTAGACTATTTGAATTTAAGGACTCAAATGAAATACCACGTAAAAATACTACTTACTTACCCTGTTTTTCAGCTATTTATTTGACTTCTATCACTTGCCTTCTGTTGATGCTTCAAAATCTGAATGTCCTTGGCGAAAGAAATTATATAAATGTCAATACAATGGATTTATTATTAATAAATAATGAAATAAAATAAACCCTTGATGATGTCTGCCCCCCCTACAGGAGGGCCAGGGTAAACAGAATGCAGGGTATAGTCTTCACCAGCTGCAGGGCAACAAGGCCTATGGGACAGAGCACTCAGGTTTTCTGTACAAGAAGAGTGAGGGGTGAGTACACAGTGGAACCATAATGGTGTTGTTTTCTGCTTGTTTAAATCAAATGACAAGTATATGGTTAAACTAAGCCTCACAGGTTTTGCGAGAGCGTAATGAACATGTTTTCTATTTTTCATATCTTACTACTATAATAGCAGGCCTGTCGCACTCAAGTTGGTCATGTGCGCATGTGCCAAGCAGCTTGCAGCTCACACACACACACAGCACGAACGCATACATACACCACAAGCACGCACATACACACTGCACACACAGGCACATGCGCACGAACATACACGGAAACTCACACACACGCGCACACACAAACACACATACACGCGCACACACCGCACGTCAAGAAAAAGGCAGCGACACACTCGCCGAGGTAAGACGTTATGTTTTTTAACATAACGGCTCCGCCATCAACACACGCGCAGGTAAGAACACACACGCACGCGCACACACCGCAGCGACACTCGCCAAGGTAAGACTTTATGTTTTTAAACATAACGGCTCCGCCATCGACACACGCACAGGTAGGACCACACACGCAGATGCACACACCGCAGCGACACTCACCCAGTTAAGACGTTATGAACATAAAGGCTCCGCCATCAACAAACTCTTCCAAACTGTCTATAGACTGCAGAAATTGCAATAAAAGAAGGGAAGGGACAATTTCTCACCTCGACAAGCAACGGCAGGTCGTTCATTTTGTCATATAAAAAACGTTAAATTCAAACATCGCGCCGACCGGCATATCAACACACAAGTCACGTGATGTTAAAGAGACAGTGTCCCTATAACTCAACGAAAACATGTCAATAACACAGAATGGTGAATTATGTCTATAGAGTCCACCACAAGACTACTCTTGACTACAATGATGATTATTATTTTCAACTAACCAATAGTAGTTGCCTTGCATTTTAAAATGTCAATGCAGCCCTGAATAACAGTTAAAGCTATTTAATAATTGATTTGCATGCATAGTATACTACACTTTCCATTTAACAATTACCCGTGTTACCATAAATTGACTAATCTTATAATGCAATCAACTCCTCACACACTAGCTGCTTTCAGACACACGTGTAAGTCCTGATATTCTCCTGATTGGCTGTATGTGTGAACAACATATCCTGACATTTGTACCCTGAAAATCTCCTGAATAATACTTCCCCTGAGGAAGTGTTTTCTCTATAGGAAATGTAAACTACCTTATATGTGAATGAGGAGTAGAAAGTCAGTATTTCTCACACCACTTCAGTGGGCATGTTGATGACGCTTCTGCATGTCATTGAGTGGCCCCCTAAATGATAATCAGCCTGTTATTCGCTGAATGTTTAAAAAATATTTAAATGTTGGCACTGCTTTTAAGAGTCATTTGTGGTGAACGACTGTTATACGTTGTAACATTATAGGCGAAATGTTATTATATTATGCGCTCAGAAGTTTCTTACATTATCGACTGGGGTTTCCACATTATTGTTATGGATTTAATTACAACTAGAGGTTGAAAACTCTTGTATTATTTAAAAAATTCAATCATGTGTATAAAATCATGAAATATCCAATAATTAAGCTATATTTATGTAATATAGCTTAATTTATGAGCTTCTGATAAGCTCAAATTGGTGCCCCTTTGGGTTGCTGTTTTTGAATGGTTTAAATTGGGAAGCTGCAAAAAAACACTAACGTTGTCAATAGACGTGTTTGTGTTTCTACAGATAGAGTAAAATTATCTCTTCTCTCTCCAGACTGAGGAAGGTGTGGCAGAAGAGGAAATGTTCAGTGAATAATGGTTATCTCACCATTAGCCATGGCACGGTGAGAGACTTAAGTACTGCTTGTTCTCTTCTCCATCTCCATGTGTTTTTTTTATTTTATCTTTTCTTTTTTTACGGAAAAAGGACAGTTTTATTTGAGTTTTTTTGTGATTTATTCATCATTTCATTTATTTCCTTTTTTGTATTTTTTGCATATTCTTTTTATTTTGGACGTTTTTTACACGAGCAGCCAATCTGCGAATCAGGACAGAGGAAAAGGAAGAGAAAGAGCAGGAGAAGAAGGAGCATAAGGAAAAAGATGGCTGAGAAATGGGTGCGCAGAGGAGATATTTTAATCTAAATACCCATGCCGAGAAAGTCCGTACTCAATATCTGTGGATTTAGTGTTTTTTCATGAATCACTATTTGAGTAGGTACATTCCGGATAACAGTGGGTGACTTCCGAGATAAATTCATGATGGTTTCACACTCCATTTTTCCATATTGCGAGGTTATAGCCGATCTAGATATCATTATTCATATGTAGTTTTTGTGTATGTACAATACTAATACGACTTTTTAATTTAAGTCGACAATATATACTTTTTATTCATGTGCGGCATTGTTGGCCATAAAATTTGTTTCCCGTTGCCATTGCGGGAATACTGCCGCAGTTTAACATTGTCTGTCTTTAATGGCTATCTCAATCTTCATTCAATAAATCTCGCAAATTTAGGTACTTGATAAGGAAGGTTCCTAGGTATCAATGTTGTAAGAAGCATTGCCTAATAAGAACTACATCCCATAGATCTCGACCAAGGTTAAAAGAAGCATTACATTCAACAATGTTCTTAAATAGGTATCAAGGTGGTAGGAAAAAAAATAAAATGATCATGGTTAGTAGAAGCATTTTATTAGGGAATGTTTCCAGACATGTAATAAGGATTTGGGATGTATCCTGTTAAGAAATGTTCCTATATGTATCAAGGTTATACAAAGCATTCTCATAAGGAATCATTAATAGATAGGATATAGGAACCATCCTAATTAGTAATGTCCTTACTGTGTGTTAGCTAGGACATTGTTGTTTTAATGAATTGCACATTACAAAGGAAAACATTCTGATGAACCATTAGGACTACTGGTTAAAGTACAATCAAATATAGAAGTATAGCAACCCTTCATAAAAAAAGCTTCCTTGATTATATCTGCTTCATTAACAGATGCAGGTACTTCTTATGAGGGCATTTCTCTGCTCCACCCTGAATCATGACGAAACACAGTTTATGAATCCTCTCATTCAAATGTCATAGATCTATTATTTGTAGTGTGTGACATTCTCCTGCTCTACTCTGTCCTTCCTCCACCCTGCCAGCCTAACGCCACCCCAGCCAAACTCAACCTCCTCACCTGCCAGGTCAAGCGAACCCCCGAGGAGAAGAAGAGTTTCGACCTGTTCTCACGTGAGTGAGCCTCGCTCATGTTTTCGCTTTCCTTTTGCACGTGACAATAGCTTCCACTTCCTCCTCATATTTCCAGAATGTATATGGTCACGTACTGTTGTAGACATGGTGTTAGCTGCAGACAAACGTAACAGGTCTTTCTTGTTCTATATTCAATAAAGTATGCAGTGATGCACAATGGTTCTCTCATTCCACTCCTATTCCGCTTCCTGCTTAGGCCTCACAGTGCTATGCAACCACATTGTGTTTGTTTTGATCTGATTATTGTTTCGGGGTTCTGCTTTCGACAGATGACAGGACCTACCACTTCCAGACTGAGGAAGAGGCTGATTGTCAGATGTAAGTAAAGGGTTTCTAATTGTATTTGACCTAATGGAATCTAATCTAATCACCCCATCTACCCTAGTTTAATCTAATCTGATCTCCTCCAATCTGAATGGAACTGAAGCGATCCGATCGCACCGACAGTATGCCCATCTGAATCAATCTCATTGAATTTAATCAAATTGAATATACTTGAATTACAGTTTTTCACAGTTTTTCACATTTAGGGGACCAAGCAGTTTCGCTGCTCGGACCCCTAAATATAAATGAGGTGAAACAGATCTACATGTAAATCAGTCTGTATCCCACCGCCGATCCTGATCAAGCCAGACGACCATATCAGCAACACAGTAGAGCTCACCTGAGGCCTCTTTTATGCTCTGATGATTGAAGTGTTTTGCCTGTTGAGTTTGAACAGGTGAGAAGTAAGTTAGACTTATTGGTAATTAGTTGTTGCGTTGCGTTCAGTGTGATCCAGGTTAACCAGGTGTGCTAAATGATGAGATTTGTGCTTAGAGTTTTGAAAAATGTGATTTAGAATTTCTATATGTGTGAAAACAGTGGAATTGTGCTTAGAGTTGAGCAGTCCGGAGTCTTGTATTTGATACATGAGCTTCAAGTCTTCCGAATTGTGTGCATAGTTCCATTTTTTGTGTGTATACAATCGAGAAAAACTGTAAACATATAACATCTGATAAATTGAAAAGAACACATCTGTATTCTATTGTATTCTGTTATGTCAATTCTATTTTATTCAAATCTAGTTCCATACAATGAATGGTATGAGGGCACCACATGGTCATATTTTATCACAACCCCATTCCTTAATAGTGTCCCGTCCGTTTACCCTCCCCCGGGCTCCAGATGGATCTCGGTGCTGCAGAACAGCAAGGAGGAGGCCTTGAACAAGGCCTTCAAGGGCGTCCAGGACGAGGGTGGGGAGAACAACATCGTGCAGGAGCTGACCAAGGCCATCGTGGTGGAGGTGAAGAGGATGAGCGGGAACGACTGCTGCTGCGACTGCGGAGCGCCCAGTGAGTAGCTTTAGAGGAGGGTGGTGGTGGTGGTGGTGGTGATGATGGTGGTGGTGGTGATGATGGTGATGATGGTTGGTGCTGCGACTGCAGAGCGCACACCATCATGTCGTGAGCATCAGGTTCTGAGTGTTGGTCTGTCCGTTCCCTCAGGCCCCACCTGGCTCTCCACCAACCTGGGAGTCCTGATCTGCATCGAGTGCTCGGGGATCCACCGGGAGATGGGGGTCCACTACTCCAGGATCCAGTCCCTGGACCTGGACCTCCTGGGAACTTCAGAGCTCTTGGTAGGCTCCTGGATGCGTTCAGGAATCGCGCTGAGAGTCCAATATTATACGGCCGAGGAGGTTTTGTAATAAGTTGTACTAACTGTTCCTTGCTTAAAAACAAATCAGAACCTTTTTATCCCGAGCGTGTAGCAGCGTTCCCCAACACCTATGCTTTACGGCGCCTTTATCTGGCTTTAACTGGCTTTTGTCGTGCTCCACAGCTGGCGAAGAATGTGGGCAACGCAAACTTCAACGACATCATGGAGACGGAGCTGTCAGCGCTGGACGTGACCAAGCCCAACCCCTCCAGCGACATGTGAGAAAGAATCCACCCTGACACGCATCTCTCCCCCCGCCGCCCCCCCTGACAGTGTTTTCATTAACATTTAGCCACGATTTTATCCAAAATGACTAGAACAATACAGATTTTAGATAAAGTATCTTCTCTATACCAAACTGAGTTAAATTCTTATTAAGAAAAACAAAACAAAAACAAGGATAAACTGTCTTTAAGGTAGCCAATTCCCTCGCCCTTACACTCGGCTCCTCTCTCTCTCTCTCTTGAAGGCAGACCAGGAAGGACTACATCACGGCCAAGTACACCGAGCACCGCTTCGTCCACAAGAGGTCTGCGGACGCGGCGGGCCGGCTGAAGGCACTGTCGGAGGCCGTGCGGACCCAGAACATCCTGTCCCTCCTGGAGGTCTACGCCGAGGGGGTGGACCTCAGCGACATCATCCCACAGGCCAACGAACATGTAGGGGTCACGCCGTTCCTCTGGGTCAACTTAAGCAGCGGAATGATTGTTTAATATTTCATCTGGCTCAATGAACAGTATCTATTTACCATCAAACATGTCGGGAAAAGAGCCTCATATGAACCGAGGTAATGGCCGCTGAGTTTGTTTGCGTTGTTGAACGTTGTGTTTTTCGACAGCTTAATTTCTAAGAACATCGTGTCGGGAAATTGGTTCAGTTTGCCCACCCTGCCATAATGTCTGTGTGTTGTTGACCACCAGGAGCCAGGAGAGACGGCCCTCCATCTCGCGGTCAGGATGGTGGACAGGAACTCGCTCCACATCGTTGACTTCCTGGCACAGAACTGGTGAGTACTGGAATAGGTCGGAGCCCTGTGGGACTGGTACCAAACATGTCGGGCCTCAGAAACCCCTTTTCCCCTCCTTTTATTGTGCCCTGTTTGAATCCTATAATCTAAACAAGATACTAAGCAGAAAATATTTGTATAACATTAAGTGTGTGTTTGTGTGTGACAGTTCTAACCTGGATAAGCAGACGACCAAAGGGAGCACAGCTCTCCACTACTGCTGTCTGACTGACAACAGTGAATGTCTCAAGCTGCTGCTGAGGGGGAAAGCTTCGGCCAACATCAGTAAGCTTAGCCTGTTATGTGTATTGTATATTGTACTATATCAAATCGGTTATTGCTGCGTATATCTATGTGTATCTACTTTAATAGTATAGGTTATCGGTATCTCAAGACATCTTACTCGCTATCTAGGTATCTTTAGTGATATCTATGTATCTCTGGATTCCCGATGTATCTTTGTATCCATTAATATCTCTATGTATATCTCTGCATCTCTATTAATATCTCTATGTAGATCTCTCTATGGATATCTAACCTTTGCTCCGTTTAGCCAATGAGGCGGGGGAGACAGCGCTGGACATCGCCCAGCGGCTGGGCCACAGCGGGTGTGAGGAGCTGGTGAGCTGCTCATGTGTTCAGGGAGATGTTAACTAGCGGGAGATTCAGAGATGTCGACATGTTGCCGTTTCACTTTCATTTGCTGGACTGCTAACCTATTTTAAGAAGTAGGGTTGCATTTTAAGAAGGTTTTTAAAGATTACAATTGTCTTTATCATTCATGAAGTCCTAGACTACATTGAACTGGGTTTAACGCGCGCGTGTGCTCCAGCTGACTCAGGCCCAGACGGGGAAGTTCAATGTCCACGTGCATGTGGAGTATGAATGGCGGCTCCAGAATCAGGACCTAGATGAGAGCGACGACGAGATGGAGGACAAGGTGAGCTTGGGTGGTCCGTGGTTGCAAGGCCTCCTCTGTCTGTCTGTCTCCCTTATCCCCCTCATCTCAAATGAGACCCCCCAGACATTAAGACATTAGCCTCGTTATCAAGAGAGACCGCCAGACATTAAGATATTTGCCTCATTTGTCACGGCCGCTGGCCAAGGTGCAGAAAATGGACCGCAAAGCAGACAAGAAATACTTCAATATACTACAATTTTTTTATTTTTATTTTAAACAGAGGTCGTAGGCAACAGGCTCCAACAAGCATGGGCAAAGCAGCAGTGGGGGGAAAACTAAGGAGCTTGGCAAGGCACTGGTGCACTAAAGTCCAGGGGAACAGAAAACTAGCGGTCGCAACAACCGGAAAAATGTCCAATAGGAAGTCCAAAAGACGGGAGGGAAAAATGCAACTTACAGGCCAGGGCAGGGGCAATGGCAAGGGCAAGGCGGGGTCCTGGGCAGAGCTCGGGCTTGGTGTGGAGCAGTGCAGTGTGGCTTATCGGGGCTTGGCTGTAGCTTGACTCGGCTGTAGCATTCTGTTAAGTTGGGTGGCGCGGCTGTAGCAGGTGTGGCGCGGCTGCGGCGTCAAAAACAAAGATAATCTGCAGTGGCCGACCGGCCGCCTGCAGCTTAAATAGACTGTCCTATGGCTGATGGTATCAGCCACTGATTGGTAATCAGCCACAGGTGCACTGGTGGCACAGCATGTCAAAAACCAGGAGTGGAGTGAGGCCATGGAGCGGGCGTGGCTTGGGCACAGTGAAGGCAGGTAGCAGGAGGGAAAACCTGGCTCAGGACCGTGAAGAGCCGGCCCGTACTGTGACATTATTATCGACTACCATGACCACCAGACATTAAGACATGGGCCTCATGATAAAGAAAGACCGCCTACATTAACACAACACACATCATTATCTACGGAGACGTCAGATGTTTGTTTTCCTCTCTCCAGCCCATCCCCCAGAAGAGGGAGGAGCGCCCGGTCAGCTGCTTCCTGCCCGGCCCCCACTCCTCCTCCTCCTTCCCCCTGAAGCCCGCCCTGGGCATCCTGGCCCGGGACGTGGCCCTGATGGCGCGGGACAAGCAGCGCTCCAACGCGGCCAGCATGATAATCTCCAACGAGACCTACGGCACCACGCTGGACCTCAACACCCTGGGCTTCGGACACAGCGCCCCCCCCCCTCCCCCCGCCAGGGGGCCGGCCAAAGGTGGGTTCAGCTGGCGAGGGGGGGCCAATGGGTCTGGTCAGGGGTTGGGTCCGTCTCTATACATTTCAATTGTCGTAATCGTCCCCCTAATTAGGTATTAGGGGAATGTGGTTAAAGGTGACCACCAGGTGTGAGTGTGATTAGCCGTTACCGCTAACCTTAAGGCGACAGGGATACAGGTAAACTGATCCGACTCCGCAGAAGCATAGAGGAAACTCTTGTTAGGGTTTTTGAAGCGAGCCTCGCTCTACGAGGGTGGGCAGGGTTTGGAGATGAGCCGACAGATATAGTAAATGTTGCATATTGTACCTTTTAATTGCCAAAAGATTCACTATTCATGCTTCTATCTCTGTCAGTTCTCCTCATTCCTTTATATCTCAGTGGGACCAAAACCTGATGAAGGAAAAAAAAGGTTGACTAACTAAAATAAAAGTAAACAAACTTGTCATTCCCATTGTGCCATGCAGGTGTGGGAGGCAACAAGCTTGTCTCCATGGAGACAGCGGGGAGACAGCGGTCATCCTCAGACCCGCCCTTGGTCCACCCCCAGGACAGGAACAGCTCCATGTATGGTGAGTGGCGGCCATCATGCGAGGCTACATCATGCCCTGTTACGCTACATCCATTACAATTACAATAAGGGCATTTAGCAGACGCTTTTTTCCAAAGCAACTTACATCGGTGAATGCACACATTGACACACCGACGGCAGAGTCGACAGGTTTAAGTGTCTTGCTCAGGGACACATCAACACTGTAGGAGGAGCGTGGGGATCGAACTACCAACCTTTCGGTTACAAGTTCCATTATGATACACTGCTACGTACATTCAGAAGGCTCAACCCCGACGCTGCCTTCCAACCCCTCCTCTCACCCTCATCCCACCCCCCCCCCTTCGCCTCCCCAGTCCTCCCCCCTGCAGCGCCCCCTCCTCCCCCTCTCCCGGGGACCAGGAAGACCAGCATGGACGGCAAGTCCGTCAGGAACACCCCCCTGCCTCCCCTCCCTCCCCTCCCTCCCCTCCCTCCCCCCCACAGACCCAGCGTCCGGCCCCCACCTGTACCCAGCCACCAGACTACCAGCGGCCGGCCCCAGACAGAGCCCGCCTGCCCCAAGGCCCCCACCAGGTAGGCTCAGGGGGACGCAGACCGTTGTCAAACGGCCGCCGATGAGCTCATAGAGCATAGACCTAGATAGTTGGTGTTAGTGGAGATTTGGTAACATAGATACACACTATTTGGAATCAGTATATGCTACACGTGAGCCTCCTAAGATGGCGCAATTTGATTGGTTGGCTATCTCGGGATATTGGGCCATGTCCCATGATTGAGATCTCAAACTCGGGAGGTTGTTTTCGTAATGGGGAACGCGCATGACGGTCGTCTCGTCATGCTAATCAAAACAAATAAACCACTAGTAAAAACAAATGATTCATTAAAGTGTTATCTTGTTCACGTGGAGTTTATACTAAAACAATTATTCACCTCAGGCTCTGTGAATAGTATATTTACGTGAATACACTATTCACTTCGCCTTCGGCGAATAATTGTTAAATATCTGATATTTAGTCATTTATACATACAATATTTTGTAATATTTGATATTTGTTCACATTAAGACAAAATATATTGTAATAAGTTATATAATTTTGTTTGTGTTTTAGATACTAGATATTTGTAATTTAAACAGTTTTTTAGATATTTTGTTTGACGTGACCAGATTGTTGTGTTCTGATTTCAGAAAAGATGTTCTCCCCCCACAGAGACCCCCGCTCAGGGCTGGGTCGATAGCCAGAGCAGGTATGCACACACACACACACACACACACACACACACACACACACACACACACACACACACACACACACACACACACACACACACACACACACGTCCAGAAAGACAGACACAGATGAGCATACACACTCTCCTCCCTATCTTACAGGTGTGTTGTGTGTGTGTTTCTTTTGTTCAGCCAAGGGTCCAGGCCAGCCCATGTCCCCTCAGGGTTCGAACCCACCGGCACCCAAACCCCGGGCCACCCACCCTGTAAGTGTCAGTTGATGCTCTAACCGCCAGACACACCTCACACACAACCACAGAACAAGAGAAGAAGTACATACACTACTCATTAGAACCTTTGTTTATAGGACACAGCTAATGTATTCCATAGGAAAGATTGAGGTTCCCAGCAATCTATTTAATTAAACACTTTAATCAAAAGACAGGGAATCTTTTAGAGTTTAGCCATCTTTCTCAAGGGTGTGTAGATGAAGGCTGTGTGCTATGTGGTACGAACTCAATCTGGTATGATCATCCACCATTGGCTGAAGGCCAAACACTAACCACTAGACTTAAAAAACCAACAGTAGTAAAATGATGGCAAAGCATAATTGGATTGACACGAGAAGGCAAGGCATTGCTGTGAAGGTTCCACTTGTGCTACCACAAAATTGGTTCTCTTGTGTGTGTGTTTAGTGGGCATGCCCCATATTGTGGTCAGCCGGCAAACTAGCTGAATATATATTTAATTGATTTGTTTGTTATGTTTTGTTGTTTATCAAATTCATATTTTGACCCATCGGAAAAAAAAAAAGGCATAAGAGGGTGAAAGCCATCTAGACAACTGCTTGTTATTTATTTAATACACGTTTTTTACCCTTTCAGAAACAAAAGCCTAAGAGGGTGAAAATCGTTTCCAACTGCTCATGTTATTTATTAATTCATGTTTCGACCCCATCAGACACAGAAGCAGAAGAGGGTGAAGGCCATCTACAACTGCCTGGCCGACAACCCAGATGAGCTGACCTTCCATGAGGGAGAGGTTATCGTCGTAGAAGGGGAGGAGGACGCGGAGTGGTGGGTGAGTACCACGCAGAGAGAGCGAGAGAGAGACAGAGAGAGAGAATTTGCCTACCTCAACTGTATTTATTGCGTTTACAATTCTAATACCCATATTGTGTGTTTAGATGTATGTACTTTCCCCCTATATTTTCTGCAATGACACCCTGATTTCCCACCTGGGATTATAAAGTAATCTTATCCTTTTTTAATGTATAGCCGATATCATAAATGGTCCACCTGACTGTGTTGTTCTCCACATCTCCTCAGGTTGGACACATCGAAGCAGATCCAGGCCGACAAGGGGTGTTTCCACTGACGTTCGTCCACTTCATCACAGACTGATCCACTCCACCACTCAATGGGACCTGTTTTTTTTTTTTAACCCACCATGTTGTATATTTTCTTGTTAGCACATTGCTATTTTGTTGTTTTGTTTTTTCAATAAAAGCCATGTGTAAAGCTTTACTCTTGATGGTAGATGTTTCCAAAGATGTTCATACCAAGTCGTCTCCTACATTTCTTTGCATTATCTGTTTAACTGTAACAATGTTAGTGCTGTACAGAGAGTACGACAAAAGCCACCTTTGGGGGTGAGAGAAATGTCATGTTTTGGGTGTTATTGCTGCAAAAATAAATAAACCAAAATCAAAACAGCATAACAGCCTGTTGTTCTGTGTGTATTTTACTTGTGTTTGCCAAGATTCTGTAATATATTTAGATATTACTTAATTTCTTGAATTTAAATGTATCATTGCAGGTGTAGAAGTATGCTTAGCAATTAGGCATAATACATCCCTTGGTCAGTCAAGCGAGTTAAATATTTACCATCACAAGCACCGGAACGTTCGTTCACAACCTTTAATACACGGCGAACGTTCCGTACGGACCGGAACTGACGCAGTTAACAAGCACTCCAAAGTGGCGCTGCAGTTTGGGAGCGTGTATTTGCTATAATAAACTAAGTTAAATTAAGCGGTGTCTAATGAATAAATAAGCCGTTATTATAAAAAGTTGAATCGGAGATAAGATGGCAGCGAAACGTAAATCGGATGTAACGGTTCCTGCTGAGGAAAGTGACCAACTCCTCATCCGGCCATTGTGAGCATTTACACTAACTCAAGAACAAGTTAAAATATAGACTTATCAACATTGCTGCTAGTGCCCGTTTCTCCATACCCTCCTTCACCAATGTTTCTACTCCCCCTATGCACAATATCATCTGTAGTGTGTAAGTTGTTTCATAGGGGACTAAATGTGCTACTGTATTGACATTTCGTTGTTTGGTGTTCCAGGGGAGCTGGCCAGGAGGTAGGACGGTCCTGCATCATCGTGGAGTTCAAAGGACGAAAGATCATGGTAACGTTTACTCTACGTTTATACTCCTCGGCTAGCGACGATGTTTGTCTCCGAATGAACTATTGTCGCGCAGGGCTACGCAGAGTAACCGTGTGTTCTTACTATGAACCTAACCTTCTTTTGTTTTGCACCAAACCTAATCGCTAACACGTATTGAACTGTATGTGTACATATATGTTAACTTGACCGCTGTTTATTTGTGTTTATAAACAGATCTGTGTTAACTTGTGTGTGTTTGTGTTCAGTTGGACTGTGGGATCCACCCTGGGCTGGAAGGGATGGACGCTCTCCCATACATTGATCTGATCGATCCCGCGGAAATAGACCTGCTGCTGATCAGCCAGTGAGTTTGCCATTATAATCAGAGAGAGAGATTAATAGATCATGTCTCATGCGCTCATTTAATTTGTGTTCAAAGGGCTTTATTGCTATGGGAAATTAAATAACCAAAGCACATACAAAAATATGCCCATTACAATCACCTAGTAATACATGAAAAGGACACCACTGATCTCTCTCTCTCACTCTCTCGGTCAGTTTCCACCTGGATCACTGCGGGGCATTGCCATGGTTCCTCCAGAAGACCAGCTTCAAGGGGCGGACCTTCATGACCCACGCCACCAAGGCCATCTACCGCTGGCTGTTGTCCGACTACGTCAAAGTCAGGTGGGTTACGGCCCTCAGGCAGACACCGGTCTGCTGCACATGTGTATCAAGCTTCACATTTTATTTATAGTGCAGGTTTAAATGTAAACATTTTCTTTATTTTAAGGATAGTTTTTCAAGATCCAAGATATCCAAGATGTGTCCGTGATAATATGAATTGTTAGTTTGTTATTACTGAGCAAAACCCTGCGCATGAGTTACAATTATATTACATGAATGTATCTGTGTATGTAAGTATACGCACCCGTTAGTCTGCCGTATCCATGCTGGCTTATTTACGTGTTGTAAATTGCTTCTCTAGCAACATATCCGCGGACGACATGCTGTACACTGAGACAGACTTGGAGGAGAGCATGGAGAAGATCGAGACCATCAACTTCCACGAGGTGAAGGAGGTGGCCGGCATCAAGTTCTGGTGCTACCACGCAGGCCACGTCCTGGGGGCCGCCATGTTCATGATCGAGATCGCTGGCGTCAAGGTGATGTTATTTTTTATCTCCTTGAGTGAAAGAGGTGGATGGACGAAAGGGCAGATGTTATTTGGTGTATTTATTTATTTGATGTTGATGGCATCTACCGTCAGGGATGTATTTCTCTCTAAATCGAGTTTGCTCAGTGGTGAAAAAGGCGGGAAACTGGCTCTACCTTTTTAAATAATGGACCAATTTTAAGTAGTAGATACAGCATTACTATAAAGGGTTTCCAAACCGCTTGGTCTTGTGTACCCCCTCAACCCAATCATTACAGCTCTAGTACCCCTACATTAACACCAAACCGTAACTTTTGAAGAAGCTTAGGTGTACCTCTATTTCTCTATTTCTACCTCTATGCCTGTATTACATTCAACACGTGATGTAGATATAACAAAACAAGTCCCCCCCCCTTTGAACCTGCTCACGTATCCACTCAGCTACACGTACCCCTGGTTGGAAATCATTGACTACAGTACTGACTCTCACTCTCTCCTGCCTGTGTGTCTGTAGCTGCTCTACACCGGAGACTTCTCCAGACAGGAAGACAGACATCTTATGGCTGCAGAGATCCCCAGCGTCAAACCAGACATCCTCATCACTGTAGGTTCAATGTTTCTCTCTCTGTCTCTCTCGCTCTCTGTTATGTGTGACCTCACACCCTATATTTTGGTGTTAACTAGGGATGTGTTTTTTCTTTTGGTTCAGTTTTCATTCATATATAATAGGGGTTGTGCTGGTTTTGTTGGGAAAGGCGAATACAGAAAACATTACTGTAGATCGTTTTTTTCTTTTATTGCCTTGAATAGAGCTTTATGTGTGTGAAAATAAAATTAACAAATTCAATTAGAAATCTCATCCTCTTTAATTAGAATAAAAACTTGAATATACCCTCTCTCTCTGCGTCTTTGTCTCTCTCCCCAGGAGTCGACCTATGGAACTCACATCCATGAGAAGAGGGAGGAGCGCGAGGCCCGCTTCTGCAACACAGTGCACGACATCGTCAACAGAGAGGGCCGCTGCCTCATCCCCGTGTTCGCCCTGGGACGTGCCCAGGAGCTGCTGCTCATTCTGGGTGAGGCTCTCTCAGAATAACCCCCTCTGACCCAGCATCTGGATTCCAGGCCCGCAGTGCTAGGAATCTTAACAGGCTAACTGAGAGGACTGTGTATGTGTCTGTATTTTTAGAGTGTTTGTGTTTTCATTGTAAGTGTGTGTGTGGCAGTACCTGTTAGCGTGTAGTGTGCCATTTTGTGTGTTCATGTGTGTTTGTTTATTGTATGTATGTGTTGTGTAAATAGTTTGTGTGTTTACTGTCTGCATGTTATTTATTTCCTGTGTTTGTGTGTGTCTTTGCAGACGAGTACTGGCAGAACCACCCTGAGCTCCACGACATCCCCATCTACTACGCCTCGTCCCTGGCCAGGAAGTGCATGGCCGTGTACCAGACGTACGTCAACGCCATGAACGACAAGATCCGCAAGGCCATCAACGTCAACAACCCCTTCGTCTTCAAGCACATCAGCAACCTCAAGGTCAGGGGTCACCCTTTATGCCGTTCCATTTTGATGATGTTTTGATTTTATTGTTTAACCCATTTGTACCGGCTGCTGTGCTGCGCAACATTGTATCTAGTAGATACAATGTTGCTCTGCGCAGCTGGTACAAATGGGTTAATGGTAAACACGCATTGATGCACAATCCGGTCTTAAAGGTAAACATGCACAGATGGGTGATCCGGTCTGAATGGGTTAACTAACTTATTTTAAACTGTTGTTCTGCTCCATTGTTCACTATTGCTTCAAAAAAGTAGCTGAGTCGATTTGAAATTATACAAATAAAAACAATGTAGTATTGTGGTTACATGAACGTTGTTTATAGTGCAGTGGGTAGAACCCGGTTCTCCTGTCTGCAGCCTAGCCTCTAGGGCAAGACCCTGCTCAGTAATAACCTTGATCTCTCATTATGATTCCCCTTGGAGATAAGCTTCAGCTAAATGACTACGGGGTAAATTGTAGAATAACAGAACACAAATGAACACCATTCCGATTGAACCTCCAGAGCATGGACCACTTCGACGACATCGGGCCCAGCGTGGTGATGGCGTCCCCGGGGATGATGCAGAGCGGCCTGTCCCGCGAGCTGTTTGAGAGCTGGTGCACCGACAAGAGGAACGGAGTCATCATCGCCGGTTACTGTGTGGAGGGAACCCTGGCCAAGGTGGGTCTCACGGCCCATGCCCTGTCAGCCGGCACACAGGGTTGTCCAGGGTGTGGGTTTGTACCTGCCATCAAGCGTCTTTGAGTATTTAGAAAAGCGCTATAATAAACGGATCAATTATTATTATTATTATAATTATACCCACAGTCCATCTGTCGGCATCCTTGAACCAGACACCTCCCTAATCTGAAGTCGCTTTGGCTGAAAGCGTCTTCTCAATTACTACATAGTGTTAACCTAGGCACTTCTTGTGACTGTCATTTGTACTTCCTGTATTTATTGAAAGACATCTGAATCATCATTTGTGTTGCCAATGACAAGCTATATATTCTGGTCGTTTGGTGAAGAAACTTTATTGAGTTTGTTATATAACTTTATAATAGTACATTACATTATTAATGTAATGATCTTCCCTCCTTGGTGTTTTATCCCCTTGTATCCAAGCGCATTGAGTTTATTATAAAACAAACGTTATTATATATAATCTCTAATGAGTCTTCCTGGTGTTTTCTCTGAGCAGCACATAATGTCCGAGCCGGATGAGATCGCCACCATGTCTGGTCAGAAGCTGCAGCTGAAGATGTCCGTGGACTACATCTCCTTCTCCGCCCACACAGACTACCAGCAGACCAGCGAGTTCATCAGGGCCCTCAAACCCCCTCACGTGGTAAGCCACGCCCCCTTACCAACCTCCAACAATTCATGCATTAATGACATGCATTTAAAGTAATGACCTTTTAAGTCTTTTTGGAGGAAAGCCTGTGCTGAATGACAAAATGGTAGTAAGAGCCGGTGTATCTTCGTAGATCCTGGTCCACGGGGAGCAGAACGAGATGGCCCGTCTGAAGGCGGCTCTGATCCGGGAGTACGAGGACAACGAGGACGTGCACATCGAGGTCCACAACCCCCGTAACACAGAGGCCGTCACGCTCAACTTCAGGGGAGAGAAGCTGGCCAAGGTACGAGAGGGGGCTTGAAACCAACTGATAAGCTACATGCTAACTCTGTTCAGAGAGCTAGCTACATGTAAACTCTGTTCAGAGTTGGCTACTCTAACTAATGATCCACCATTTCTCACGTAAGCCGTGTTTTCAAATGAATATAAGTATGTGTATGCACGCAGTATACGTAGGAATAGCTATGGTACTGACTCCAACTCCCACAATGCTGTGCCGCAGGTGATGGGTTCCCTGGCGGATAAGAAGTGTATCCAGGGACAGAGGGTGTCTGGCATCCTGGTGAAACGCAACTTTAACTACCACATCCTGTCGCCCTCAGACCTCTCAAGTCAGTACCTCTGACTTGACCTCTCGTGTGTGTGTGTGTGTGTGTGTGTGTGTGTGTGTGTGTGTGTGTGTGTGTGTGTGTGTGTGTGTGTGTGTGTGTGTGTGTGTGTGTGCGCAGATACATTTTAGATATAAGGATATGCTGATTGATGATATGATTTGAACGCCTCTTTGGACTCGAACCGCTAACCCTTGTGTCGTTATTACAGTGTCGCCATGGACCAGCCAGACCGTACCTAGTGTTCTTTATTACTGTATAACCAGAAGCTTACCTCCCTCCTCCTCCTGTGTGTTCCAGACTACACAGAGCTGGCAATGGGCACGGTGAAGCAGACCCAGGCCATCCCCTTCACTGGCCCCATCTCCTTGCTGGTCAGCCAGCTCCGCAGCCTAGCCGGTAGGTCCCTTACACACTCTGGATCTCTCTCTCTCTTGCTCGCTCTGTCACTCTCTCTCTTCCTTTGAATTGAGAGTGAGAATAGTCAGTCCTTGAGAATGAGTTAGAAGCCAGCTGAAGGTACGGTGAATGAAGTGAGCGCGGTGCCTCTCTCACTGCTCTGTGCCCGGTCGTCCTTCCAGGAGACGTGGAGCAGCTCGAGGGGTCCGAGAAGATCACCGTGAAGATCTTCAAGAGCATCACCATGGTGCATGAGTCGGGCATGGTGGTCCTGGAGGTGAGGCGCATACATGCAGGCAAACACACTGGTGTGCACGCGGACATACGCAGGGGCACACACGCGTATACACGCCTACGCGCGCACACATACACACATTGCATGCGTGCATTCATGCATCCATACCAAGGCAGCACACCCCATGTTGAAGTACTCTATTCATAAATACTGTTTATGAAGTAACCCAATGTATGGTGTTTTCTGGTTCCAGTGGCTGGCAAACCCGCTCAACGACATGTACGCGGACGCAGTTACCACGGTGATCCTGGAGGTCCAGTCCAACCCCAAGGCCCAGAGATGTCAGTTCCCTGATCCTCACATAGCTCACAAACACACAAACACACACAAACTCTGTATTCTAGACGTCCACAAGACAACATGAAGTCTGAATGCTCTGTTATCTAAATCTCATCTGCAAATTTTTCAAAGCACACATTTGGAATCCTTTTTAAAATTTTAAACATTTTTATTATTATTATTCGATTTATTTTGAATTAATACATTTTTTTTGTTATTTGAATCATTCCGGTACATAGATATACTTTAATATATATTTTATAGTCTTCATATTTTACCCAAAATATGAATATCAAAATAACAATGAATATAACGGGCGGGATTTAATCCCATAGCCCCATGTAATGATCCGGAATGAAACTAAACTTGCTATGGCTCTGTTCTGATGGGAAGTGTGTGTTTGTCGGTTGTCCACAGTTGTTGATGCCAAGAAGGAGGCCGTTGACATCGTGGTGTTTCTGGAGCGTCTGGAGCTCATGCTACAGTAAGTCTGGGCAACACTGACCACTGAAACAAACATCCCTTTGTAGAGTCACAATAGGTCCAGGACATGGTCACCCATGCATGGTAGTGGATCGCTTAAACCCCCTGGATCACCCAGGTGGGTGGTGTATCTTTTAGGTATTTTATTTTCCCCATGCCCTGGAGGAAATCAAGAGAATTAGCGATATTTGGCTCTGGAATCTAGAACTACATAAACGTTTATATTTTTTAACTAATCCTTCACCGCGCTACTCGTCCTTCCTAATTGTATTATATTTCTCCATACATTCCTCCTCTCCGCTCAGGGACATGTTTGGCGGGGACTGCGTGCATTTTGAAGACAAACAGCTGCGCGTGACCGTGGACGGCTGCACCGTCAACATCGACCCGGTGACGCGCGTAAGTAAAGACGACAAAGAAACCGGATGACGGTGAAGGGGAGACGGTCGTATCCCCCCTCCGTTCAAACTATCAGAGGATTCATTCGTTTCAAAGCTTCCAGCTTGGGATCTTCAATATCCCTCTCAGTACTTGAAGGAACTATAATTGTACTCGTGGTACTTTTTTGATGCCAAGGGACCAGCGTCAATAACCCTGGTTTCACCAGCGACGGTACCTCCAATGTGGTTTTAATCTGGTTTGTACATTTTCGGTTTTAATCTCGGGTTGACCCTATACAGGCGGTGGGATTCGAGGAAGGGGGCGACGACGAGACCTTCAGGGAGATGGTGGACTTGGCCGTACAGAGGCTCTATGATGCTCTCAACCCCGTCTTCTGATGTCCCCGAGGGATGGCGGCCAGTCAATGCGTAGCCAGTCTGCGTCACTGGTGTTAAAACCTCCAAACATCCTGATCCTCCTCATTCCAGTTTGTTTAGCGGTTGCCTTGTCAAACAAAGATAGTCTTTGTTTAAACAAAATGGTTCCAAAGGAATCCGTTTCTTGCAGCTTTTTGTAATTTTTTCTGTCTGTAAAAATATCTTTTTTTCTATGAGAATAAAAGATCAGGTGCCAACAAATAAATGTTTAGTGTTCCATTCAATCTGTTTTAACGGCTGAGCCTTACAACAGAATTTGAACCATCGCCCACGATGACCCTCTGTATCGTCGCCTGTGTGTGGGCCAATAAGTTGTACTTGAACACAAAGACGATGGCCAACGGCTGACCAGCATGTGTTGTTCTGAACTTGATCTGAATCAGGCCTAGAAATAACTTCATTGTCTATTTTTGAGTCAAAGAGAACCCGGCGGCAGATTGGTTGCAGTGTTGGTGGATGCTCAGTGCTGGATGCCCTGGAGAACAGTACATCCAACATCCCTGCCCCTGCACTGCTTCCTGCTTCTGACCTTCTGTTTTGAGAACTGTAAATTGTTAAATATAATGGTAAATGTTGTTGAGGTTGAAGTCCAACCACACCTGTTCCAGGATGATCTTGATTTGATTCAAAGGCAGAATGTGGGGCCCTTTCTGCTGGGTCAGGTATCTGAGACTTTTATCCAGGAGCTCAAACTCCAGACAGATTTTGGGACCATGTTGGAAGACACCCATCCATCTCACGATCCCACCGCCATCTGGGTCCAGAACTGTGAGGCACATTAACATGGCGATCTGAGGATAAACAGCAGGTTGTAAAATATATTTCACATTGTGAGATAACAGGAAAAAATTATTAACGATAACAAACGTGACATAATATAATTACAACATATGTTAAAACAAATATGTCAATTAATATAGGCATTTTTAAAAAAAAATATTAAAATGACAGTTATTCACGTGTTTGTATACATCTTGCTTAGCTCGAACCGATCGTATATCATGATGCAAAGCCACCTTTTGATAGGTGGCTGTTTTAACACCGGGCCACCTGGCCATAGCTTCCTTCCTCGATGATCTCTTCAACCAAATAGGAAGATTCTGAAGATTTCATGTCTCCTCTCCTCTGGACAGTCACAGAGAAATATTTTCCTGGGAAAGAGGAGTAATACAAGAATAAGAGAAGCTTATATTGACTGGACCTCGTCACCCAAAGATTGGTTGGTACTTGGTAGCCCATTAGATCCTTGAAAAAAAATAGTTAGCTAGCTAGCTCTATGATTCGGTTTTTTTTTTATTGTGGCTTACGTCGTTCCGTTAACATAGGAGCTAATGGGCGTTTCAATCCCGTTGACAATTTCCTATTAAATATGAAAGCACTCCCGTTACTTTTTCAACGTCCTAAAAGGTTTACGTTAAGGTTATGACGGGCCTCCAGCTCTACCGAGAGCAGCTGAGCTCTTTAACCATTTGTGTCTCAACACCGCCCCCATACGTTTTGAGAAAGAAAGACACTCATTTATATATGTGATAAGAGCTCTGTTTAATTAACGGCATCCAGAAAGTATGCAACGTTTTGAAACATAAACCAACAAGCTGTACATAACTACTTTATTTACCACGGAGCTCGTATCGAAATGTAACTTGCTGGGCCTCTCTCTCAACAGACGGTGGCAGTGTTGAGCCGACGACTGGTCCTGCTGTGGCGCGCAAAACAATACTGTAAAGGTACGGCCACACTGAACGCGTTACGCGCGTTACGCCTCGTGCCCACTGCATCCGTCCGTGACTGATCCCCATTGACTTTGAATGGGGATGGACGCGCAATGCATTGTGGAACCGTGCGCTCCGTTGGAGCCTTCGGCGCCGTCAAAAAGTTGAAAAATGTTCAACTTTTTCGGCAGCGACGGATCCGTCATCCAATCAGATCGCGTATGCCAATATAAGCACTGTGAGGCTACTCGGGCTTTGACGACCATGGAAAGCTCCCCCATACGTCAGCCACTACTTCCGACGTCCTTTGACTGACGGTGCATTGGGCGTTGAAAATCGGCATTTTTGCATAGGGAACCATTGGTTTAGGCACGTAGATGCGTTACACGCGCTAAAGCAGCGCGTTAGGCACGTTACTGTGCGTTCACACCAAACGCGACGGGGCGACAAGATCCCATACAAGCTGGGTGAATTATTCGCTAGAGAAAACCGGCGACAAGTTTTGATTTGTCGCGCCACACCAGCACTTTAGAGTAAATACATTGACATTGCAGCCCGTTTTGCAGATCAAGGCTGCATAGATGACTCAATACTGGACCAATTTTAAAAGAGTATGTTTGCATCAGCACCGGAGCCCAAGTTATCTGAAAATAGGCTGATATATCCAGATATATCCATCCTTCAATGGCACAACCAATCCTTACCATCATCTTTGTATGCATGGTTTTCTGAGTGTAGTATGTTGTGTACAGTTTTGAATATATAGATGAGCCATTTAGTGGAAGCTTGCATCAGGAGATTATTCAACCTTCTTGTATACAACCAAAAAATGTGCTTGATGCTTATAATTTTCCCTATTGGCACACAAATACTATAAACACTAACATACACAACATCCGATTTATTAAAAAGAATATTGCAAAAAAAAAAGTTGTTCACCATACGACACAACCCCTGCCACCAATTTAGAGTTCTATACTCGATGACTGAAAGATTAGGATAAAATACATCAAACCATAAGATCATGTGTTGAAAACCACAAGGTTACAGCTACATTGGTGGGTCAGGGCAGGGGAATGAGTAGATAACATATGGCAGCCATCACAGTCCAGGACAGACATTACTATACTAACAGCTTTTATTACTCCAATGACCTGTGGTGGTTGGTATAATAGCACTCTGACCCGCATCACAACAACAAGGGGACTGTGACAAAGTATTGTCAAAGACCACATGGAGGTAAATAAATGACACGTAGGCTTTATCATATGAACAGACATTAAGACATTATGTCATCATGTAACATGACATGTGAACACAACATGTACAATGTGACCACAATGTGTAAACCATATTTATCAGTATGAGTACAAAGTACTCAAAGTACCTTAAAATACTACAAAAAAATAAAATAAAGTGTGAAAAGTGCTAACAGCCAACTTCTCCATAGCGTACTGTTCGCAATATGGCCGAGTACTTAAAGAAGTAGTTTGAAGCATTCAAATGCTTTTAGTATTGTAGTGCAGCCACATACAGTACTTGGCCTCTTTAAACAATCCCTAAACGTGGCAGGATTACCTTGTGGTTAGGATTGTAGCCTCCAAGCAGAAGGTCTCTGGGTTTGAACCCCAATGTCCACCTTGATGCCTTACCCCCTATACACTTCTCCTTAGAAACATGTGTCTAACTAAGTAAGATGATCAGGATTGAAGCATCTGCTAAATTACTAAATATTACCACAAAGGGAACACAGATTAATTGAACCTGAAAATGGTACCACGGATAACATTATCAAGACAGTAGGAATTCCCGTGATTTTTCCTTCAAAATAAAGCTTTGTCAGTTGTATCCTCAAAATACTTTCTTTGGAATTCAAGCATGTCTAGCGAACTGGTTCTCTCTGTAATGCTGACCAGGCTTTTGTTAAAACGAACCCAGCTTAATGGGCATAATTATAGGCATATGGCATTATGGGTAAATATGTGCAACCAAGGGCTCACACTAACACACTGGGATTCTATTCACTTGCTAGATTAAGATATATATGGCTTTGATTTCCACTATGTTTATAAAAACATAATTTCTTATGCGTATGTAACGTGTTATGAAATGTTATAGAAAACCATTTCTGTGACGCTGGTGAAATCCAATAAAATTGGACCATATCCCTGATACCGGATTAGGATTATAAAATATTAACACTGGTTACAGGGTCTGAATGTTAATTGATTCAAATGTGCGATTGTTCTTTTTTTTCTAAATAGAAAAATAAGAAAATAGATAAAAATCCTGTGTCATAGCGACGTGGCTCCCATGTTGACAATTTGGCGTTACAATCTCTGCCGTCCAAATTAACTCTGAAAAAAACAATAACAATGTGTACGGACTCCTTAAAACTATCCCCAAAGAAAAGTTTTCCCAGGTGCCCCAGCTCTCTCTCTCAGCACTCGGTCTCCTTGCTGTTGATGCGTCTCTGCCGCTGCAGCCTGAATGACTGGGCCTTGTCGCTACGTCCGGCCAGGGCGTGCTCCGTCAGGTCCTCAAACGACCGGGCCGCCCCCATGTGCCCCCCCACCCCACTAGAGAAGGCCTTCTCCAGCACATCCTGCTCCAGGTGGGGGTCCAGAGCTGGGTCTTCCTGGATGGTTGCCATGACGTTGGGGCTGTCCAACTGGGCTAGTCCAGGGCCGGAGAGCGACTGAGGGTGCGATTGGCTGGGAGGCAGGAAAAGGGCGGGGCTTGAAAAGGGGGGGGTGCTGGTCTGTAGGGGTCCAGAGGGAGGGTAGAAGCGGTATCCGGAGGAGGGGTGAAGGGGTTTGAAGATCTGCATGGTGGCCGGCTCCAGGCTGCTCAGGAGCTCTGCGTTCTGGAGACACGTGGGGGGTCAGGTGGTCAGGACACACTGCTCCGGTCCAAAGGCCAAAGGTTAAAAAGAACGGAAGATCATACTCACACTGGGGAAGAACATAGTCTTGGTGTTCTGCTCAAACTGCCGGTCGAGCTTCTTGTCCTACGAAGAAACACGATGCAGCAGTCAGGAAGAGCGCCCGTGAAAGGGAATTCTTTAGTGTCAGGTATTTGCATTGCCCTTAATCACAATGAAGGTCTCAAAAGGCTTCACAGGACCTCATCAACACCGACCTCACCCTAGTAACCACTCAAGGACAACAAGAAACACCACGGAAAATCAAGGTACTAAATGATGAGAACAAAGAGGGTCAATAATAGACAGAAGATGATTAATCTTTCAAAGACAAGGACCACTAATACATATGGAAGAACAGTTTACAGGATAGTGTAATAGTTAGGATTTTCCGACTCTTAGCCTGAAGGTCAGCTTGGGTTTGATTCCCCGATATCCATAACCTACATCAAGGCATCCATGGGCAAGATTCCCTAACACTCCTCCTTGTCTTTAATGACATGAATCTCGAATTACCGTCGGCCCCTTTGTATAAAAGCATCTGCGAAATTACAACAAACCAGGTCAAGGCCGGATTCTAAGCCTCCACTCACCACACAGTGGACCAGGACGCTGAGAGGGACCCAGAAGATGAGGGAGAAACCCACCACCGAGCCCACGATGTTGTCCGCCAGGAACTTGCCAAACGTGTTGATGTCCAGCTTGTCGATGAAGTCCCACAGACGCTCGATCACGTCCTGGACCTGCTTCATACACTTCCCCTGGAAAACAGCACAGGGAAGAGACCACTCGAAGAAGCTCCAACCAATCACGGATCACTCTGAATAATGACAACCAATCACAGTTCTCCCCTATCATAGTTGGGATAAAGAAACGCAAGTAGACGTGTGGAATTATAATGTATTGAATTTAATCGTTAACATAACTAATTCTAAACATTTTCTGCCTCACAATGACTTCTGATCAAAAATATCCTACCTTAGAGCACATTTCTTTTAATCAGAATTTCGTTTTTTTAAATCATTGCTCACCAGCTTCCGCAAAAGACTCAAGACTCACCAGTTCAGAGTTCACCTAGACACTGCATAGCCACCCCCATTCCACTCCTACTTATTGTATGTCGTCATGGCACTTAATGTACGCACTTATTCTATGTCGTACTTAGTTATAGTGCTTAGTTGTGTAGCATCTTATTAACATAGCGATTGTTACTGCTTTGCACTTGGTACTATGACCATACTTACTGTACCGACAGCAATATATTGTTTCACCTTCTTCTGACAAATGTACTTATTGGAAGTCGCTTTGGATAAAATGCCCGAAATGTAAATGTAAAATACTAAGCTAGACAAGAAATGTCAAACTAAATCTAAAGCATTGACCCTGATCATTTTATATACTCTGACATCAGACGTGTCTTACCGCTCCGTCACAGAATCCCACGGTGCATGGTTTCCCTTTACGCAGGAACTGGAAACTGCCGGTTTCGTCCTGGTAGGGGGCGCACACTCCCCGCAGACTCCGACAACACGTCTTACAGGAAGAGTTGGTTTCTGGGGGAGAGAAGAAGAGGCCAGCTTCATGCCCACCTCTCTTCCCAAAGGAGCCTAATCCACTCCACTGAATAGTGAGATTTGATTCCATATGGTCAACACCACAGACGGGTGTTTTCTACAGGAACTGTAGAAATCATCATCTAAGTAAGGTTCATAATTTGCTCCGGCTATAAACATACACACTTTACATCAAAGTTAACACACACTATAGGTACAACAACTTGAAGAGTATTCCATCCACTCACAACACCCTGGGTGCGACCATTCTGAGCACCACCTCCTTAACCCCTGCAGTTATAAATGCCGTGCTCTATAAGTTATAGCTAGCTTAACCACGGTGGGGCTGATCTGTTCCCCGGAGAGGAGGGGGCGTAGTACCGTTACAGGCGCAGGACTGCAGGCTGAGCACCGCCTCGCAGAAGGGAACACACTGCCCGTCCGCACACTCTCCGTTGTCCAGACACAACGTCTTGTCCGGAGCGTTCTCTGGCGGGGGACACTCGCTGCTGTTCCCTGTGGTCAGGAAACAAGAGAACGGAAGTTGAAGACTAGCCCAGGACGACAGCTAATCAGGCCATTGAATGGATGTTCCTTTACTGAAAAGTGCTCACATGCGCCAAATGTCCAGGACAATGGCAGTTGGTACAAACTTAGAAATGGTACATTGATAGTACACACATCAGTAGAACAGTTAGCTAACGCTGGTGGTCAGGATAACCAGGGAACCGACCTGTGCAGTAGGAGTTTCCCTTGCATGTTGCGTCGATGGGTTCCTGGCAAACCTTGCCCTCCGCTTCAAAGTGACAGTCATTGCAGCAGGCGCTGTTCCTGTCACTGCACAGCAAGAAACACAGTCCTCAGGAGAAATTTACTGATCATTTGAAAGAGCCCTTTCAAATTAGGTCAAATGCTGGAATCTGTAAAAAGCTTCTCTCGCCTTCAATTTTCAGAGGTTATCGTCTTCCAAAATAATAATATTTTTATCTTGCTAACTGTTGTTTTGATTTGAAAATGCTTGTAGGGCATAAAGCTGTCCCTTCACAGTTTCTGAGAACTGAAGATTGATTCTTCAGCAGTTTAACTGCAAATAAGCATAATTCCCTCCATCCATGTGGTTGATCTGCTTGATCTCTGCAGTAGTTTGTACTTTCCCATTTCATTTCTCTAATAGCTCAAGCCTGCATGACTTTTGAATAATTGAGGAAACTGCTGCAACCCCTGGTCCAAACAACACAAACTCGGATGCTTGGAAGAAGAAGCAGATAAACTCGTTAGCACCTGGAATCGAACCCAGGGCATTGCATCTATAAAGAGCTCCTCCACAAGCCTCCATCATTAGACAGTTCCTGTGCTCATCGTGCTGCCTGGCTCACCTGCACTGGGCAGTGGGCCTCAGTTTGCATTCGGAGGTGCAGCAGTGGTCCTTGTTGATGTGCAGCAGGCCGGGGTCACACTCCTCGCCCTGCTCCACGCGGGAGTTCCCGCAGACATTGCTGTTGCGCTCCTTGAAGCAGGTGGGGGCCCTCAGCCTCAGACGCTTCACGATGGACCGCTTGCTGCACTCGGAGAACAGCTGGGGAGACACGAGGTCACTCCTCTGATGCAACAGCACGATAACAACTCAACTCAAGCCTTTAAAGACGGAGAGAATGAACTTGGATAATGGATAATAAACACATCTCAAAGTAAAACAGGATACCAGGACGAGACTGGGTGAATGTAGGAGCAGCTAATGACCAATGGACTTTGATTGAAGGGGCATATTTATGGAATTAACTGCCACCACACACACCACCATCCAATCCCAACCACTGCTGTCACCACAACTACAAAATATCAACACTGCTTTTGAAACAAATGCATTCTGACGATTTGCCAAAGACAGGAAATCTCCGAAGTATGAAAATATGAATAAGAAATGTCCATAAAAGGAATATCTATATTCAGCCACGTACCTTGTTGTTGACGTGGTCTCCACTGACGGCGATGGGGTACATGACATACTTCCCCCCCTGGTCCTCACTTGGGGCGCATCCTTCTGGGGTGTTGTCCTGGTCGTGTTCCGCCCCGAAGTTGTGGCCCAGCTCGTGGGTGGTCACCAAGTCCGCCTCCTGCCGGGAGGGGGTTGGGGACAACGTCACTACTGGGCCTCGCCAAGGAAGGGTGGTGGCTGGATTCATTGTCCTCCCCGCCTACCTTGGTGAGGATGGTTTTCCCATAGTTCTTGGTGCTGGTCAGTCCGGTGTTGAGGTAGATCGCTCTGTGCCCACTGGACGGAGACGGTGGGCATTCTGATAGAGCAACACACACAGGAACATTTAAGATCATGGTTATAATAAATCATTATCATTAAATCATAAATAATAATAATTTAACAAGAAAATTCAAATAAAACATCTTTATTAAATCATAAATAATAATACAAATTTGTAACTACTATTAATTAATAATAGCTGTATTTATAGAGCAAGTGCTTAACAGTTATAAATCAAAGTAAAAGTACAGATAAAAATAATAAGTATTACACTGCTACACCATGGGCTATACCCACCTACATACCTACAGTATAATGAGCTTAAATCCACACTGGATCAGAAACAGCTGGGTCTTACTCTCGGAGCAGAGTCCTCCAGGAACGCCAGTCTTAGCAGGGGCGACGTAGGCCAGTCCCAGGGTGCCCTCGTCAAAGTCCTGGTAGGTGAACAGGTGAGCCAGACACACCTGGGAGGCCTTTTCCGCTATGTCCTGACTGAACTGCTGTTAGGACCAACAAGCACACACACAGCATAGGCTTCAGCCCCAGGAACCAAACTGAATAAACTGTCTTTAAAGGAGCATTCTGTAACATGTGTCTGAATTAGTCCTACACACTTCAAACCAATCGGGTGCAGCTATTGAAGTATTGCAGCCGTGGGCAGCACTACTCTCATCCCCCCCATGTTGGACTGTGGGCAGACTGGACGCTGCAGTGACGATGACCTCTTGAGGTAAAAAGTGGTATTACGAGAAGGTACTGGCCAGTGCTGGATGGGCTAGCTGCTAACTTATATATCTCTCAAAACGGCATATATCTCTTTGAGAGATATAAGTATATATCTCTCAAAACGGCAAAACTGTTATTTCTTGACATTCTACCTATCTACCCGTCCATCCTTTTGTAGTAAGTCAGGGCCGAGTTTGTGCTTTACCTCCAGGAGATGATCATCTATTTCTTCAAATTCACATTGTTCATCTCTCACATCTCTCTATCTCTCATCTCTACATCCATTTATCACATGTGCATCCCCCTATCTCTCATCTCTCCATCCATCTATCACATGTTCATCCCTCTATCTTTCATCTCTCCATCCATCTATCACATGTGCATCCCTCTATTTCTCATCTCTACATCCATCTATCTGTCCATCTCAACATCAATCGATCTGTTGGTTTGAAGGTGGCCTGGGTAGGGTTGGTGTCTTACCTCCAGCAGTCTCTTGACGTCCCAGACGCCCTTGCCAGTCGTTGGGCTGCCTTTCATGTTGAAGTGGGCCCCTCCATGGGGGACTGAGGTGGGAGCCTTCTCGATGATAATCTGGAACAGGGACAGATAAATAGCCATTACCTCAATCTTCTGTGGTAGCCTCATGCATTCTAGATCTATCCATCCGGCCTTTTGGTACAACAACAGTGCCATGTTTTTTAGTTTAGTAGACACATTTAGCAGGAACTATTCTATGGTTATTAAGTTATTATTAATGGAATGTCTTTTACTTAAGAGGATCATTACCTGTTGGATCTGAACGCCATAACCTTTGAACTCTTCGTCCCAGGATGTGTTCCTGTAGATGTCATCCACCCGATCAATAAGCTCGATCTATACCAGTTCCAGAGGGTAGAGGAGACAAAGATGGGACAGAGAGAGGGGTTTAAACAAGTTATATGATATATTGCTCACAAGTGGTTTTCCTGTTGTGGATGTGTGTGTGATGTGGTGTGGTGTGGTGTGGTGTGGTGTGTGTGTGTGTGTGTGCGTGTGTGTATCTGAGGTGGATGTTGGATTATGTATGAGACCAGGTGTCTGTCTAGCTGACCAGTTAGTTCAGGGTGGTGTAACAGATTTGTTTATCTGACAGGTGTGTGTGAGACCAGGCGTGTGAGACTGACCAGGTAGTTGAGGGTGGTGCTCTCCTCATTGCGGCCCATGTTCTCGAAGAACCGGTGGTCAGCCACCAACAGCAGGGGACAGGTGTTCTTTGTGTGGTCGTACACCTGCCTTTTCTCTCTGCCGCCGGCCTCTGCTGGTCACAAGGGGTCATCAGAGATTACACGTTGACCGGGTTGATCAGTATTATCTAATCCAAAGCGACGTAAAGCGGGTGATTTTATATGGCTGTGACAGAAATTGTGCATTTAAAGACCTTGGCTTTCTCAAGGAGCTTAACCATTAAGTATTAAGTCTAATAACAGACAGTAAAAGTAATATAGGTTTTTAGAAACATGTTATTCATGAGCAGGAATAGCAGGGGTCTTGCTCAAGGATGCCTACACAGGTAGACTGAGGACATGATAGCAGATTGAATCTATAACCTTTCAGCTGGGAGTCAAACCGCCTAACCTCTAGAGCACCCGTCACCCTATCAATTAAATAAACCTAAACATGAGGTCTAAAATTGATTTCTACATAATCTACATCGTCTTATTAACCTTCCTGAAAGAAACGAGAGAAGTCCAAAACGTCAGTACCCACCATCCTCTTCCTGCTCGGCCCCCAGGGTCGCCCTCATGTCCCTAGGCAGCAGGTGCCCGGGGTCGGGGTGCACGTAGCCGCAGACGTTGGGCCGGGCCAGCCTGCTGATATTCCTGATGTCCTCCGAGCGATACACCAGCAGACGGCCATCTGGAGGTGCCCTGGTGAACCTCCACAGAGGCTGAGAGGGAGAGGGGAGATGGGGGGAGGAGTAGAAGAGAGAGGAGAGAAGGGAGGGTAGATGAGCGAGGAGAGGAGCGAGGGAGTAGGCAGGATGAGAGTACACGAATAGAGAGGAGATAATAATTGGATGATAGTACAGCGCTTCCTGGGATAGAATCTAGTACCTTTTGGCTGGGAGCCCACACCACTACAGCCACTACCCTATGTTGTCCTGCCACAATATTATAGCATCAATAGTTGGCCCAGTCTCACAAAAACACCCAAAAGCGTGGAAGTATGCAAATACTATACCAAATACCGGTGTTTCAGTTTTATTTGGATAATTATTATTCTCAAACGGGGGTATATGTGCAAAGATTATGAGGATTGCATATTGGTTATGAAGTGGTTACTAAATCTAAACGCTGCAGAAATGCACAAATGAATTTACATATAATTTTTTCCCTCCATAAAAGTTTTTTTGCTGGTGATAGGGGTACTTGAAATGAAGAAATATCTTAGAGGTACATTCGTAAAATTAGTTTCAGATCCACTGCTACACATGATACATATACGATGATACACTGTATAATATGCTACCACATTACTATAAAAATGTGTGGCGGTGTGGTGCAGGTCAAGTGGTACCTCCAGGTTGTACTCTGCGTCGTGGGTCATAATGCGGGCTGAGAACTCATCTCCATCCATATGGGCCTGGACCCGAGAGTTCTCCTCCCCTGAAAGTAGAACGCCTCTGGGTTAATAGGCAGCGCAGGTCTGGTAATGTCATTTCCAGCGCCGCTATTATTTCAGGATAGCTTGCTAAGCCAACCATTCGTGAGATGTTGACATACTGAACACTGGAGGGTCTGTTCCCAGTAAACCAGTCACATGGTTGCTTCACATAATGTGTAGATAGATATTTTATTATATATCGCTTCTATTTTTCATTTTCATTTCTGTATCTCTTTATTCCTATTACTAATACAGCACTTCCGTCCGTTTTATACTCACTTACTTATAGAACTGCATTTAAATTGCACTTTTCTTCCCACACATACTTTGACAAATAACAATGGTGTAAATGTGTACCATTGGCCTATTGTTATTCTCTAACCCCCACTTAAAGTGCTTTACAATGAATGCCTAAAATTCTTTACATTCACACACCAACGACTGCGTCAAACAAGCATAGGAACGGCTAGTTGTCTTGCTCAAAGCCCCTCCTTGTTCCACCTGATTGGATGAACCCTCTGAGTGACACAGCTCCTTACCAATGACATGTCCCGTGAAGTAGTTCTGTCTGTTGACCTCATAGCCTTGCTCCTGGCCGTCACTGTCGATGACAACGACCTTGAAGTCCTCTGTGAAGAGCTCTGTGTTGGTCCGCAGGTACAGCTTGAAATGCCTGGAGAAAGGGTGTGGTAGTCTGTATCAATGGTACAGTCCCATAATGGTGCGATCCATTGATGATCATGGGACAGTATCTCTGGTGTCCAGGCAACTTTGTTGTGGATGAGTAGGACAGTATGTTAATACATGTGTAATAAGGCAGTATTGTGTAGTAGTTAGGGTGTTTGACTTCCATCTGAAAGCTTCTTGCCCTGAACCCTAATGTTCACACACAGTTTACCTTTAGGAACCTACACGAGCAAGATGCCTTACTTATACCTGCTTTAAGTCGATTTGGATTCAAGCATATGCGGAGTGGCTAAGTAGTAAGCCTAGGTATCAGCCTTCTTGCACACAAGCGTTGTCCTGCCTACCTGTGCAGGGCATTGAAGCTGATGAGCCGCTCCAGGTGTGTTGTTGTCTGTGTCCGAGTGTCGCGGCGGCGGACTGAGTGGGCCTGGACGCCAGAGAGAGGCAACACGTCGAAGTCTGTCAGCACGGCGCGTAGGGTGGCTGTGGCCAGGGAAACATAAAAGTACTGCTTATTGTTATCCACCTCCTCCTCCTCCTTGTGATGTCATTTAATTCATCTGACTGAGTTTAACATATGAATTGTCATATCAGACAGTGGTCAGTCAGTAGACTAGAGCGCACCCAATGCCAAAAATGTACACCAACACATACAGTCAAAGGCTTGTTTGCAGATATGGTTTTGAATACATGGCCTATGGATGAGATAAATAGAATTTGACCTTGCATTCCCGCATATTCTCTCCCAAACTCTCCCTCTCTCTCCAAATCGTTTATCATTATAATAATGCGACTTAATACAATAACTTTCATTTGAACAATTAAACCATAAGATTATTATTATATATATTATTACATATATTATGTATAACATACTTAAAATATGTAATGGCAATACTTGGCAATACTAAAACTTGCACTAAAGTATGGACACGTCCAACCCATTGGATAATTCTCCTTGTCCTCATGGTTGTTGACAGTTTTGTTGAATACTCACTATATTCACTGTAGTTGTCAATGACCGGCGGTGTCCGGGCACCCGCCGTTAAAACCACTGAAATTGTTAGTAACAAAAGTTGTTCCATATTTTCCGGAGCTCAACTAACGCGAACGGTAGGCAATCCTCACAGAATGGAAATGTCTGAACTCACGACAGGCGAAATGGGACTTGCCCTGGATCTATACATTGAAAATGAAGCTTTTTTCCTCATGAGGAGTCTATACAGTTAATACATAAAAGTAATAGTAGCGCCGTGATGGAAACCTTTGTTATGTTGAGGCATGTGGCGCTGGGAGAAAACAAGCCGTCCGTCCCACACACCCGGAAGCCAACTAGTGGAAAAGAGACTTGGTGGAAAAAACATACGGCAAGTGATGGAAACTGTGCCTTCTTCAAACAGTTGTCCACCGATATCTCTGGACATGGAGAAAATAATCGTATATAGTCTTACGTAAGAGTAGCCGGGCCTATTTAAGCACAGTGATTTGAAACTGTGCGACATCTGCGCGACTGCGGCGATCTATTTTTAATTTCCGAGTTGATCCTCATCCTAATCCCTCATGTCCGAATCCTTCTCTGATTCACTCAGTGACGGTCTCAAAAATATGTAAATGATCGGCAAAAACCATCACTTTTCGAAGAAATTGAGACACAAAGTGGTTTGGCATGGGGAAGTACTCGATGTACCAGTCAACTAATAAGTATGGGAATAAATATGTTGTGTTATGATGCCAACGGTTCTTTATTTAGCCGTTAAATTGGCAGACGCTGTGATGAGGCGCCAGCAGGCTGGTTGTTAGAGCCAAGGGTCCGAATGTACAGTCGCCGACTGCTATGGGCGGCAACAGGAGCGACGAACCACTCAATGGCCGCTATAACAGAAAGGTTCTGCCCGATGTACGTTCGGACCGTTGGATCCTAAAACTACGCCATTGTCCCAGACTTCCTCTCAACACCAGCAGACAATTATAATGTAAGGATTTTGCTTCATGGAACCCTATTTTCGTTGAGAGTTAAACGTTAGGTCTCGAATTTATTCAGCTGTAAATCATTGATTGAAAGATATTGCACATTTTCCACATGATTTATAAAATGTTTTTATTTCATATTACATGAGTGTGACATGAGACATTTTCACAATGCTTGAGGAACTACAATCAAATATAAGCAAAAGAAAAAAAGTAAACAAAAAACAAACCCAACAACCAAAAGTGATTGGGATCCAATCACCAGGCGAACCAAACACCGTTTCACGTGCACAAGCCCTTTAATGACTACAGAGCTGAACGACTGGTATGGCCCTAATGTAACTGGCTTCCACGTCAGCTTTAAATAAAAACAGGTGAGAAACAAAACCAGGCATGCATGTTGGTCTCCTATCACCTCATGTTTTTTGATCTTCAAAGGGTCCCCATTTTCTGGACATGCTGAATTTCAAGTGTCTGCGTTCTCTGTAAATGCGCTTGCTGAAAGCAGGGCGTTAATCACTACCACTGGGGTTTATAAAATGTATGTATGTCGGGGTCCTGTTTGTTCCTATAGTCACAAAGCACGTACACGTGTCAGTTTTATACACAGAACGCAACGTTTTGCCGCTCCACTGTTCACATTCCCATGAAAGCGCACCAAAGTAACCTCAACATACACACCCACACACCAATATATAATTCTCAGTTATGGATTAAGCTATTAATACTACTATAATCTACTGCAAGGGGAAGTGCCGAAATACACGGAAAACTCAGGAATGGCAAACATGACTTATATATATATATATATATATACATATATATATATATATATATATATATATATATATATATATATATATATATATATATATATATATATATACACTCCCCCCCCCTAAAACGAAAAGAGCCAAGAGTCTTCCAGAATATAAATCTTTTAAATTTGAAGATGCAGAGGCCGGTGTCTACAACTGACATTTGGGACCATTATCATGTCAAGTGGAACAATAAGGAATGAAGAAGTGTAAAAAGATTTTTCTCTTGTAGTTCTCCACGGAGACCGCTAGGGGGTGCTTTAGTTCTCTCCCTCGGCCGGGTCACCCTCTTCTGCCGTGTTGTCAGTGTTGTCAGCCGTCCATAGCTGTAAACAACAAATACACAGGCGTTGATGATATGGGGTTTGAAGGCAAGGAAAGGGTTAGGATTAGGCTTGCCCTGGTTGCTAAAGCGCCAAAGGAACTGCCCTCAACCCTACCTGCCTCTTCATTATGTGTCTCTGTATTGACTTTGTCAGTCGTTTTGGATAAAAGTGTGCGCTAGCTTACTGAATTATTCTATCTTCACAATAAGCACTTGAACACCACTGTTATATGACATGTATACTTCTCATATCACAGCTATGTTACTGTAGCCTCGTGAGACCATCCTGAACTTTAAAGGTCACGTTCTGCAGAATTTATCAAACAATTGTGGCACTCGAGGGAAGCGCAGCAATCGATGGAGCAATGAAAACGCTTTATTTCACAATATAAACAATAATTGAAGGGTGGAAAGGTATTTGCATGGTGTTCTTTCAACAACGTAAGGCTGCTCCCATATTTGGAAATCGATAGCTTCCCAGCTGAAGCCAGACACTTACTGCGAACGCAAGCGTGAATATCTGGATGTCCTCAGGAGGCTAATGTTACTGGGTGGATAAGCGTCATACGACAGCCACGCACGCACGCAAACAGCCTCACCGTCAGGTTGTCTCGGAGGAGTTGCATGATCAGGGTGCTGTCCTTATAGGTGTCCTCGGCCAGGCTGTCCAGCTCCGTGATGGCATCGTCAAACGCCTGCAGGCACAAAACAAGACTCAGTCAGCCACATAGAAAACGCTCCCATTGTTTAGCGTGCAGCTATTTGTCTAATACGAGCAACACCCGTCTACTCATTTCCTAGCCATCACGGCCGGCTGCGTCGCCTTCCCGCCTTTGATTTGAGCGACATGTGCGTGTCACGGCTCTGAAACCATGGCGCCGCGCTGGTGTTGCAGACCACCGTTTCAGTCGGTTAGGGGCTGCTGTTACCAGAGCGTGTATAGGCCTTAAGAGACCAACTATGAATGTGCATGTACAGCGACATACGTTGGGATTAACGTTCATAGAAAAAGTGTTGTGCAACAACTGCCCCTTAATATTTAAACTAGTGTATCCATGGATTACGGGCCCCTCACCTTTTTGGCCAGGGTGCAGGCCTTGTCTGGGGCGTTGAGGATCTCGTAATAGAAGACGGAGTAGTTGAGGGCCAGGCCCAGACGGATGGGGTGGGTGGACGTCATTTCCTTAGTGCCGATGTCCAACGCACTCTGGTAGGCACCCTGGGACTGGCTTATCGTCTCTGCAGGGACACACACACACAGTCACTTGTTTTTTGGAAACCAAATGGCAATTCTGCCATTGGGTGAAGGACAAAAATAATTTGGCACCCGTGTGACATCAAAAATGGTACAGTGTGTTGGTGTGGTGTCAAAGGTGTATTGGTGGTGGAAGTAGGACTGTATTTCTCTTACCTTGCTTTGCGTCTTCAGACTCGACCTCGGCCAGGTATCTGAAGTAGTCGCCCTTCATCTTCAGGTAGAACACCTGGCTTTCTGCGTTGGCAGAGTCGGCAGTTGGTTTGATGAGATATTTGTCCAGCAGTTCCTGGGAGACACAGAGCATTGAGAACCAGCTTAAAAAAGCGAAGATTTTTGGAAATTGGAAATTGCTAGAAATGGCATAGCCATCCATCCGCTAAAAGGGAGTGACATGCTCAATGTCAAAGGTCTGTAGTTAGATTTTAAACCCCTCCTGGCTTGTACCTAACAATCAGGGCATCTCTTCCCCAATTGGTTCAGGGTATCCATCTTGCCTGTCAATCACATGCTTGCACACAGCATTATCGTAGAACCATCACAAGTGCGTGAATGCAACACTTGAAAATGTCTGAACAACATCAGGAGGGAGGAAGTGTGCAGGGAGGGAGGGTGTGTTAGAGAGGGCGGGAGGGAGGACACGTAACAGAGGGGAGGGAGGACACGTAACGGGGGAGGGAGGACACGTAACAGGGGGGAGGGAGGACACGTGTCAGGGGGAGGGAGGACACGTAACGGGGGAGGAAGGACACGTAACAGGGGGGAGGGAGGAAACGTAACGGGGAGGGAGGAAACGTAACGGGGAGGGAGGGCGCGGTACAGAGAGGGAGGGAGAGAGCGGTACAGGGAGGGAGGGTGAGAGCGGTACAGGGAGGGAGGGAGGGCGCGTTACAGAGAGGGAGGGAGTGTTACAGAGAGGGAGGGAGGGAGGGAGGGAGGGAGGGAGTGTTACAGAGAGGGAGGGAGAGAGGGAGGGAGTGTTACAGAGAGGGAGGGAGGGAGTGTTACAGAGAGGGAGGGAGAGAGGGAGGGAGTGTTACAGAGAGGGAGGGAGAGAGGGAGGGAGTGTTACAGAGAGGGAGGGAGGGAGTGTTACAGAGAGGGAGGGAGGGAGTGTTACAGAGAGGGAGGGAGTGTTACAGTGAGGGAGGGAGGGAGGGAGTGTTACAGAGAGGGAGGGAGAGAGGGAGGGAGTGTTACAGAGAGCGAGGGAGGGAGCGGTACAGGGAGGGAGGGAGTTTTACAGCAGCTTCAAGTAGCTTCCAATCTCCCACTCTGACCAGCGGTGGGCATTAATAGAGGCGCTTCAGGAAGAGGGGCCAGAGGGATTGTTCTGCTGCTGCAATGCGAGTGAAATGTGAAAGCAGAGCGGGAAGTTTACAGAAGCGCAGGTGCCGGGGGCAGAGAGTGTCTTGTGAGGAATGCCAGAGAGGGAAGTGGTGAGGGCCCGTGAAGGTCCTGCAGAGCCGATCCTACCGTGTCCTCGAGGGCTCTGTGACCCATCACCAGACACACTAGACACCTAGATATGTCTGTGTAGGCTGTGGCTACTCTCCGGTTGTATTTCTAAAACTAGGCAATAAGGCACAGTAACTTATTTTTTTGTAGTTCGTCCAATTTTGATTGAATGCTTTGATTGTCCTGTTCACAGCTTCCAATTGTAAGTTGCTTTGTATAATAAAAGAGATCTGCTTAATGATTCAATGTAAATGCACCTCTACTATCTAATGCATCATCTACTGGTAGTCGCAATCATCAATGTCATTGCAAAAAAATCCAAACCGAAAGCAATCAGTTAAGAGACAGTGTCGTACCCAATAATATGTGCCATATACTTTAAATAGCCGTACAAAATAGGGCAGCCTCCAAACCATGTCACTCCTGCACGAACGAAAGCGAACCCAACGCACCATAGCAGAAACGAAAGAGACGCTATTCTTTCTAAAAAGGAAACAAGACAGGACTTCCTGTATGGGTGGTTGGGGTACTCAAAGAGACAACAGAGAGTAACCGTTATCCAATTCCTTCACTCTTACTCGCCCTTCTAGTGATGGTGGAGGTAGTGGGGAAGCTACCATAAAAACACTTTGGTTATGTAATCCCAGCCTTCCCCCCCCCCCCCTTTTCCGCATCAAAACGCACTCTACTAGGCAGACAGATGGCCCGGGGGCAACTAGAGTGCATACCATCTAGATTCTATGCCATAGATGGACGAGATGTGTGAGCTGGCCGGCTTGTTGTTTCTGGACGCATGCATGAGTCGAAACACAGGCGGCAGGAAACACTACCAAGGCGTGGCTTAACCCTGATGCCATTTGACAGGGAAGGATTTATTTAAGGAATAAACCTTGCCAGGCTTTCCCGTCATTGGTCAATAATGAACTTCCAGGGTGGTGATGCGGGCCCAGGCGAGACTTGGAGTAGTTGACTTTCATATACAACGTTTGCTTTCTTATTGACTTAGGCAGCTGAATTGTAACATTCTTCTGAGGCGCCTTGAGCATTTTGTTTGCCACACCTGGTCGCAGGTGTGGCAGTCATTCAGAAATAACCCATAACCTTTAAAGGTTATTGACTAATTAGAGTGAAGTCTTCAACAATACTGTGTGGTATACAATTTGTAAAAGCACGATAAGCTAACAGACTGCCAAGGAAGTGTTCACTGATGGTGGGTGGGTGGATTGAAGGGTCCGGGGTTCACAGGAAGGGGCTGCATTTGCTTTCACACCCAAAACACACCTGGAGCCAGAAAGCCGGCTGAAGCCGTGTGTACATAAACACACAAACTCATAGCAACAAACACCACAACGCGTCATCACAGCCCTGGAATGTATTTCATGTCATGGTGCTGAAGCAATGGTGGAATGTGAATTGGGGAAGTTCCGTTATAGATTCAGTGCCTACAGTGGCATATACCACACCCACAGATAGTAAATGTCTTATAAAACATTTACTGTTACACAACCTAGTGTAAAGGGAGTCCGTCTGTCTGTGTGGAATCACAAGCGGAACGCTTTCCCGTTAACTTCAGAAATTCTTTTGGGATTTACTGGCAACTGGTTTTGTTCCAACACGACAAACAACACCCATCTGGTGTCCAGGGAATTCAAACAAACGCTACTACAGCATTTATGACACTAACCACCCCCTTCTCCCTCTAGACGTTGCATTCCAACCCGTAGCTCTGGGTGGTTCTGGCCCCTGACTCCCCATTATCAGCCCCATGACTCCCCATTATCAGCCCCATGACTCCCCATTATCAGCCCCATGACTCCCCATTATCAGCCCCATGACTCCCCATTATCAGCCCCATGACTCCCCATTATCAGCCCCATGACTCCCCATTATCAGCCCCATGACTCCCCATTATCAGCCCCATGACTCCCCATTATCAGCCCCATGACTCCCCATTATCAGCCCCATGACTCCCCATTATCAGCCCCTGACTCCCCATTATCAGCCCCTGACTCCCCATTATCAGCCCCATGACTCCCCATTATCAGCCCCTGACCCCCCATTATCAGCCCCTGACTCCCCATTATCAGCCCCATGACTCCCCATTATCAGCCCCATGACTCCCCATTATCAGCCCCTGACTCCTTGACACCCAAAGCATGAAGACCCCCAAACGTACATGAAGCAGAGCTGTACAATACAGCCACGCACAAACATCTCTTCTTCCTCCGCCCGCAGCACCCACACCCCTCCCGACCCTATAAAAAGATACACGCGCGAGAATAGATAATAGTCAGAACTGATGTACGTCCTGAATTCGGTTTTCAAATGGCAGTTTACTTCCCCTGAACTGAATATGGATGCCCATTCTTGTACCATACCAGTACTTTCAGCTCCCAATGGCAGACAGTGATTGCCGAGACTGTGGTTGTAGTGGGCAGTCTCTGAAAGGAAATTATGCTTGTTGGTACTTGGCATGCTTATAAATTAAATCCTCTTAAATCCAGAGCTTCTGCTGTATAGAAACTTCCACTTAACAAGCAGTTATGTGCGTGTCCATACACGTTCCTCCGCATGCATGCCAGCCAACACAATCATAGTTCACTTGGGGCCTGCAGGACTGGCCTAGGCTTGAGCAGCAGTAGAGAAGGCTGCTTTGAAGCAGCATTAGTGGCTCCTGTGGAGGTAGTGTGTAGTGAGGATCTGGGCCAGAATCAACCCAGAACCAATCCAACCAGAAGGACGAGCTGCCTAGGGCCTCTTCCCTGGCAAGCTGCTGCTCGCAATAGGAATTCCTTGGCAAGACAGGTAGTGGTGAGAAAATCATTTGCCGCCGTATTTGCACAGCACCGATCTGTTTTGTGTTCTTCTTTAAAAATGTCCCGTTAAATTACAGGCTGCGTTCTCCAAAAAGGAAACCGCACCCGGTTTCCAATGAGACTGAACTGCGACATAAGCTTTCACATGAACGAGTTGTCATGTGAACCATGCAGGGATTCTGACTAATACATGAATCATCTTCATGGCCATGTTTGCCCTTTGAGTTATTCACATTATTCTGTTGCTTTACAATTTGACTGTAGACTCGGGTATAACTCAAATTTGATTTCAGGGAAGAGAAATGGCAAATATTGCCAGTAACAGCTTTTTTATTTTTGTGAAGTGCAGCTTTATTATAGGTTGTATAACCTTGTCTCCAATGGATAAGGGGAGTATCCCTTGATAAGAATACAGGAAACTGACTAATTTAGCTGAGAGATGTTCCTGTTTGTTGGTGAACTGCACATATGGGAGGATATTCAAGTGGCCATCTCCCCCTTTCGTTCTCCTTTGCAGCACCAATGTCAGAAAAAAATCTACGTTGCTACACACAAGTAACTTGTAGAGCAAGCCTGTGGTGGAAGCTGAGCCATGCCCCTATCTGGCGGAACGATCACTGCTGGGTGATGCGAAACACGTCCCTAATTGTCTACTGTGACGCCCAGTACGTAAATTTCATAATACTGCAAATGCAAGGGCTTTCTTTAGACCTCAAAGAAGACCTCAAACTGGTTTCAACCTTGACTGACGGCTTAACCGGTTCTCTCAAATGGCTTTGGAAGGCCCGCCCACCTGGCTACCCACTCTCTCCTTCACCTTTCCCGGCAGGAGGATTTAAAGCAAGAAAAAAAAAGCTAACTGAATTTGTAAACATGTATCCCACACATTTACATAACCCCCCCCCGCACACCTAGATAAGGGAGAGGGAGCGACCAACTGTTAGTCGGAGCAGGTTCTCTCTCCTCAACCCCACCCCACCCCCCAATTCTTCAACAAAAGAGCAGGCAGAAAGCACATATCACACACTGCCTCCAGCTCCTCTTTACCAGGGGACTTTCCAGCTGGATACTGGCCCCTTGCCCCCCCACCCCCAAACAACACCACTGCTACTGTGGTGGGCTCCGGCAACATCCACGTGCACATCACGCTTCGCAACAGCCAGCACCAGACTGGCCCCCAGCTTCGCTGTGCGCAAAGTACAGCGTCTATTTTTAAAAGAATCACAGCCTTATTCTCTTCAAATGCCTTCCCGACCGGCGACTTTGATATTCAATAGCACAGAGGCTCTGTGAAGACATTTCCGTTACCACTGCTCAGAAACTAGTGGTCAATTTTTTACTGGGGCCGCTAGATCATCTTATGGGGAACAATAGTAAGCAGATTTCAATAGTGTTCCTGTAACGGGAATACGTAACGGATTGTTTTGTGTATGTAACGGAATACACAAAACAAAAAATGCATTCTAACGGTGAATCTTGGATCATACAACGATATCTCTAAAACCTCTATTCATTTCCTTGTATAAAAAAAAAGGGTTGATTTCTCATACCGCAGCTCTGTAAAAATAGATTTTAAAGTATGCCTCCACACACACACTGCCAAATAATGGAAATGGTGTTAGAGAGCAGAGATAATTAATCCACGTGGCTTGGAGCCAGCCAGCCTCCCAACCGCCCCATGGCCCAGTTCTTCTGCTGCTCTGCCTTATTTAACCTAGAAAACCTCCCTCTCTGCTGCCACTACACTACAACCAGATCTCACCACCAATCCATGTACTCTTTATACCAGAGCAATTACCGAAACACTTTCATTTCAAACCGCCAGATCCTTAACAGTTGGCCCTTGCTGGGCTATTCCTTTACCTACTAACCTTTGGTGAGATTTTTGTTGCCTTCATTTCCGGGCTACAGTCAGAAAAGGTTTTTGTCCCGCAAGGGGCAAGGCTAGTGCCTGGTGCTAGCCACTACACCAAGAACCCTTGTACAAAGAGGCTAAAAGGAAACACCAAAACCAAACAGCAAGCAACAAGGCTAACAACCCGGATCATTCCTGAGGAAACCCTGCCACCGGCCACCATTTTCCATCTAGCCAGGTACCACAATTTTGCCAATGGTTGGCTACCGTTCAGAACTCCCATGGATCACAGCCACCAAAACCACCTGGACAGGCTAAGGTCTGGAAGGATTTTGAGTATCAAACCAAGCTAGTAAACAACCTTGTCTCTAGCATGTCATGCCCATGAAGATGCAGATAGAAGGGCCTTCAGAGCTAGTGAATGACCTAGTCTCTAGCATGCCCATGAATGTAGAAGGGGCTTCAAAGCTAGTGAACGACCTAGTCTCTAGCACGGCCATTAAGGTGCTAATAGAAAAGGTTTTGATGGCCGCCACGTGAATTGATTGTGAGTTGCAATATTGCCTGCGATTTTGCAACTACATCCTGCTGTGGTGAGTTTTACCACAGGACTGGTCTTGCAACTGTCACAGGCTGTAGCGGAAATTAGGAGGGAGAATTTGGCTCAATCCACCCACCTCAAAGCACTAACCCTGTGCACACCCAGTTTGTGAATAATATGTACTTGTGTGTCAAGGAGTTACATGATGGGAGTTTATAAGGCCCCGGAGTGGCTAAATCTGCACCCTCCTCTGCGAATACAGTGGGGACCAATGTCTCAAATTATAATAATGATATAATAATTGTTAATAAATTAAATACAGATAATAGAACTTGGCCAGTAGTGTCTTAATGACCTCTATAATCAAAAATATTTAATTTACTCACCAGCACAATGTTGGAGGTTTGGCGTAGCTCCGCCTCGATCTTCAACCGGTATGCCGCGACCAACTCCTTCTCGCTGACCTCGGTCTTCGCCTCGACGGCATGGACGACCCGCCACGCTGACCTCTTCGCGCCCACCACGTTCTTGTAGGCGACCGAGAGCAGGTTGCGCTCGTCGCAGGTGAGCTCCTCGCCTTTCTCCGTCACGTACTTCATTGCCGCGGCCATGTCATCATACCGCTCGGCCTGCTCGGCCATCCTGGCCTTCATCATCATATCCGCTTTATCGACCACGGGTGCGTTATCCATGATGGGTGTGGGTGTGTGTGTCTGTGTGTGTATGTGTGTGCAAGCTCTTGGTCGCTTGGAATGGTGAGACACAGAGACACAGGCTTTACGTGGGGCCACTGGAGGAGGAGGGAGGTGTGAGTGTAAGTGACAGGGTGCGTGACAGTGTGTGCGTGAGCTCTCCGCTTTGATGTCTTCCGCTGCGAATCTGATAACAGGGAAAACAAATCTTAAAATTAGTAATAGCACTACCGTCGCTTACTTTGCAACCACACCTATCGCGCTGTCGATTGATTAAAGACATCACTAGCAGGATGATCTCGACGAACACTGGAGCTGGTCCAAATGACAAGTTGAGGAACGATAACGTTAGGCTTATTTATAGTATAGCTTTACAATGTCGATGGGCGCTTTGGAGACATCACGTTTATTAAGCCCTAGTTAATCTTAACGTTTTCTGGTTAATGGGAAAGTAAAAAGAGTTAGCACAGGCACTATGAGTGTGTATTGAGCCAGAAACCAGTGTCGCGTCATCTCCGCCGTAGGCAAGTTTCGGTCATCCGACTAGTCGATAGCAGTCAACTCTGAAAACGCAACGAATAACCCGACCCTTTGGTTAAAACTGCATCGTTCTCTGTCGCTTAAAGACACATTAGGTGCTAGCGTTACCTAATGTAGCTCATTCAACCACTGGTAACGGATGTAGAATGCAGATGTGATGGGATCTGGCATCTCACTTGAAATGAAATGCTTTGCTAGTCTGTTATAGACTAATAGATATCTAAATCGATTAAATATACTTTCCTAAGAAATGTCGACAGTGGTATGGACAAACCTTTGATGCGGATCCCAAGCTGCACCTCCGTGTGAATGTTCTTACAACTCGAAGAGATGAAAAAATGTACGACGCCAACCGAACGTAACAAGGAAGGCGGAGACAAGGCAGGGTTTAACCAATAGGAGAAGAGAGGGAGACAGCGAGGGAGAGAGAGTGTCTGAGATAGAGAGAGAGGGGGGGGGGGGGAGAGAGAGAGAGAGAGATTTTAAGGTTCAGGTGTTTCCAGAAGACGTCACTATGCAAACTCACCCACACACACAAACACAGCCACACACCCACACACGCACCACACCACACACAATGTAGGGTAGTGTAAGCAATGACAGTTGTTACTATTCAGCTCCTGAGATCAGTGCAATGAATTGCAGAGCCCCCTAGGCCTACTAAGAAGCATCACGTAAGCTCAACCCTAAAATATACTATATCACGCTTTCACTAGAAAGAGAAGGCATGTCCTAACCTTTAACTCAGGATTCAGGTAAAATACAAGGAAACTAGGAAACACACACACGCACGCATGCACGCACGCACGCACGCACACACACACACACACATCATGCTTGTGTCATGGGATTTTACACTGTCCTCTCAGATTTGAGTTGGTGCTGGTCTAACTCATTCATTTGATTATGAAAGAGGGCACGAGCGGTCACATACAATGCTGGTATGTTATCTAGGTCATACTCAAACGCACTGTATGCATTGCTTGAACGCGTAACCAGGAAACATACCATAATAGAATGCTAATCTGGATTGCAAATTGTTCTTCTAGATAATATTGACAACTAATTTCTGAAGCTTCCAACTGTCTAACAAGTTTACAAAATTATTATAATTATGGGATGGAAGTGACAACAAATTAAGCAATAGTTCAGTTTAAGGATTCCTCATGGAGATTTTAGTCATGTTTGGTCCAAGGAGAAGTTCTCTCTCTCTCTCTCTCTCTCTCTCTCTCTCTCTCTCTCTCTCTCTCTCTCTCTCTCTCTCTCTCTCTCTCTCTCTCTCTCTCCCCCTTCTTTGTGGGGGCCGTTCTCCTGTGTTGTTGAAGTCCAGGTATGCGGGCGAATCTTGCACCTCACAATTTCTAACGACCGCACACGCCGACGATACAGCCTCTTCTAACGGACGTGTCACATTTACTACAGAGACGAGACAATGCACCTGAGAAAAACCCAGGCCGGGCAACGCTTATTGTAGGCCTAGCGCGCTCAGCCTGGAAGAAAACAAACAGTTGCAGAAACATTATCTATCAATTCATGTCTCCATCGTTTGAATAATGATGAATGTAATAACATAAATGAAATTATATAGGATTTCACAACTGGTGGGGGAAGTTTTAAATTCACCTTGTTGGACAAAAGGCGAGTGTGTGTTTGTTTGTTTGACGACAATCACCATTGACGGTAGGTTGACACACCATAATACTCTTTCAACAGCCCTATATACTATATTTGCGTGTGGTTGCATGCATATCTAAGTCAGTGTGTAAGTGTGTGTTTGCATGTATGTGTGTGTGTGTGTGTGTGTGTGTGTGTGTGCATGTGTGTGAGTGTGTGTGTGTGTGTGTGTGTGTATGTGTGTGTATAATATAATAATATAGTATAATATTTTGCATTCAGTTCCGCCACCCAGCTAGCATTTAGAACCAAGATGGAATCACGATGGCCGCTAGGTGAATAAGGTCCGTTCCAGTATTGTTCAAAACATTCCCAGTACCAGACACAAACCACACAAACCAAATTTAGACCATGTGATGCCATGACCTCCCATCGAGGTGCCTCTGGTGGAGCTGGTTGCCACGGAGACAAGTTCTTACCACAAGTCACTGAAGTACGCCGTGGCAGGGTGAGCACTTGATTAGCCGCTTACCCCAAGGCTGTCCGTTTGGTGTGAAGGGAAAGAGAGAGAGAGAGAGAGAGAGAGAGAGAGAGAGAGAGAGAGAGACAGAGAGAGAGAGAGAGAGAGAGAGAGAGAGCTGAAGAATGGGAGAAAGTGGGCAGTGACACTGTCTTGGGAGTTCGACTCCGGACCCAGAGGTACTCAGTTCAATCCCCTATAATGCAGCAAACTGTCTAACCTGACGGCATCCTTGAGCAAGATGCTACCACATTCCTGATCCATAATGACCTGTATCTCTATTCAGCATAAGCTAAATGATTGCTGTAGTAGGAACAACTTCCTAAATTTAAAATATTTTTTTGTCGTTCTTCGTTCGCACATTACAGAACAACAAGTGGAAGCCATGAATTGCCATGAAGTAGTTGAATATGCAACATTGGTCTGGCCTTGATCCGTCTGAAGCCTTATTTTAATAATTTTAAATTGCCAGGACCAACATGTGCTCGGCGCAGAGAGTTTATTCAAGAGTTTTAATGCAAAAAAATTGGCGACGCCCCAAGGAATGTGTAGCAATCGATGGATCAATCTAAACCGATTTTCTCCAGATTTGAGGCTTTATTCAGTGAATATGTTTTTGCCTTGCTTTCAACCAGATTCGGTAATGGGCGTTCTCTAATGTGAGTACAACAATTTCTTTTTAAAACTAGAACGTTTTTTACTACGACAGCGATTATCTAGCTTGTACCAAATAGAGATACAGAGGAAGAGTTTCAATCTGATGGGCCAGAAACGTAATATATGACCATATTTGGAAGTCAATTGGTGCCAAATCACTGCCAATGCATAAGTGCATATCTGAATGGTCTCAAGAGGTGCAGACTATAACTGGGACATATTAAAGTTCTGATTCTGATTCTTGTGGTCGGTCGGTAAAGGGCAGAAGGGAAAAAGTGAACAAAGATGGCGGGCAGGAAGAGGAACCGGCTTCTTAGTATAGGCTTCTCCATTGGGAGCAAGTAGTTAAAGTAAGCACGGCCGGAAACAGGAAGTGAAGAGATGGGGTGAGATGGAAGGAAATATTATTGTATGTGGCTTGAGAATGGCGTGCCCCTGTACATAGAGGGTATTTTTAGGCCATGTCACAGAGTGAGAGGAGAAAACAGGGGAAACAGGAAGTGATGTTGTGGCAAAATAGTGAAAAGGAAGGAGGACGTTGAACCCCCGATCATCCAGGCCATGATGATGTCACTTCCTGGATGATACTGAGAAAAGGGATACCTCTTGTGTCATGGAAGAAAAAAAGAATAAAATTAACAGGTTTATGAACAGTGGCTCATGGGTAATGGGTGAACGCCTGTTAACAATACATCCACCGGGTTGTATGATACTCCTTAGACCTGCCTTTGCTCAAGTGGGTGTGTGGATGTGGGTGTGGGTGATTTTGTGTGTGAATTTTTGTGTTTGTGTGTGTGTGTGTGTGTGTGTGTGTGTGTTTGTGTTTGTGTGTTTGTGTCTGTGTGCTGAAAGAGGACACTTGTGAAAAGGAATGTCCCTCAACTCGTTTTTGTCACATTTTAGCTGCTTTCTCTCTCTTTATCTCTTTACCCTCTCTATTACTTTCCCTCCCTATCTTTCTCTCACACATAACCGCCCAACCATACACACACAAACACACACACACAGACACACACCAACACCCACAAATGCACACGTACACGTTCACGTTCAAGACACACACCTCACACACACGCACACGCACAGACACGCACACACACACACACACACAAGAATACTGTAATATTGAGACAAACTGCAATGGAAAACCATCGAGTAGGTGGAAGCTACAGTTCTTAGCTTTAGCATTGTGAATACACAGGCACACACACACACACACACAGACACACAGTAGTCCCTCCTGCCCCCACACCATCACTCCTCCTCCTCCACACACACGGGATAGAGGAGGAGGGAGAGAGCGAGCCTAGGCCCTCATTACGCAACAGGTGGGCGACAACTACCCACAATCCTCTACTTCAGGGTAGTGTAGCTCCTCGGGGGCTCCATGTAAGCTGGTGATTTAAAGGAGAAGGAACGCCGGGGCTGTGCTGCCATTGTGTTGACGTCTAATGATTATTATTAGGGCTTCTTGGTTATGATGGTGAATATTAAGTACTGGGTAAGTAGACAGGGGAGGAAGAGCCAGGGAGAAATGAGAGCAAGAGTGTGTGTGTGTGTGTGTGAGAGAGAGAAAAAGCGCGAGAAACGGAGAGAGTGTGTGTGTGTGTGTGTGTGTGTGTGTGTGTTTGTGTAAGACGGAGAGAGAGTAAGAGCAGGCATCGCATGATGCTGTTTCTTCTTCAGCCATGTGCTTATTTCAATGCATGAGGCAGTTTAACAATATCTCAATAGAAGTACACCCACTCTTCTTAATAATACACACATCTCACTCTTATCATCCACTCACCCTGCTCTGCTACCCCCTCACATGGTACTCTCCTCTTCTCTCCTTTCCTCGCCTCTCCTCCCCCACCCTTCACTCCTGTCCTCTCCTCTCTCTCCTCTGCTGTCCTCTCCTCTCCTCTCTCTCATCAGTGCTCCTTTGCTCTCATTTGCTGTCCTCTCCTCTCTTCTGCTCTCCTCTCCTTTGTTGTCCTTTGCTGTCTCCCCTCCCCTCCCCTAGCGTTTCCTCCCCTCTCAGTCAGATAGGAACTTGAAGCGACGACGACTCTGGGCACGGCCACAGAGTATGCAAATGAAGCTGCACAAAAGGCAGTAGTACAGAGGCATGAAGCAACTCCTCCCTCGACTTTTAAAATGCATTCATTTCCAAGGAAGATCAGTGGACGAATGTGGTGCCGCTGTTGATCCTATCGCCACAGCCGTAGACGTAGTCGTGGCCTTAGCCATCGATTCCCTGAAGTCTTGGGATTAAGAGGAAGGGAGAGATTAGGATTGAATTTGATTCAGAGGATCCTGAACAGTGGATCCAGGAAGAGTTCAACTGCATAGGACAGATGGTGGAGGCCGAAGGAGGCAGGTGGTGTTGGCCGTACCATCTTGGACTCACACACACTTGTACGCATGCACACAAGCACGCACGCACGTACGTACACACGCATGCACACACAGACACACGCACACATACATGCACACATGCACACAAAGACACACTTACACACATGTGCATGCACATATATATGCATGCAACAACACGCAAACACACACGCCACTGCGCCGAAGGTCTACGCTCTACTGTTTGTGAGGGAAAGAAGCCAAGATTAGGTTAAAGTTCATTTTGTTTTAGAAAAGGTGGAGGTGGGGCATGGTGACGGTGAATCTTTTTTTTGTTGTGCCCACCCGGTGGAGCTCCTTCCAGTCACGGTGACTCTAGCTTTTAGCTGGCTCAGCTAATGCTAATGCAAGCCATAGCACTGTCCTCCACATGGCTTTCATCTGATCTGCTAATTAACAAAAAACACACATGCACGCACGCACACACACACACACACACACACACACATAGATACACACACACTTGAACACACTTGTAAATATCAGCGGTGCATTTGGTCCCGTTACCTAGCAACACTGACGTAAAATGAATGTGCCGTCGATGCCGAATGCTCTCGTACCAAACGTTGTTTGCCGAACACTCGATAATCTCTTTTTTATGTGTGCGTGCGTGTGATAAGGAAAATCATCTGAGCATCTTTGAATCTGGACCATGTGGTCCTTGCTCTGCTCCAGGCTATAAGCTAGGCTACAGTACAGCTAACCTCCTTCCTACTGCTGTACTAAGATGCATGCATGTGTTAACTGTGGTGTCCCATGCGTATGCTTGTTCTGTGGTGATGCCAAACCGTGGGACGGGAATCGAACTGACAACCCCATTATTGGAAAACAAATGTAGTAGCTACACCAGATGGCCACAGTCATCGACAACACTTACACCTGTTTTCACTCGACTTTTACATGGATGACTAGATTAGACTTTTTGAAGTGGAGATGATACAGAGACCAGCACCATGGCGTCTCACTTGCACTTGCCCTAACTCTCTCTCTGCCTCTGTCTCTGCCTCTGCCTCTGTCTCTGTCTCTGTCTCTGTCTCTGTCTCTGTCCCTGTCTCTGACTCTTTCTCTGTCTCTGTCTCTGTCTCTGTCTCTGTCTCTCTCTGTCTCTCTCTCTCTCTCTCTCTCTCTCTCTCTCTCTCTTAGCCTTTATCGCGATCTCTCTTTCCCTTACCCTTTACCTCTCTCTCTCACACTCATCATCAGTCCTCTAGACTGGCATTCTCTCTTACATTATCTAGGAAATGTTAAAAAAAAGGCTCTTTTAACTGTTCTCAAGTCATAAAATCCTGGTGACAACGGTTAGTCTGCAACTCTTTGTTCTGATTTGAGGAACTTTGAAGTTTGTTTATTTGAAAAGGAAATAAAGAATAGGCGGGGGGGGGGGGTTAAAAACACATCAGAACTATTCCAGATGGTTCCAGACAGGGTTTGGCCAGGCACAAGAGAAAGAGAGCGAGAGTGAATGAGAGAGAGAGACAGAGGGAATGAGAGAGAGAGAATGAGAGAGAGAAAGAGGGAAAGAGAGAGAGAGTGAATGAGAGAGAGACAGAGGGAAAGAGAGAGAGAGAGTGAATGAAAGAGACAGAGGGAAAGAGAGAGAGTGAATGAGAGAGACAGAGGGAAAGCGAGACATGACAGAGCAAATCAGAGAGAAAGCGATAAATGACAGAGAGAGACAGAGAGAGAGAACTTCATCATGGCTCCCCTTTTCTTTATGCCGACCAGAACTAAAGCTAATGGCATCGGGTCCATTGGAAGCTCGACTTCTCACTGCTGCTGTTGAAGGTGCTATTTGTTCCCTCTCTGCCCCTTCATTACCACAAAGGAAAGACATACAGGAAAAAGACTCAAAGTGGGTAGTGGGGAGGTGTGAGGACACGCCGCAGGGATTACTCTTATTGATTAGCTTTCTCATCCATTGCCCAGTGTTTATTGTGTGTGTGTGTGTGTGTGTGTGTGTGTGTGTGTGTGTGTGTGTGTGTGTGTGTGTGTGTGTGTGTGTGTGTGTGCTTGTGAGTGTGTTTCATTTGTTGTGTGTTATCTCTAAGGACAAACAGGAACATTTTGGGTGAAATGGAAAAGCACACATATACACTATATGCACATCTAAATATAAGTAGGTAAATATAATCACCACAAAACACACAAATGGCACACAGGGCCCTTCCAAATTTGAATGGCAAGGACACACACATGCAATCAATCGATTGAAGAAAGGGTGTGAACTTTTCCATGTCCCTATAGAAGGTGTCCACAATTTGGATGTGGATGTTTGTTTGTGTGGGTGTGTATCTTGCTGTGATATATGTAAATCAACTCCACATAATTTTACTTTCAAGTCAAATATTCTCTGAAATGGGAGGGGGGAGAATCTTCTCTTCTGAAATGCTTAAAAAACCCTCTTATTATTAGTTTCCATTTGTTGGAGAGCTGGTTTTAGTAGACAAGCTTGTTTACGGTCCATTCACCGTCCCGACCTAGACGAAACCCCGGGGCCCTCGGGGTGTTACAGTGTCCTAACCTGCTGCAATCCTGTCCAGGCCTGAGCCGAGGAATCCTCTGGAACTTTGCTGCGTTTCCCACTTGAAGGTCACAAAATGGCTGACAGAAGAGCGACAAGAGAGACATTACAGGACTTTGTGTGCATGTGTGTGTGTGTGTGTGTGTGTGTAGGTATGTGTATATTAGCATGACATTTTGTTTTAGCATTATAAAATAACATATGTATGATAATATACAAAAATACAGTCTCCTTGAAGTGTAATATATTAGAGAGTTTATTTCAACCAATTTATTCAGACACAATCAGAACTGTGAAGCATGATAAAACACTGAGAAATAACACTGCATAGCTGATGTGTCACATGACCACAGAGAGGCAAGGACAAGATGGATTCTCCGACTGTATGATGTCATGTTTAATGAGCACGTCTGCAGGAATAGAGAGTTGCGGGTCGTCCACGGTTACCATGGCGACACAGGTTTCACTTCCTGGATGAGAGTGCATACAAAGGTTAGAGTGTTGCTGTGTAAAACATTCATATGATAATGTTTAACGGGTATATCAGAGAGAGAGAGAGCGAGAGTGACAGACAGACATGCAGACAGTCATAAACAAATAGAGATCTCTATCTATAAAAATAAAATCTCTTGTTATAGAAATGTAATGTACTGTGATGTTACCTAATAGATAGTGATAGAATAGAGACATAAACAGATTAAGATCGAAGAGGGAGAGCGAGAAAGAAATAAAAAATAAAAAGTGAGACATTAATTACATATGACCTCACCACAGAAGCATCTCGGCCCCCGGCGGAGGAATATAACCAAAACTATTTGATGCAATTTGGCTTAAGTATGGTTTGGTTTATTTTTAGTATTTGATTCTTGTTTGTATTGTTATTTTTAACGTTGATATTAAAGTGGTTCACTTTAAACAAAATCTAATATTATTTGGGAATATGTTTATCGCCCTCTGTTGGCGGAACGTAAGAAAACCATTGGAAGTTGTTCAGTTACTCTGCGAGAGTGGAAAATACATAAAAGCATAATTTACATTAAGATGTTGTTGAATTAAACGTTAATATTCCAGTATATCTGAATCATAAAGTATAATCACATTTGAGGTTTAGGTGGATGTTAATATCGGATTGAATCTGCTTGAATCAGAGAACTCCCTATCGGACGAATTCAAATGAAACGCACACCGGAACAAGCGTCACCGTCTTACGTCATATCTTTTAGACTCCTAAACAAACCAACGTGCTAGCTTTTCTCCTCATGGCTTCACTGAAGTGAAGATATTTCATAAGGCAGTTATTATAAAATAAAAATATTCGCCATGGACGAAGTCGAAACAGTGAGTTAACCCAACCGTGGTTTCCATATTAATTGCATTTGTCAATATGCCTTAATGGAGCTTAAATATTTAGAATTGTAAGGAACAGTAATGGTTGTTTTCACATCCCTCAGGCGGACTACGTTGTCCCATGTGCAGTGTGCTCGGCTGTAAACTGGGCTATTAGCGCGGATCTGAAATACTACTGCAAGTCCTGCCACAATGTTATTGATGTAAGTAGCTGTCATTCATGTGATGTTACTTCAACTGAAGTTGACAAATGTTGTCTACTTCTATCCATCGATCAAACTCAATTGTTGATGTGTATTTTATAAGATAAGATGGTTACATCACTAATTTTGTTGGGACAGCAGCACGCAATAAACCAAAATGTCAACATACACGGACTAGAGAATTAACTCACACTATATAACAAAATAAAACATAAAAATAACAGCACCTGCATCTCTGTTTGCAATATATTACGCATGTCCTGATAGACAGTGTTTAATATACCATTATCTGTTCATCAAAAACTCATCAGAAAACAGCTGAAGTGGACGACCACACATTCTTGGACTATGCCAACAGAATCACAGACCTTGCCTCTTTTAGGCAACGACGGGTTGTTGGTTAGTAAACATCACTAGAAAACAAGCTTTACATGACTGTCTGAAGAGTCAGTACCTTATCGTGTTTGTGTGTGTTTGTGTGTGTGTGTGTGTGTGTGTGTGTGTGTGTGTGTGCTCCAGAGTACGGGCGGAAGTGGAAAGTGTGTGAAGGTTTCCAGTTCATCCTGAAACACCAGGCAGAAGCTCTGATCCTCCTGGGAGTGCACTCACAATTCAAGGTCACACACACATGCACACCTTCTAACACACACCCTTCACAGAGGAACCACATTAACGTAGACAACCACAGCACACCGTGTGTGTGTGTGTGTGCTCTTTGGTCTTACCAACTGAACTGCGTGTGTGTGTGTGTGTGTGTTTTACTGCGGGCCCTGCAGGATGACGTGCTGTGTCAGCTGTGGAGGCTGTACCTCCAGAAGAGCCGGCAAGCCTACACCAAGAACCCCCTGAGCTCTAAAGTCCCCCCTGGGGCCAGAAACACGGACAATGACCCCTCAGATAATGACACAGGGGCCCCATCACCCACTCCTACAGGGGCCTCATCACCCACTCAGACAGGGGCCCCATCACCCACTCAGACAGGGGCCCCATCACCCACTCAGACAGGGGCCCCATCACCCGCTCAGACAGGGGCCCCATCACCCGCTCAGACAGGGGCCGCATCACCCACTCCTACAGGGGTCTCATCACCCACTCAGACAGGGGCCCCATCACCCACTCAGACAGGGGCCTCATCACCCACTCCTACAGGGGCCCCATCACCCAATCAGACAGGGGCCCCATCACCCACTCGGGCAGGGGAACCCTCAGCCAATGAGAAGGAGGGAAGTCCCTCAGCCAACGAGACCGACGGTCAATCAGCCAAAGAGGTGGAGGGAGAGCCCTCAGCCAATGAGCCCGAAGGCCAATCAGCCAATGAGATGGAGGGAAGTCCGGAGGGCACGTCGGCTTTTGAGACAGACGGGGGTCCTTCAGCCAGCGACACAGAGGGCCGGCCCTCAGCCATATCCTCAACCAGTGGGGCCTCGAGTGATGAGGGTGAGTCCGAGGGTTTGATTCCCCGCTAAAGCTAAAGGTCAAAATTGTGAAACGTAAAATAAATTAACTGCATGAGGAAATAAAACATGAAATGGATCAAGCAAAAAATGAGAAACGGTGACGTGTGTAAGATAAAATATAGTTCCGGAATAAAATAGTAGACCATCAATTATTTTGAAGAAAAATTAATATAAATATATCAAGTATAATACATGAGATTAGAGTAAAAATAAGCAACCAGAGCACAGATTCCTATTCATATTTGTTGCGTGACTCAAACGAGAACAATAGAGCTTGGACCAGAATGGGCCAGTTGTTCGCTGATCGACCATGAGTGCGGGCCGAAGGATGATGCCTGTCATGCTCCTTTATTATGGAAATGAAACTCTTCCAAGCAATGATCAGATAGATGTTGAAAGGCAAAATTAGATAAGGACTTCCCTCTTCACTCACATACTTTTTTTTTATTTCCAAAAAGAGTATTGCACACAACGAAAAAAAGCAGTTTTGTAGATCGGTACAGTAACCTCGACCGGTTTTTGTTTAGAGAATGTTTGAGTCCGGTAAAATGTTCCATTAAAGAAGAGTTACACTTTGTATGTGTATCCGCTCAATTAAAGTTCTTAAAAGAAAAATCGGGATCTGCAAAAATCGAAAGGTCAGAAATCTGAGTTGATCAGGAAAATTAGATAAAATCGATGCACCTCTTACTAGACTCATTGTTTTATGTATATATTACATGTGACGATATTAAACAATAATGTGTGTGTGTGTGTGGGTTCCGTGCAGACCGGCCCAAGCGCCACAAGGTGTACCCGTCGGGCTCCGAGGACTCTGGGACCTACCTGTCCCTGCGCATGAGGCGCTCCAACGGGCTGATGAGCATGAACAAGACCCTGGCCCTGCTCTACCTGGGCCTGCTGTGGTGCCGCGAGGCCCTCACCCTGGCTGACCTGCTCAGGTAGCACACACAACAGAGGCGTGGACGGGCAGAGTGCACGTAGACTCACACACACGTTTACAGTGCACACGCGCAGAGCAAGAACACGTAGTTCCCACGTACAGCTACACAAACTTACACACGGTGCACATAGACTCACACACAATACGCAGTACACGTTGACTCACACACACATATTTACCCAATACACATGCATGCAAAACACGCATTCTCACATACGTATATACACAGTAAACAAATACATAGACACACATACAAAGTACACAAATATATATATATTTTTTTTTAGCCCTTTGGTCAACTGTTGCTGTTTTTTAAATGTGCTTTACAAATAAATTTACGTTACATTTATGTTACTTTACAAATACATGGACACATTCTCTCTTTCAGATTTCACATTTACACACACACAAACAGAGTACACATTGACACATACACAGTATACATACAGTATATATACAGTAGTACACAAAGACACACAAATGACCATGACATAAACGCTTGACTAGACAGACAATATTTAGACCTCAAATAAGTGTGTTTGTGTTGTCCAAACATGGTTTAATAAGATTGCATTTCCACCAGTACAATGATTTTGACTTGTGTATCCTTTTTAGAATGGTTTTCCACACACATCTGGTGGCCCTTGTCAACACATGACAAAGCTCACCCTCACAAACACTGTTTCCCCCAGGCTGGTCAAGGAGGGACACCTGCCCTTCATCAACGCCTTTGAGTGTTTACCCGAGGAGATGAAGCTGTTTGGCCGCGACCTGCCCGTCTTCAGAGTCCAGGTGAGGTCACATGATCAGCTCCTCCACCAATCACAGTCAAGAGTTGTATTGCTATAAGTAGGTTGCACCCGTAGAAGGAATGTCTGTTGATGCTGGTGCACAGCCTGGTGGCCCAACACACTTTCAAACCGACCGTGTCGGCAATACACCTCCTCCAGGTACCCCAGGTTCCATTCCCTAGGTGTCATTCCCTATCTCCCTCAACAGGCTCTCCTGTCTCTCTTCAATCTCCCGTCCATGAAGGCCCACCCATACGTACTCATTAATATAAATGTCTGTTCTGGATAGAGATGTCAGTTGATAGCTGACCAATTCCTGACTAAGGGATTACAAAGGAGGGTCTTTATTTATTATTAAAGTCACTATATAGTATAAGTATTTTATTAAAGAGTCTGTGTGTGTGTGTGTGTGTGTGTGTGTTGCCTCCAGTCCATCCCCTCCTACCGCACGGTGCACCAGGAGGCGTTTAGCCTGGCGGTGTACTTGAAGCTGCCCTCCTTCCCCCCCGTGGACCTCAAGTGTCTGCAGCACCCCACCCTGCTCACCATGCGCTACCTGCTGCTCCTCAACCTGCCAGGTGGGGGCGCCCCCGCATGCAGGAACACACACACAGGCAGACACACTAAGGGCGCACTCACACTAGGCCATCTGTACCGTGCCACAATCCGTTTCACACCTGTACCGTGCTCAAGTACTATTGCCCCCCCCCCAGGCAATCTCAACTGGGCCTGAGTACGGTTGCCTCTTGTACATACGTCATCACGTCGTAATACGCGTAATACCAACTTGGGAGAAAGTGAAATCCGCAAGCTGCTGATCATGTGAGAGAAGGTGATGCACTCGTACTAAACAAAGACGTTGAAAGATGGCGCGATCTACGAGAGACGCAGAGGAACTGTCCTTACGAGGCTTTTGTCAGGATAAAAAACAAGTGGTCAGCAAAATGATATATTTTTTTATGTTGCCGCTTTTGCACTTGTAAATAGTTTGTCGCGTTTGTAGCCTACACTCAGGCGTGAACTTTTTCTTGCATGCGGGTGTCTTCATTCAAAAAAAATAATAAAAACATTCGGGAGTGTGCAAATTATTCTAAAGAGGTCTAGACTCCGTGCGCAGCCCCGCCTTCTCCAGTGAACAAAGAAAGCCCGCGCCGTGACGAACGGGGGATTTTTGATCAAAAACTTAACATCACTATTGCACCAACGTGAACCGATAGCCGTCATGTTTATTGTTTAATGGGAAAGAAGGGTCGCATGGACTATACCTCATCCAGCTCCGGTTGCGTAGCCGTGCGTGTGCGCGTGTCATTAGCGTCAGTACCGTGGCCTGAGCACACCTCTCCCAAGTGTGCTCAGGCCACAGAATGGAAGTGGGCTCGAGTACGGTTGGCGTGTTCACACTAGCCAAACGATCTAGACTTGAGCACGGTACAGTCGTGAAACGGACTCGGGCACGGTACAGATGGCCTGGTGTGAGTGCGCCCTAATACACACAGGCAGACACACACATGCAGGCAGACGTAGTATACATACGCTTTTGCAGACAAAAATAATGATAGTAATTGATTGATTGAAATTTTTATTTTAAAAATGTAAAAGAAAAACAGAAATTGTCATAGAGAAAATAATGATTTTACACAAGATAGAAAGCATAATTAGATACATAAATGACAACACTTCTGGATTCGAATAATGTTCGAAAAGGAGTGGGAAGAAGTTCACACTTATATAATGTGGATAAACATCTTTATATCAATTTGTAATATATATATCATTTGTAATATATGTAATGTATATTTCTAATGTATTCAGTGACCTTTTTATGCAATTCAGAATGAAATAAATAATAATGAATATTCATTGATACTTTCTGCTTTGAATGGTGTCCCCACCCCCCGGTGAAGCCCTATCTAAAGACTGTCTGTCGCCCACCTCAGATCAGCTCCACCCCTGGGTGTGCCGGGTCATCGCCCTGGTGGGTCTGGACCAGGGGTCTGCCCTGACCTTTGACCCCACAGCCAAGTCGCGCCTCCCCTACTACGACGTGCAGGCGGCAGCGCTGGTCGTGGTCGCCCTGAAGATGGTGTTTGGCGTGGACGACCGCAGCGAATGGTAAGCCCCGCCCCCTCTGTTCTGTCACTCAGGGACGAGACCAGACCTTGTTGGTTTAAAGTACAGAACAGTCACTTTTCATTGTGATCCTCATGAGGTCCGTTTGAATTTAGTCTTAAACTCACAAACTTGAAACTAGTTTGAATCCCAGTGTGATCCTGATTCACACGTGTAGAATTGAGGCGAACATCCAGGAACAGGGACAAGGCTTTTTAGGATGGATAGAGAGGGAGAGCCATGCCCCTGACACCATTCACTGTAACTGTACTATTTCATTGTCTGGCGACGTTACCAAAATGCACTTTAAGTAATGCCCTACTTTGCCAGGGCTCTCTTGATCAATAGATTTGTAATCTCAAGGGACTAACCTGGAAAAATAAGTACAACTATAATAATAAAAGAAAAAGAGAATATATTACTTTACTTTTTCGTTACCTTTACTTAGAATCAAGATGACGATGTGATTAATGTGTTGTTTATTGTTGTATCGTTTATAACATGCCCTGTGTGTGTGTGTTCTCAGGGATTTGTCCAATGCAGCATCTGCTAAAAACAAAGACGATCCAGGTATGTCTCCCTCTCTCTGTGCCTCTCACTCAATCACTCTCACGGCCTGTCTGTCGCACACTTAACTCACTCACTCACTCACTGTCTATATCTTGGTAATATTGTGCTGTTAACAGCCACCGTTGCCTGACACTGGGTGCAGAATGAAGTTCAACAAGAGTGCAGATATCACGGATGAGTTTCCTTTGTGGCCCAGAAATCCTATTCTTTTTGACCCAGGGAGATACAGCCAGTGTGTGTTTTTTGTTATTCACCAATCCTTCCTCCTTTGCGAGTGTGATGTGCTCATGACATCTGAGACCTTCTCACGGCGAGGAATCCTGTCCGCGCTGTCGGACTTCATTCCTTCTCCGAGACACACCTGTCATTTAACCAGAGGCTCTCAACAAGCCTCCCTTCTCAGCGGGTGCTGGGATGAGCCTTCGGACAGGCGCCTGTTCAGGAGCTCTCGTGCACACGCTCAATTACGTTTGCCGTTTTTGATTTGCATAAAAGCAAAGAAATTGTTTCATTTCTTTTTTGCACGCACGCACGCCTCTCCTCCCCCCTACCCAGACCAGCGTAACTTCAGTATGAGGCGGTGGTACCGGCTGCTGCAGGCAGCGCTGATCCGAGCCCGCCGGAGAGAGGAGGACCACACGGCCAGGTGGGTGCCCCCCCCCCCACTACGGCCTGGTCACATCAACCAGGTGTCACTCGTTTGATCTCACTCACCCTCATTGACATCCGAAGTGGGCGTGTCCACCCAGATGTCTGATGGGATAGATCAGTCTATTGTGCCAGCCAAGGTACGATATGCTGGTAGGTTGATCTGTCGTATGTCTGCAACATTTGATTCGTGATTTAATTATAGGGTCACTTCCTGATTAGAGGTAACACTTTCAAAAGAAACTCGCTGAATGAAAACATAAACCCCTTTAAAGCTGACTTTACCAGTCAACCCTTTTCAGATAAAAACATGCCTTTTAAATCCCTTGACAGGATGCAGTGGACAGCCCAGAAGCCCATTTACCCATCCTGGGAGAGGAAAGCCTCCTACATCAAAAAGAGACGTACGTTTACACCTTTCATTCCTTCCTAATCCCCTGTCCAGAAAGGATTAACTCAGGGGCGGATATGTCATCCGTCTGCTGCCTTTCAGCAGTGTTTGGAAGTAAGAATGGTGGAATAGCTTTCAGTTTTTATCTACTGTCACAGAGCGCAAAGAATCGAGTATGTAATACAATACACATAAATTACTACACTACGCAACTTTATAGCTGCCTTCTCTAACTAGAATTTTGACAGCAGATCGTGCTGAAAACCCACTGCGTTGCTTCTCCCACTTCTTGATTGATTCAATGCCTCATCTATGAAACCCTTCTCGTGACTTGTTTCAAAATGACGTCATACAATTTAAATTCAACACAGCATTTTATAAGCAATGTAACTTACTCACATTTCTTTTCGTGAAATGAATCCCAATTCGTCTGAGACGGCTGAACCAGGCAACTATTAGGCAACTTACTTTTTTTAGCTACTGCCATTATCAACCCAGATGTAATACAACAGCTAGCCTCATGGTATCAGCTCCCGCTCGTCTGCTGATGAAAGGGAAAAGGTGACGCTGGTAGACCCGTAAATTGTGCTCGCCCATTTGTGTGCTGTTAAAAACAATGTGCTGTTTGAGACTTAAAAATACTTATTATTTCACTTATTATTATTACTACTTTTTATTTCAAAACAAGAAATTAGTTTGTATTTACTAAATTACATAAATATATTGAAATACTTTTAAAGGTCCCATGACATGCCACCAGGTGTGGTGTGATCAGCCGCTACAAGCTGCTTTGGAATCTGCCCCTTATGACATCACAGGTGGGCGTGTCCACCTAGATGTGTGACGGATAGATAAGCAACGTTTGCTACAGTCCACTGGGTGGGCTGGTAGACTGATCTATCCAGCACACATCTAGGTGGACACGCCCACCTGTGATGTCATAAGGGGCAGAGTTCCAAAGCGGCTTGTACCGGCTGATCACACCACACCTGGTGGCATGCCATGGGACCTTTAAATATCTCCGCGTGCCGGTGTGAATGGCCTCACGACATGCGAATCCATAAAATGGACAAGCCGAGGTCCCAGTAGAGCGCTATGAATGGCCGTTGTGTCTGACGCGCGCTGATCGTGCGAACGATCCGCCGTTACGTACCTGCGCTGTGTCGCGCCGCAGGGATGGTGGACCAGCTGCGGACGGCGTTCACCCGGCTCACCGGCACCCCCGCGGAGCCCGAGCGCCGGCCCCCCTCCAGCTTCAGGTTTCGCTGGGGGGGGGAGGAGGGGGAGGAGGGCTGGGACGGCCCCAGCCTGAGCCACACGGTCCTGGACACCGTGGTGAAGAGGGGCCGGGGCGGCGAGACCGCCGTCAACGAGGCCTACTGGCACCCGCCGCTGAAGAAGTGCAAGTCCTGGTACTGCTCCCATCATGCACTGCTGTACCATCGCCAACACAAACACGCATGCACGAGCATGGCGCACGCACGCAGGCACACGGCACACACACACGGCACACACATACGGCACACACATTTCAATTTAGGGCATTTAGCAGGCTCTTTAATCCAAAACGACTTACACACACACTCAGAAAAACCTTTAACTTAATAATAAACTTAACAAATCTTATACCTATACTGGACCTATGATGACCATTTTGAGGCTAACAGATTAAACTAAGCTTATACCAAACTGAATGTCCCACCTAACGTTTTATCTGGTCTGTTGGTCATGAAGCAGCTGCTAGGGGTCATGACACCTTGCTCTCGGAGGCCAACAGGTTAAGCCCCGGTCTTGGGTCAGTTTATTTGTTGACTGCTCTATGCAAACTTCCTAACCAAGCATCAGTTAACGAGAAGACGAGCAGAAAATATGATCCTTTATTAATCCAAAATTATTTGTGATTATAGTGGAATCATTGTTTAAAGAATGTCAATGATATGTAAATAGAAAGTTAATTATGTGTAAAAAAACTTCAGTAGAATAGAGACATCAAGGCCAAGTGGAACATTCTTGCAGCTCATTCTGTGAATTCCTCCATCTCTCCTCCAGCCTTTTTTAAGTATTTCGGTAATTGTCCCTTGATGTTCACGGTGTGATGGCGCTCCCCAAACTGGCTGGTCTTCTTTGTTTTTAGCCAACCGTTCCCCTACGGATTCGGAATTGCCTCCTCTGCTTACTCTTTAATTTGTAAACCTTGAACAAAGAAGGTTTACCAACCCCCTCCCTAACCCTAACGTAAAAGGCGAGGTAGGAAACCTAATGGTGTTGACTGGTGTCTCCTGGGCAGGGCCTGCAGGAAGCACTTTGTGGGGGACCGGGCCACGCTGCCCAAGATGTACTGCTGGCTGCTGGAGCTCTTCTCCTTCCTGCTGGGGGTGAAGGAGGCGCTGGTCCACGAGGAGGTGCTCCGGGCAGAGCGCCTCCTGCTCTGCCGAACGCAGAGCTCCTCCAAGAGCCGGGACGGAGAGGAGGAGGAGGAGAGGAGGAAGAGGAGGAGGACGAGGAGCGGGGGGGGAACCAGAAAAACAGGAAGGGCCAACCTCAGCTTTGACCGAGGGAGAGGGAACCCCGCCTCACCTGGGAGCAGCAGGCAGAAGACAGCTTGATGTGTATTTTTGTGTGCCTTATTACCATAAGAGAGTAACAACAGAAGCAACGCAATAGCAGCACTGTTTTTTTGTTTTCTAAACCAATGTATTACAGGTCCATATGATTTTGTAGAAGCTTTTCTATATAAAAAAAAACATATTTTTATTAAATAACCCTGACTGATAACCTGCTTTTCCAGAAACCGTCCATGCATCGGTAATTACTTTCATCTCTCTATACAATTGTTCATATTGAAGTTATTCGACACTTATGTAAGCCTACACATATACTTTTAATTATAACAAGTTTAAATAATGGTTTGGGGAAATTTTGTTTAGAAAACAGACAGATTCTTATAACGCTTTATTGTTTTATAGAATTCGTTTTTATGCATGTTAGTATGTAAGCTTATACATATTACATGTAATAAACATTACAACTTACAGAAATAATTTGAGTAGGCTTTTTGCTACTTTATATGTGAGGTTTGAAACAATCCAAGCATAATAATAAATAATGGGCGCAGCTACAATAAGTTCTGCACAAGAAAGTTTCTGGGATGCAGAAACCGAAACACAAGTTAGAATGGTTTAAAAGACAAATAAGTAGTAAAGATAATTATAATGGCGTGCATACTAATTAAGTAAGATGGACTTCAAAAAGCCAGAAACAAAGCATTAAGGCGAAGTAGCGAGGGGGCCTATACATACAAATTCAGTTTCCCCAAAACGGATACCTGACCATTTTCTAATTCATGTTATTCATGTCATGTCCAAACAGTGATTCAAAGCCTGCCCCCTGACTTCAGTCAATCGTCAGACACAGGGTTTCCCCTCAAAACAAACCGGTTGGACCCCTGCCTATTTCAAAATTCTCTCGGGAGCGAGAAAAGCAGACAAAACTCGTTCTCTGTCATACGGAGCGGACGGCTGGTTGGTCTCCGCGGCTCGACTGCATTTCACAGCAGTGAAAATATCAGATTTAGCGACGAGAAAGTCCAGTCCGACGCGATGACAGAGGAATCTGCCAGGTAAGATACCTCACAGACCCAAACCGTCCAGTTATGTCTCCTTGGAGATGTACCGGAGCCCCTAGTCTGTGCGTGGAGGCATCGACGGGGCGCGCAGCTCGCCAAATCTGTTTAAGTCTCTCGGTGTTTGGGTTTTTAATGCTGAACGTCGACACTGATATGGTGTTCGCTATGTGATAATAGACAGTATGTGCTGCATCGTTATAGTCAAATGAGTCCCTACAGTTATTTATGGCAAACTATGCAACAAGGGTGGAAGTGTTTTTTGGTTTTGCAGTAAGAAACGTTTTCCACACCTGTCTTAACACATCGTTGGCAACTTATATTACTTAAATTAAAATAGGTTAAATGTCCATGACTACTTTAGGACACGTTAACCTTTCTTCTTTGATTCTGTCTGTGTAACGTTAGATATTTTCTTTTTGCATTGCATGCTGTGGATCATTTCCTCCTCATGTAAAAGTTCTACGTTCCAATGAGTTAAACAGAAACTAAGCTGAAGGTTGGTTTAAGGGCGAATAAATCACATTTTCAGGCTTTCAGAGAGTCACGGTCCGGATGGAGTTACCTCTCTCGTATGTGTAGACTTTATATGTCTACTACTTTCGTACACTCTTTAAATAATTGGAAACATGAATATTAATGCAAAATAATATTTCTCTAAAATTGATAATGACATGTGATTTCACGTAATGTCACATTAACGGCCTGGTCTACAAAATCGTTTCAGTGAAACTACGCCCTCTGGTGTTGGCTTGACGCCACGTCCCCTGACGCCTCCCGCTCTAACTGTTTGTTGATTCGTTGTTTAGTTCTCTGATAATAATTGCCAACCACATCAAATATAATTCTAACATATTATTCATTTTCAAAAAAGAGAATTTCAGTTTCCTTAACTATTGAATAAAGAGGAGATTATGATCTATTTCGTAAAATTAACTGAATTCACAGATACACTTTAAAATGTAGGCCTATTAGTGATGATCACCATTGTGAGAAAACGTTGATACAAATCTATTTTAGTCTGGTATCCATGATTGTCTGATTATATGAGGTAAAAACAAACCCATTTAAAAAAGCGTTTTAATGGCATTGTCAGATTTTCCTCAGAGAAGTAACTGTTGGTTTCTGCCTGATAGTATCACTCTCACCCATCACACACACACAAACACACATACCTCCCCATTCTTGTTGGGTGCAATTGTGTTAGTTTTCTGTTGGCAGAGGTTAGTTAAATGAAGCTAGGTTTATTTTTTATTTCAAATGAGAACTATAAAAAATATGTTTGTCATATTGACTAAACCCGAAGTTAAGCGGGCCTTAACGAATTTTTCCTCTTCAGAACATAGTAGGCCTTCAGGAATGCTATATATATATAATACTAGTAGTGTGGGAGTGTTTACATATTCATAATATTATGTTGTCAATCGTTATCTTTATGTATCCAATTGGTTATATTAAACAGGAAGAGGGGCGTGGTTACGCTCACCGCCGACCAATCGTATGAGGACGTTCCGAGCGGTTACCAGGACGACGACGACGTGTGGAGGGCCTTCCTAGAGAGCCCTCTGACGGCCGCCTCCAAGGCCATGATGAGCGTGAACGACGATGAGGAAGCTAGCGGAGCCCTGGGCATGCTCTACGAATACTACAAAGTAAAAGCCTTTCTTCTCTTTGCGTTGTTGGGTTTGAGAGTTTACACTCCAGACATCTGACTAAAAGAAAGACTCTAAGTCTCCTGTGGTCCAAAAGCATTGGGGATTAAATTCATATGAAGAAGTGTAGTGGGTGATTTAATTGGTATGTCATTTATTACTTTTTTAATGTTTTAATAAATTACTTTATATATTTAATATTTAATTGTTTGTACCTTATATTCATACATTTTTTGGAGAAATATCTTATGGATGATTCTATTTTGATATGCCTTGCGCTTGATGAGAGAGAGATGAAGCTATGAACTCATAGTTTATATACATATTATAGTATACTCATATTCTATCAATCTATCATCTTTACAGCAGTTCTACAGCAACAAAAAAACGATTCTCATTGGTCTTGTTTGTTCTCTGATCAGTTTCCTCGGGACAGGAAGCCTGGACTCCAATTTAAAACAGAGAGCCTTTCTTCAGAAGACCCGGAAACCAGCAAAACGTACAGCTCTTTATTTCATCATTCTTCTCACTGCCGTTGTTATGGTACATTTGTTTATAGAACTCAGACCACAAACACACACACACACACACACACGCATACACACACACACACACACACTGTGCAATTCAATGGTTTTGACTGAACTCAACCAACAAATCCCAGGTTAGTGAGAAACAGCTGGATACGTAATAATTATAATCCCAAAAAGCGTAATACATGTCCTTCATAGACCGCTTTATTATTTACCTTTAAAAGTATTGCCTGCCCGACATGATATATATTTAAAGTTTAACACTTATGTTGTTGATACCGTTTATGTTGTTATTCTTGATGAAGTTGTTGATGATATTATTAACGAAGATGTCGTTGTTGACGATAACTTTGTCGATGATGACGTTGTCGATGATGTCATCTTTGTTGATGATGACCTTATTAAAGAGGATGAATTTGATTTTGACGACATCTTCCGTGCTGACGATAACGTCGTTGATGAAGAGGATGTCTGTCGATGATGATTTCGTCCTTAACGATGACGTCGTTGTTACTGTTGATTTCGTCGTTTATTAACCGGCGTTGGTCTCCCACGTCGGTAGTTCTGTGCGGTAAACCCTGTTTGCGTGCTCCCCCCGTCTCCCGTAGCAACAGCAGCAGCTTCCTGGGGTCCTACCAGGACTCCCTGCTGACGATGACCCCGCTGACCAACGTGTCCCCGCACGTCGTGGTCCGGGCCAGCCCCCCCGAGCCCACCAAGAGGGGAGGCTCCCACACCCACCCGTACACAGAGCCCATCGTACCGCCGCCCGCCTACTCTGACGCCCGGCACGCCCTCCCGGAGGGGGTGGTCCCGCCGCCCCGCGTCTCCCAGACCACCCCCCAGGGGTTCAGAGCCTCCCTAGGGGCCCCTGGGAGCCTGGGGCACAGAGGCAGTAGCCCCGGCCCTCTCACCCCGGACTCCACCTGCCAGGTATGGGGAGACGCATGTACAGGCAGACGCAGACACACGCACAAGAGGCAGGAGAAACCCAACAAGCGAGAGAAAAACGCAGAGAGGAAGTTGAGATATAAATAATGAACTGGAATCGATTTATATTAAAATTCCCCAAAAAGCTCATCCTCAGTAGCCTAGCAACAGCAACTCTAAGAACCCTGATACCACTAATATTCCAACTCCGAAAAATAACCAACCAACTGTTTTAACTAGTGGACGGAACCATGTGTTACCCTGTCCATGTTAGTTCCCTGTTCTTCTTCTTCATCTTGACCATTCACGGCTGCTGCCATTCTGCTGCTACAATACAGCTCTGATCAAATGTTGCCCTGATTCAATTGATCCCCATCTAATGCAGCTCTACCAGGTTTGTATTGAGTTCCCCATCAGGGAAACACTTAAAGGTTATACCGCTGGTGCGCTGCTGGCGGCACCGGGTCAATTGAATTGGTTTAAAAGCTCGGTCCGGGCGTGGATTTGCTGGTGGTGGAAAATTACCAGCGACTCAATGAGCCATGAGTGGTCTGTTGGTGACAGTTGGGCAGAGAGAGAGAGAGGGGGAGAGAGAGTGAGGGAAAGACACACAAAGAGAGAGAGAGAGAAACTGCAGTTTTCATATTCCCGGCATGAAACAACAATTGGAAAACATTTTGTTTTGGTTTTTTACGTCAATTATCAATTTCAGATTCCAAATCTTGTTTCAGGATAAAAATCAATGAACAAGTTCAAAAAACTATTCATTACACCTACAGTCAAGGATATCCAAACTGTTGTGTGCGTGTCATTTATTGTGTGTGTGTATGTGTGTGTGTGTGTGTGTGTGTGTGTGTGTGTGTGTGTGTGTGTGTGTGTGTGTGTTCTAGGGTTTTGCTCTAGCAGAGAACCTCCAGATGCGTCTGGGGTCGGTCGGCTCAGATGACCTTCCCCTGGACAGCTCAACATGGTAAGCACCTGGCCATATTAGGGTTAGGGTTAAACTTATACTGTTTGGTTATGTCACATCATGCCATTATCTTAAAGCTATTTGGAGACACTTGTGAAAGTGCTATATTATGAAACAATAAAGAAAAATAACAATAATCCTAATAATAATACTGATCATAACATCACATTACCGTGCAGTTATTACATATTAGTACTAGCGTTGATATAATGGTTAACTGGGTTTAATGTTATCTCATTCTGTCTTTCCATCCCTCTCTCTTTATTCTTCTTCCTGTCTATCTATCGGCCCTTCTCTTTTCCTCTGTCTCTTAATACCCCTCCTCTCTTTTCCTCTCCCCCCCTCTCTCTCTCTCTCTCTCTCGCTCTCTCGCTCTCTCTCTCTCTCTCTGTTCATTCCCTCTCTTTCTCTATCTATATCTTCTCTGCCTCACTCTCTCACCCCTCACTCCCTCGCTCTCCCTCCGCTCCCAGTCTCAGTTTTGAGTACATCCTGGAGGCTCCCCAGTCCCTGAGGCCCAAGAACAGCGGTGGCCCCACAAGCTACCTGAACAAGGGCCAGTTCTACCCCATCAACTTGTGTTACCGTGACGATGGATCCGGGCCCCCAAAGAACTATCACACCGTCAGGGTAAGGGGGGGGCCCGCACACTGCAACCCTACCGTAGTTTATACCATATATTAAATATGCAATACAATGCTTTTCTATTGCAGCTCTTTACTACTTACCTTTTAAAGACAGATAGACCCGTTCAAAAGTCAATGGGAATTTGTAATATACTGGTTCACGTTTTTGTCAACTCTCCACTGAAATTGATAAACCCCTACAACTGTAGCTACAACTCAAGCCACTAGAGGCTGCTAATGGGATAACTTACATTGTGCAGGTTTATGTAAAAAAATGATTATGAAGGTTACCAGTCCCCCATTTTACCACTAGGTGTGATGTGGTTGAAAAGCCATTCCAGGGCCATTTCTAAATCGATGCAAAATCGTGCTATGTTGCCACTCCTACTGCTCATGTCACAAACGCTGGATTCAGAAATGGCTTGTAATGGCTGATCAACAACATCAAGCCTGCTAGTAAGGGCCCTGAAGGTGAACACCTGTACAAGTACTGGAGCTGTACCTGGGGATACATCTGCTGTCTCTAGGCTGTCCTCAACCGTCCACATTGAGAGAGCTGTTAAAGTGTGGTGTTAAAAAGGTGTTTGTGTGTGTGTGTGTGTGTGTGTGTGTGTGTGTGTGTGTGTGTGTGTGTGTGTGTGTGTGTGTGTGTTGGGGGGGGACCTCCAGAGTGTGGTGATGCTGGTGTTTGGGGAGGAGAAGGCTTATGAAGATCAGCTGAAACATTGGAGGTTCTGGCAGAGCAGACAACACACTGTCAAGCAGCACTGTCTGGACATTGGTGAGCACACACACACACACACACACACACACACACACGCACACACACACGCACACACACACACACACACACGCACACACACACGCACACACAGACAGGGAAAACTCAATCACCCACTCACTAACTCAGCCACACACACACACAATCACTCACTCACTCACTCACTCAATCACTCACGCACTGACTCACTTACTCAATCACTCACTCACTTGCTCAGTTACTCTCTCAGTTACTTACTCAGTAACACACTCTCTCCCACACCCACACTTACACACACACACACACACACACACTTATAGACAGTCAGCAGTGACCTTAGAAAACCTGTCAATACTTGTATACTGGATTAACTCATTTGTGCCGGCTGCTGCGCGGCGCAACATTGTATCTAGTAGATACAATGTTGCGCCGCGCAGCAGCCGGCACAAATGGGTTAAGGGTCCTTAATCCATCAAGTAATATATTGGTATATTCACAGAATTGCTTGTGTGTGTGCCTGTGTGTGCCTGTGTTTGTGTGTGTGTCGCTGTCTGTCTGTCTGTTTGTCTGTCTGTAATCTCACTTGTTTCATGTTTCTGCAGCTGATTACAAAGAAAGCTTCCACACAATCTCCAAAATGGAAGAGATAGCGTACAACGCCGTCTCCTTCACCTGGGACATCAAGAACGAAGCGAGGGTGAGTGGCCCAGGGTGTCTCTTTGTTCTGCGGCACTGCACTACTGTGGAAAACAAAGAACCAGACAAAAGCCAATAGATGAGTTATGAAACGGTGTGGGGACGAAGTCCCGCCAGCAGGGGGAGTCATTTGCAATGAGAAAAAATGACTCACAGTATGAGAGCCTTCTTATTTGTTTGGGCGCGCCGGTTTTAATATCAACTATAAATTGTCTACAATTAAACAATAAAACTATGAGCTAATGCAAACAGATCCATAAACAAATACCCAAATGAATCACAATATATTCATATCATATGATCATCATATCATCAATAAATATAATATTATCAATGTGCAATTAAAAACTTGACAATGTCAATAAGGCTTGATAATCAACCCTTATTGATTTCCTTTCAAAGCCAGTAGTAGGGGAGGTTTTGACCAAGCCGTGATGTGAGTGAAGCCTTATGTGTTTGTTTGGGATTTAGTTGCTAACGAGATGAAACGCTTCGGTCTCTCTCCATGGCAACATGCCCAGCTCACAAAGTTACCTAGCAACAGCTGCGACGCATTGTGGCGGTGCCAATATGGCTGTCGCAATGGAGCTAACTTTAAGAGTTTACTTTATTGCCTGAATGTTTCTAAGAAAAAAGACACAGCAAGTGATTGATGTCGATGTTTTATTAGATTAAGACATTAATGGGAATGTAAATTCTACTTTTCTTTGAGAGAAACGGCTAGTTTTACAAGAAAACGGTTGCGGATCAGGGAGGTTAATTGTGTAAATTGTATGGATGTTGAACACAGTGTTCTTCAGTGTATCCTGTGCGCTGATATACTGAGGTTTGATCAGACAAACAGTCTTTTGATGTGGTGATCAGTTGGTTGGAGTCATTCAATAAACAAGCTTACTGGCTAAACCTGTGAAAAAAAGCTATTCATTGTATAGAGAAGGAGTCTTCAATTCTGGTTGCTTTGAGGCCTATTTCTTGATTTTTGATCATTCTTAAAATGCAAGCTCAAAGTAAATCCTGTGTTGCTACATATTCTAGATCTATTTGAAGGCGCATGTATCTGGTAAATATAAGTGTACATGGATCATTTTTGAGTGTTCAGTAACAACCATTAACACCAGGTCCTCTACACCTCACCCTCCTCCATTCTCCTCCCCCTCCTTCTCCTAATCCCCACCCCTCCTCCACTTCTCTCTCTCCCATCCCCTCCCTTCTCCCCCCCTCTCCTCCTCCTCCCTCTCATCCTCCTTCTCTCCAGATCTTCATCTCGGTCAACTGTCTGAGTACAGACTTCTCCCCCCAGAAGGGCGTGCGGGGCCTGCCCCTCAACCTGCAGGTGGACACCTATGCCGTGGGTCGTCATGGCGACCGGCTGGTGCACCGCGCGGTCAGCCAGGTGAAGGTGTTCTGCGACAAGGGGGCGGAGCGGAAGATCCGCGACGAGGAGCGAAAGCAGAGCCGCAGGAGGATGAAGGGGCTGGCATCGGACACCTCCGGCACGCGTAAGGGACCGGGGGCCTGGACGGACATACAGACGCTATGCAGATAGACGCACGGACAGAGAGACAGACAGGCGGAGAGACATCCTGACTGAAAGATACACTGACAGAGAGACATAACCACAGGCTGATGATAGACGGACACAGACAGACTGACAGATAGACGCACGGACAGAGAGACAGACAGGCGGAGAGACATCCTGACTGAAAGATACATAGATAGAGGGAAAGAATCACAGGCTGATGATAGACGGACACAGACAGACTGATAGATAGAGAGGCATACTGACACAGAGGGACACAGGCGGATGGACTGACAGATGGACAGACAAAGATAGACTTGGAAATAGATTGATGGACAGACAGACGACATAGAGGCACACTGAAAGACTAATGGCTAATGGATAGAATAGACCGAAAGATCGAACGCAAACTATGACTTACTGAGGAAAGGCCGACACACAAAATTTGACGTTTTAAGGGAAAGGATGGATAGATGGTAAATGGAATATTTACAGTTACACGAAGAGACTCCTACATCTTATAGACTTAATGGTTTGCTGACAGATGTCAAAACCACACAGAGAGACGCGCAGACAGGCAGACAATCCTATCATCTTTAAAAACATGTTCTACTGTCATTTAAAGTGTGTTTTGTTGTGTCTTCTTGCAGTTGAAAAGAACTCCGTGAAGTACTATGATTTCACTGTGTTCACCAGTCTCGACGACCTGGACTCTGTTCCGGTTCTGTTCATACCAGAATCCTCCTTCTCCCAGAGACACGTGAGAAACACCTCTCTCTCGCTCTCTCTCTCTCTCTCTCTCTCTCTCTCTCTCTCTCTCTCTCTCATTCTCTCTCTCTCTCTCTCTCTCTCTCTCATTCTCTCTCCCTCTCTTTCTCTCTGCCTCTGTCTGTCTCTCTCTCTCCCTTTGTTTGTTACACTCTCTCTGCCACTCTAAACTGTACTCGTAACTGTACTGTACTGTAACTGTATCTTAGATATATTGAAAGTAATTCCTACACATGTGAAATGGAGACCTAAACTCTTCAGGTGAAATACAATGAGAGCAATTCTACTGAAAGCCTAAAGGGCTGATTATGGTTCCTCGTTCACGCAACGCAACGACCACGCAGACGCTTCGACGCGGTCGTGAACCTTTATGGCTCTGCATAAGGATTTAGTAAGCGGACCAATCACAGCCCTTGCTGCTGCGTCGCCTCGACGGAAGGTTACAATTTTTGGGAGGCGCACGTCAGGCCCTTGCGGTGGACGCAAGCAGGTTCCGCAAGGACGTAAGGGGTCCGTAACCCCCTTGCGTTGAATGTGGGACCATAATCAGACCTTAGGAGAGCCGGTGAACCCACTGAATTCAAACACTGTGATTTAAAACATGCGTCTGGGCTGAGAGTTCTCGGAAGCAGAGGGGTGTGTTATGACCCATGGCATCTTTGTGATGGTTTTTTGGAACAGTCGTACCCAACGTTGTATATGAGATGCGCCAGCCACTGTGGTCGTTATGCTGAGCGGCATAACTCTCACTCTGATGCTGACAACAAAACAAACTGCTGCTCAGACGCAGCTCACCACATCAACACACACCGTAGCGTTATACTGTTGGTGTCCGGGAAGCCTAACCCTCTCTCGGTCAACCACTGCCCAGCCAGAGCTCTATACAAACACCTGGCCACCATCGTTACTTTGTCGTGACATCGATTTGTATACTTCCAGGCATCTCTGCGTCACGAAAAGACCGGCTACCTGCTTTCGATTCAGAGTGGAACGTTCAACCCGTTTTTGGGGGGGAGACTTTCTCTAAAATAATTCTTATTTTAGCAATAGTGACAAAATGGCATAGATTACTATGTTCCAGATCATATAAGAAGATGAACAAGTTTCAAGTTAAGAAAACAGTTTTAGGTTCACTGGGTCTTAAAGCCTGCATTTATATTCTCAGGATGCGTAGAATGCAGGGTTCTTTCAAGGGCACTGTGTTTGTTTAAATTGGGCACTCTGCTCTGCTCGTACACACATTATTAAGCAGTCCAATAGGGAATGTCTTTGAGCTGGAATTTCAACTCTCAATGATTTTCAGCCTACATGAGAAAGCAACATGAAACATTCCAGGGCTGCGATTACATCATCCTGCAACTGCTGTTGTTGTTGTTGTTGTGTCTATCACGTAGCCCTCCCCCGATAGCCCAGAGGGAGGCGTCGCCAAAGAAACGTCTTGGAAGGGTCAATGCAGTCTTGATAATATACATATTTGAACTGTTTGGTTAATTTGTTGTTGTTTTCTTCGTAGGGCTGCCTGACCAGTGAGGCCGTCGAAAGGTAGGCGTCACACTTCAGACTCACAATATTGAATGTTTATAACATTTCTGTTGGGACAACAACAAAACACACACACACACACACACACACTAGCAGCCATTTCAATGGTCTACTTTTTTTATTTCTTGGTGAATTATTTCAGTTTTTGGTGCCAAGGACATCATACATCATACAAGAAGACTTGTGAAAAGATATTTCTTTGAGGACACTCAGTGACAGCAAAGCTTTTGATTCAAAGTAGAGTGGTTAAGGAATTAACTTTACCAAGCACCTTCAAGGGGCAATGGGTCTGTGATTCTTAAGGGAACTTTCACATCGTGGGCCATAAAGCAACAAAAGATTTTAGGTCTGATATCTACAAAGCAAAAGTGAGAGGGGAGTCACCATCATGGAGAGTTATGGATTGGCCATGTTCATTTTCAATACACTATGGGGGTAGTAGAGATGTCTACGGGAACAAGACATCTACACAACAAGAGCCAGTGGACTTGCACGGCCTCAGTATCGGTCTTGGTGGCTACAGGGGCAATCCAAATGCTAACTGACCAAACACCTTTCAATTGAAGAGAACAAGGGAGTAAGGTTTCTCTAGGTATAAGGACACTTAGCACAAAGGGCTTTTAAAAGACCAAGAAGTAAACTTAAGACTTATAATAAAAATATCAATGACGTCAATGATGTCATATTTTTCTGTATATTTTCAGCTGCTTAGATACCTGTGGGTAAAAATAGGGACAAAATACAAAGTCAGTAGCACCCACAGAGTGAGTGTGAGCTGTACAATGAAGACAGCGCTAGGTCGAGCTGACCTGACAGCTAGCAGCTAACAGCTCTGATGGTTTTGTTTTCAGCTCCGGCCAGAAAAGACCGCCTTTTTATGGCAACCCCACGTCGGCCAAACGCCCGCGACACGACGAATCAAACCGAGGTGAGCAGGCCACCGCCGCCCATTCTCAAAGGAGGGCTTCAGTCATGTGATCCGTCCGAAAGCTCAAACCAAGCCTTCATGTGGGCACCTCTGGGCTAAACATTCACTCGTCACGATGATAAAAGCAGTGTTTATTATTCTACTAATCTGGGGCAACCCATTAAGTAGTCTTAAAATGGTGGGAAAAAAGACCTAGATGTAATCCAAAGAAAAATCGAAAACTTACCAAAAGCTGAACCTGCTCACATTCCCCTCTCAAGAACGCGTACCCTTTTTGGAAACCCCATTCTAGAGGGAGGAGAACAGGAAGGGTGCAACAAACATCCCTGATGATGTGCGACTAGAGCAACATTTGGGCATTTAGTTGAAACCATTGCATCATTTTTTCCCCAAGATATTGACGATATAGAAAGAACATGTTCCACTTGCTATTTTATTTTAATTTCAAATTCCCGGGACACTAGAAATGCATTTCCTGAATGTTTATTCTGATACGCACATCAACAGGGAAATTCATTTTATTGCCAATAGGGAAAAGGAGAGAGCCGGGAGAGATAAATAGAGATCATTGGGTTTGTGTGTGTGTGTGTGGGTGGGTATGTGCAGTGAGAGAGAGGGAGAGAGGGAGAGAGATAGAGATAGAATCCGCCCACACAGCTCAGCTGACTGCTCTGCTTGTAAACAAGAGGACATGTGCTTCCTGCCCCTCCCCCGATCTGACACACACACACACACACACACACACACACACACACACACACACACACACACACACACACACACAGTCTTTCTTTTTCTCTCTCCCTCTTTCACCCCCTCTCTCCTCTCTCACTCTCTCTCTCTCTCTCTAGCTTCTGGGGTAGTTTTGTTTTTTCTGTGTTCCCGTGTCTGAGGGGGAAAGCAAGCCCTCTCTCTGTCTCTCTCCCACTCCACAACTGATGTAATGTGAGCGGTTCGTCTATCCCTACCCCGGATCAATATGCTGCAAGTCTCTCCATGTTCCGTTTAGTTCAACCTGTCTGCTGGGTTATAACCCCCCACCTCACCTGCTCCTTAGACCAGCAACCCTGGGCTTAGAGATTACAGTTACGACCTGTGAGATGCCATGTGTTATCAGACACATGGGTCCAGGTATAGCTTTACAATGTGCGCGTGATTGTGCAGTTCTCCTGGGTTGGCCACTCTTAAACAAACACACACTCTCTCACTCCCTCTCACTCTCTCCCCCCTCTCACTCTCTCACCCCCTCTCACTATCTCACTCCCTCTCACTCTCTTTTTCACATTCACCCTGGGTCACTACCTTCATCTTTTTCATAGTTTGTTTTTCTTAGTTTATCGCCATCTCTTTGTCTCTCTCTCCCTCTTCCTGTCCCTCTCCCCCCCCCCTCTCTCTCTCTCCCTCTGTACTTTTCATAAACTTCCTCTATCTCTTCTCTTTCTCTCCCTCTCAAACTTTGTTTGTTTGTTTAGGCTTATCTCCCTCCCTCTCTTTTTACTTTTATTCTGTTCTTTCTTTGTCTATATATATATACACCTATATATATATATTTATATATGTATATATATATATATACATACATATAAACATATATATGTATATGTATATATATGATATGAAGGTCTTGTAGGACACTCACAAGTATTTGATTTAACAGAGCATTATCATGGGAAGACGCACAGGAGGCATTTACCAAGCATTATCAGGGGACAGTGAGCGTACGTGATACTTACCGGGAAAAACGTTCACATGGTGGGCAGTAACAACAGGATTTTAGGCCTGATATTTGCAACACAAAGGTGAGAGGTGGGGGGGACATTCATCTGAAGTTATGGAGCGGCCATGTTAATTTGCAATACACTATGCGGAGCAGTGGAGATGTCTGCAAATGTGCAAGACCACAAAGGGAATCTACACAACAAAGAAATCAGGAGACTGGCATGGCCTCAGTATCAGACTTCGTGACTGCAGTGACAATCCAAATGCTAACTTACATAACACCTTTCAATTTGAGATAGCAATGGAGTCATCTCTAGGCCCAAGGATTATTTATACAAAGGTCTTTTAAAAAACTAGCCGTTAAGTTGAAAAGGTTATATCATTGGTGGTATAATTAATAGATTTATTTTCCACGATATGAATGTGAATATATTATATTTGTGTTTATATATATATAATGGTATGTATGGTATGGTATGTATGGTTAATGTATCTGTCTCTGACTCTCTGCATATGGATAATGTCTATGGCTCACTCTCTCTCTCTCCTTCTAGTGTTGCTGTACGTACGTAGGGAAGAGGAGGAGGTGTTTGATGCTCTGATGTTGAACACTCCAACCCTCTCAGGCCTGCTGGAAGCCGTGAGTGCTCTAACCCTTTTAAGGTCTCACAGGAAATACGCTTGTTCACTTCCTGTGTCACAGAGCCAAAGCCCAAGGAACCAACCATTTTCTAACTTTATGTTTCCCAGATTAAAATAAAGACATATTCACAAAGTATATTTGGTTCCAATCCAAGTGGGTGATAGGACTTCCCGGGAGATTATTAAAGTGTTATCTTATTGTATCGATTTTATAAAAGTAGAGGGCTTTTTCATCTGAAATCACACTTCCAGTTGGTTCAGTTCCGACTCTGAGAACTCTGATTGCACCCGAGTGATCCTTATGTTACTGGGGCTTTGTGTGTTCTGACGCCCCTAGCCATAGTTAGAAAGGATGGTGCATAAAATAGAGGAGAAGAGACAGCATGACTTAACAAGTTTTGTTTATGTGTGTTTGACGAGTGTCCAGTGTCCCATCCTGTCTTGCATTGTCTCCGTCGCCGTCTCAGCAACACACTTAGCTCAAATGACAAATCTCTTAGACCGTCTGCCGACGCTTGAATGCAGGAAGTGAATGGAGCTTCCTGTTTGTGACTGGCAGGAAATGGTCATTCATGTACAGAGGGGTTACCATCAACAACACACATCTGGTTCAGAAGGAGTTTCCAACTTGCAGTGAGCACGTAGCACATAGTCCTCTCACATGTGTTTGAAGTGGTGTTAAGGACACTGGGATTCCTTTTCCTTTTTCTTCGAGGGGCTGTTTGTCGGTTTCAGTAGCTCTGTTGTGATATGTTTATATTTACCGAGATGCTTATTAGCCCCTTAACACCACTGGTAATACACATTCCATTGTACTGCCAGATTTCATTGATTGATAACACACCTTATATTTCCATAATCTCAACAAACTGTGTTTTTCTAGGTAAATGAAAAGTACAATGTACCTCTCGACCGATTCGGGAACGTTTACAAGAGGTGTAAAAAAGGGTAAGACTTCTGTTCTCATTATGAATTATAACAACCTTTCTCGTGCTATAGCCTTAACAGCAGTAAAAATAGTATGGTTAAACCAGGGCATTCCCCATTGAGCTCCAGTGTTAAACAGAGTGTTGCGCCCCTTCCAGGATGCTGCTCAACGTGGACGACAACATCATCCAGCACTGCTCCAACGAGGACACCTTCCAGATCGACATGGAAGAGCAGGGAGGCCAGTTCGTCCTCACCCTGACCGAGATCTGACCCCGCATGAGAGATCCCACCCTGGAACAGAGATCTGGCCCTACAACAGAGCCGAAGAGGTCTCCGATCTACACTCCGGATCACTAAAGCTGTACCTAAAGCCACAAACGGAAAGTGAAAGTGAAACTATCACAGAGGGAGTCAGGAATTCATCCTCTGATATCTCAAGCGTAAGAAATGGCAAACCTGAGAAGAACATACGCTGGGATCTACCCAGTATAACTGCAGTCTTCAATTAGCCGCGACTAGTAATACCACAGTCTTCTACTATGGAAAACCAGAATCCACACAGTTTAACCACAGGTCCTACAGTTTTTCTCCAGTCCCAGATCATCCGTATCCAAGGTAGTGGTTCCCAACCTTGGGGTCGGGACTCCATTTGGGGTAGCTTATTTGGTACATGCATAATGATACAAAACAACAAGCTAGTAATTAAGTAAGTCAGTAAATACATGTAGGGCAATGCACCTACCATCACTGGGACCTTAACCGACAGATATTCATACAGTCATAACGAGGTGTGAAATAGCAGACGCACAACAACATAGGACATTTCTGAAACCAAAAAGCGGTCAGGGGCCAAGAAAGCATTCCAACCACGGCCTTATGAGCCCCTCTAGCTAGTGTTTGTCTGGTGCAACCAGAATACCAGCAGCGCTCTCCCAGGAGCCCCTAGACGTCCCCCTTGGGGGGATTGTGGGGTGTCGGCCCCTCCAGGAACTGGAACACATGTTGACCCCTAGAGGCCTAAAGGGGGCCCCCACCACCAGATGGGTCTGTCACCTGTTTGTTAAAACGGCCCCTCGACCCGGCGGTTCCGTTGGGACGCTCAGAGCCTGTGATCAGAGGAGTGCTGGGATAGGGGGTACCAGTCATGATTGGGGAATTGGGATTGGGGAACCAAGCCTCTGGTAGGCGTTCGTATTTCACTGGGGTTCCCCCCCGAATGGTTCTTTCCAGGCGGACTTGGAACGACACACAAAACCACCGCTGAGGCATTTGGGTTCAGGACCGAAGAGAGGTGTAGACATTTTCACATTCGGTTTAGACTAGCAGTTGAGTGTAATGGCCTTATTTTTAACAGGTGTCACTCACACTGGTTTGAAATAACACGCTTTTGTATGCAGGCACGCACACACATACATCCGCACACACAGATGCACGCACACAAGCACGCCCACACACACACAAACACGCCGTATGCATGAATGTGTCACAGTGTGACATGTATTCAGTGTTTATTAGCAAAAGGTATTGTGAATAGTTAACAACTCAATATTAATAAGAGTAATTTGGGGCAATTTTTGTGTTTAGTTTGAAAGGATTTTTGTAACTGAAAAAATACTTTGATTGGATTTCTTCCAATAATTGCTGTATTTTTTGCTGATGTGGTGTTTGGTCTTTAAAGTATTTTCCTTGTGTCTTTATTATTTTATAGTGAATTAAACGAGTCCAAAGAAAAAATGACTGGAACATTTTAAGTGTTCATGCATTTCTGTGTGTGTGTGTGTGTGTGTGTGTGTGTGTGTGTGTGTGTGTGTGTGTGTGTGTGTGTTTATGTGTCAGTGTGTGTGTGCCTATATAAGTGTGTACTCATAAATAAGATGGAATTGTGGTGAAGAACAAGAGTTAAGCCAGGAGAATTGAGCTGGGGAACAGGGCAGACTGTCGGCCAGGCCAGAACGCACAGGAAGTACTTGTTGTTTCAGATCAGGCGCTAGTTGAGCATTAGCCCCGTCAGCAGGTCGTTAGCGGAAACCCTATTTTGCTGGTGTCATCTATTCATGTGGTGTCATCTTTATAAATGTCCCACTTTAGCTGCGGTCAGTCCTATATCTTGGAACTTATCGGCGGAAAGAAAAATAGAAAGACAACTCTTTGGACCTTGGAATTTATTCAGATAAAGTAAATATACTTTATTTGTTCAAATCCATAAACAGATCAGAGATCAGCTAATAGCGTTTCAAACCAACTGTTGTTTGCACATTCATTCCATCCTCCCATTAGTAAAAGTAACAAGCAAAAGTTCAGAAAACTTTTTCAAGCTGTATAAATCTCAGTTGGAACTGCGCCTGGTGTCATTCGGTTCAAGCTATCCCAACCGCTCCACATCTGGCCGCATCGCTCTGTGTGAGAGCTGCGCAATGTCTGACAGCTGATGACCTACATTCCAAATAGGCCCCGCCTATCCTATGACGACACGCCCACCTCTGCCATGAACGCAAACAAACAAACAACCGCTCGTATTCCATGTGTGTGTTGGTTAAGTTCCAACTTGTTGAGTCCAACGGACTTTCCCCCCGCCCCCCTTTCATCCTTCTCTGTGCGTTGCCCTCACGTCAACCCTCCAAACCAAACCCAATCTCACCCAGCTGCAGCCGCCTGCAGCCGACGCATCCACTTGACCACGGAGGAAATAACAAGGGAGGGCTTGTTTTGTGTACGTTTGGTTCACTCTCACAGCATCAACAAGCTACAGACGTTCCCTGTCAATAGATGCGTCCAAACACACAGAGCAGTGATAAAGGGTGATGTGTGGGGGGGTTACTAGAAAGGTTGCATGGATTCCTTGGAAGAGAGAAAACATCTGTTAGAGTAGAGAAGAGACGAAAAAGCAGAATTAAGACACCGTGACATGTGTTTGTGTGTGTGTGTGTGTGTGTGTGTGTGTGTGTGTGTGTGTGTGTGTCTGTGTGTGTGTGTGTGTGTGTCTGTGTCTGTGTGTGTCTGGCTGTCTAGGTGTATCTGTGTATACATTGGAAACTGTGTATGTGTGTTTACTTTGTCCGACTCGTAGCCATTTCCCCCCATCCATAACAACCCTAAACATAATAATAAAAAAAAAATCATCCATCCATTATTGAAACAAATACCAACTGCCCCGACAGCAGTAGGTAAACAGCAGATCGCCATGACAACAACGGAAAGCCCCTGAACTACTCCTAGTGGTGAACTGAAGAGCAAGCTGCTCTGAGCTATAACCTCTGGTGCTAATGAGAGGGAAGGCCCACCTCAAGGGAGCAGTGGCCAGGGGCTGGGTGTGTGCACGCGTGTGTGTGTGTGTGTGCGTGTGTGTGGTTGGGGGTGGGTGAAAGGGAGGAAGATGGTGCTGTCGGGGGAGTGTGTGTGGAAGAGCAGGGTTTTTTCTTGGAAAGCTGGAAGGGAGGGATGACCTTTGACCCTGTGGTAATGTGCACTGCAACAAGCACAACGGGTCATGACTTGAGGCGCCTGCCACGCTCACACCCATGTGCACATGCATACACACACACACACATGCATACATGCCAACAAACACACACACACACACACACACACAGACACATACACACACACACATATAGACATCCGGCATAAAGGATAAGCACACGTGTAAAAGATGTGTTATTTATGGCACTCTGGTAGTGATGAAACAGGTCTTATTTCCGGTCAGAGAGATGTAGCTGATTCTGTTTGCCTCTACTTTACAACGATTAATTTAACGTGAATCTTCAAAAGGGCATCACAGGGTATTGTTGGGGCCTTTTAATATATACACAACTATGAACACACTACACAGATGTGTGTTAGGTAGCACAGTTGTGTGCAGATGTGAACAGGTGTGTTGTACACTGCTATAATCTCAGCACATGCTGAACAAAAGGTAGGCAAAAACAGAAGCATCAGTAAGCTTGCATATGTTCATTAGCACAATGTGATTAGGGTTCAAGATTATGCTATACGGGACCATCCACTTATACAGTATGCTCACACACTCCCACTTGCTTGAAAACACACATAACTCAATTCATGAAGACGCACACAGCCACAAATATATAGCATCGCATCGCATGCATAATGGGTAGCACACACACACATACACACACACACACACTCACACACACACATACACACGCACACACACACACACACACACACACACACACACACACACACACACACACACACACACACACACACACACACACACACACACACAAATGTATCGAACCCCTTGGCAACATCTCGTGAGCTTCCAGTTTTGCACGTCCAACCTTCAGACTCGTATTTCCATTTCACCCTCACTCTTCATATGCAAAACCACCTCAACCGTCAGGGGCAACGTGTCAGACCGTAGTCTTTTTAAATATGTGCTCCCTCATCCAAGTTGTGATTTTGATGTTACGGCAGCAATTACCTTACCATTAAAAAATTACCTAGCTTTTTAAATTATCTTTTAAACACGTCGTTTTTAAGTTCGATAAGCTTTCACAGCTTTTAAAAGGGAAAGCTGGCTCTAACATGTCAGATGTTAATGTCGTTATATACGTTTTTTGAGATTTGCATAATGGTACTTTTGGTCAACGATGGTGTCGTTGTTGTTGGTTCGTAATTTTATCAAATGATAATCATGGCACGCGAAACATCCCCGGAACTGTCTTACTGTTACTAAAACAACTGAAACAACATCAGATCAATTAACGCCTTAGACATGGCGTCACTTTCACCTGCAGCCCAGAGCGAGCCCGCCGCCGTACGATGTCTGTCTTCAATGACAGACTGTCTGAGCCGCTCTCGGAGGCGTCAAACAAGGTGAGAAAGCACCGCACCGCTACGTTAAAATATAGTAGCGTAAAGGAATCGAGACTAATGTCTCAAAAGGTGTTTGTAATGTAGTTGTTTTCTTTGAAGCAGCCCTACATTTTCTTCTTTCTTCCAAGGGCGTTCGAGTTCAGGCATTCACAACAGGCTACTGCAGCAAAGCTGCCGAATTTTGTATATAAATACAATTTTCTTAAATGTGAATTATAATTGCATTTTTATTTTATTTCATCGATTTTTTATTGTTGTCTAGGTGTGGGCCTGTTTTTTTTTTATATAGTTATCGACGAGTAAGTAAGGCCTACACAAAGCAAAGTGCACACTGTAGAGATGGGTGGAGGAACCTGTTGAGGAACACATTATCAACAAGTTCCGTTCCGTTGTAAAAAGCCCTTATTGTTTCTTGTGAGTAGATTATTTAACTTGCCGATTGCAAGCAACTGAATTTCCTTCCCCCCTTCTCCCTTTCCAGCAACAAGCTACGATTGCCTGTACTGCCCCGTACGATTACGTCATCCTCTACTACAGCATAAAGCCAAGTGTCAAGCGATGAGGTTCCTTGATAGATTTGTAATTAATATTTAGTCATTTAATCGTAAAACTATATGTCATAGATTCCATTTAAGATGGACATAAAAGATTGCGATAAAAAAAGATATCCTTGCTATAGCCTATTTCCGTTGTGGGCTACTGTAGATTGCGGTGCAACATGGCGGGCTCCGTGGAAGAGGCCCCACATGAAGATCAAGAAAATACAATTCTTATTCTCATACTTATAAATACTTTTTTCCATTTCTGCAGAGCCCTCGTGCTAGATGCCACGAAATTATATCTATACTATGCAACTTCAATATATAATGTGTTTAACAAAAACAAACAAAGGAGAAAATTAAAAGGCCTGGATTTGGCGCGTGAATGCTGGTCATTGAAATGCTGTGATGTCTTGCCCTGTTCCTTAGTTACTTCACTTCCTGCCCTTGTGTGTTCCTGCCTCTGTGATTGCCTACCCTTGCCTTGGTAAGTTTCACCTGTCCCTCATTATCCTCCACTAGTGTATTAAGTCTAGGGCTCGGTCGAATAGTCCAAATCTTAGGCCCTTTTCCTAACCACTTTCCCTTGACCCCAATGGAAAATGTGATGAGGTCAAGGAAAGATGTGAAGGAGAATTCAAGGGCTGCCCTCACAATAGGCTACACCATTATGTGACAGCATATGTTTTGGACAGGGGTCTGTGTCTATGTTAGTCATGTTGATTTTATGATGGTTTTTGGTTTCTGGTTTTGGCTCTCTGCTAGTTTCGGTCCTGACCTCGCCTTTGTCTTCTCATGGCCAGATTATTCTGCCTGATCTCTTCACTGATTACCCATGTACCAAACCCTTACAGAGATTGCCTCTGTGGCGTGCAATTGAGTCCTCTTTACAGTGTTTACTCCAGCTGTTACATATGTGGTTTAATACCAAGTGATACACAATCAACAAGTTAATTGAAAACACTTTTGGGGATATTTTCTATCAAATCTCAAAGAGTGTTTGCTTGATTAAACATAAGAGCATGTGTTGGAACAATGGATAAACCCTCATTCTCTGGTTAACTAAGCCTAATAACAAGCCCATATCAAGTAGTAACAGACAAACAATAAGAAAATACTCCTCCTAAACAACAGGTTTGCATTTACCCGATGGCATACATTTAAATAAACAAAACACAAATATTAAACGTAATCCAAATTCCAAAAAACGGAATATTCCAAATTCCACGATGAAAGCTTTCACGGGTCGCTGAAGCATTTAAGTTTGCGAATATGTGTCGAATATATGTTCTGTTGACAAAGTACTTTCACAATTATAAGTCTGTCTGTGTTTTGGCATATTTGCTAGTGGAATATGCCTTCAAAAAAAAAGCTGTCGACGCGTCAAATGTGTATTTTGTATGCTTCTGTGTGAATAGAGAGCATTAATGCAGGTGAACTCAGTTTGGTAGAAAACCACCAAATCTGACCTCATCCCACAAACAGCTGGCAGAGAGATACTGGGAGAGAGGGCCAGAGAGTTAAGGGAGGAGGAAGAGAGAGTGGGAAAGAGAGTTGGAGGTGGTGTGAGGATAAGAGAGGAAGAGGAAGACAGGCAAGAAAATGAAAGACAAAGAAAGGAGAGAAAGTGCCAGAGATGGACACGATAGAGGTAGAGAGAGACATGAGTATAGAGGGATAGAGATAGGGAGAGAGAGACAGACAGAAGGAGAGGGGTAGAGCGTGCAAGACAACAAAAAATTAGAGAGATGAAGAGATTAGCCAAAGGGAGGAGGGAGAGAGTGATAGGGAGCCAGAGTGAGCGATGAAATAGAAAAGGGAGGGAGAGGGAAAAACAGGGGGACAACAGTTAGCGGGTGGAGAGCGCCACAGGGAGAGAGCAAGACAGAGAGGGAGAGAGACAGAGTGAGAGATACAGGGAAGGGGAGAGAGACTGAGAGAAAGAAGAGGGGGAGACAGAGTGAAAGATACAGGGAAGGGGAGAGACACTGGGAGAAAGAGAAGAGGGGGAGACAAAGTGAGAGAGAGAGAGAGAGAGAGAGAGAGAGAGAGAGAGAGAGAGAGAGAGAGAGAGAGAGAGAGAGAGAGAGAGAGAGAGAGAGAGAGAGAGAGAGAGAGAGAGTATATCAGGGACTTTGATTCAGATTCTTCCCTGCTGCAGCAGGAGTCTGCCTGGGTTTTTTTTCTGCCTGGAAACGGCTTTTACGGCGGGCTCCGTGTGTTTTCCTTTTTTCATTCCTTCACCCCGTTGAACCGAGGGAAAAAAAGGAAAAGCGAACAAACCCGATGCCCCCTCCGACACCAGACCCGGCGCGCCCCCTCCCCTCCCACCTAGCTGCTTCCTGTAGATGGAGCGCCGCGGCGCTCGCGCGCTCCCTCCCAGGAATGTATAGAACACGCTCTGCCCGTTATCGACGGCTCACCAGGCTGCGGGTGAAGCCATGATAACGTTTGAGCACGTGTGTATGTTTGTGTGCGTGTGTGTGTGTGTGTGTGTGGTTGCAGAAGAGCCATTGTCGCTGCAACAAGAGGGTAATTTAAGGGCAGCAAGGACGGGGTCGTGTCGAGGCGTGGAGGTGCCGCCGGCAGTGTTGGACCTCGGGTCGGGCAGCACACGGCGGAGGTGGTGCCGGGTAGGGTACGCCCGCTGGAGCCCTGCGTTGCTCGGGCAGCACAGCCAGCGGGGAATCAACTACCTCTTTGTCTCGCTGGAGCGGAGACTAGAGTGACGTATTCCTTCCCTCCCTCCCTCCCTCCCTCCCTCCATCCTTCTCAGCCCCCCCCAACCCACACATACACGGCACCAATGGCTTCTCACAAAGATATCGCCCCCTCCCCCCACCCTCCCCACCTCCACTTCACGTATACAGCACCACCACACCCACACATACACACAAACACACACACACCCAACTCCCCCCACGCACACAACCGCAGCCGGGCTATGTTTGTACAAGTGGTGTTGGCTCTCTTGGCCTTGTAGAACTACCCCCCCCCCCCCCCCCCCCGTGTGTGTGTGTGTGTGTGTGTGTGTGTGTGTGTGAGAGAGTGCATATCACTCTGTGTGTGTTCAGTCTGATACATCACATAGGCTCCTTTAAGGGGTTAATGTACAGCCACAACAAAGAGGGGGAGGGGATGGGTGGTGTGGGGGTGGGGGTGTTAGGGGGTGAGTGGGCTTTGGGGGTGAAGAGGAGGCTTGGGTGGGGGTTTAGCTCGGCTCCCCTCGTTTGTCCCCGCCCAGGAATTCTTCATAGAAGAGGCTGTTTACAACCTGAGCGCGAGCAGAGACAGGAGTCCCTGAGTTCATTGCAAGCCAAGGGGAGGGGGTGAGCAAGGGGGCGTGGCCCGTCTCTCTGATTGGCTGGGGAGGAAGGAGAAGGGAGAGGCGGACACGGGTTGGTGGGTTCTATGTGCGCGTGTGTGCGCGCTCGTTTGTGTGTGTGTGGTGTGCGTCTGAGAGCGCTCGTGCATGTGTCAGTGTGTGTGTGTGTGTGTGTGTGTGTATGTGTAAGAGAGAGGGCTCGTGCACATGTTAGCGTCTGTTGTGTGTGTGGTATATCATCACAAGAGACCGGAGAGGAAAATCGTACAGGAGGAAGACAATGAGAAAATATGTTTGGAATCATTTTCCTTTTTTTGTATTTTCGTCCGTTGGGTTCTCAACATATTTTCTCTTTTCTTTGTCTCTCCCTCTCTCACAAAACACTTTATTTTTGCCTATGAGTAGGAACGGCTGATTTGGCAGCAGTCGTTGCCATGTTTAGATTGTAATTTCTAAGACTATTTACCATTTATTAACACAGTTAATCTCTTTTCTTTAATCATTTCTAGGGTGTTTTGTTTTATTTAAAAAGTTTGTTTGTGGCAGTGACATGCCGAGAAAGAGAATTTGTTCAAAATACATAAAACCGTGAAATAAATCGAACTATTGATTAGCAATTTGGTATTATTAAAACATTGATTTCGATAAACACGTCGATTAATAGGCTACATAATGACTTGACGATAGACAGTCGTTTTAGTATAGCGCTCACGCCCATCAATGATTTGTATTATCATTCGTATGTTCGCAGTTGGTTGTTGCATGCATCAAGCATGAGTTGACGTCGTGCTCAACCTTTTGTTTTTAGACTTTCTTCCTATTCAATAACAGCTTCCTCTAGGTCTACTCTCCCGCTTGTTTACGTTACAGCCGCCTACTTAAGGGATATGTTACTCATAAAAAAACAGCGTGCCAGGCAGTCAGTAATGCAGACTTAAGTCGTGTGTTGTTTATATCCTGAAATGAACCCTGTCAACCAGCCCGATCCTTATTACAGTATTTCCACTAGTCCCGTTCTTTGTGCGCACGCCCGTCCCACTCTGCGCATGGGGTGCGCGCTCTTGGCAACGGCAGCGGGACGCGTGCATAGTGTCTCTCGGTTTCGCCTGCTCGCGCCGCTCCAACCTTTCCCCCAGTTTCAGCGCGCCGGGTTCAGCGGGTTTACTCTGACACCACTGACTCCTGCGGCACGCCCCCCAACAGCCACGCACCCCGATGTGACCAATGGGAGTGCGATCACGTACTGATCACGCAGCGCCCTTCCCCCGATTGGCCCGAATCCGCTACACCTTTGTTTTTGATTGGTAACATGTTACCACCCGCCAGACTGCTCTGAATTTTGTTTCTGTGTTTTTTTTCTCCTCTCTCGTCGCCTCGTTTGATTCACTCAGCTGAAGCCAGTCTCCGATATTAGAAGAGGCTCGCGGCTTATTATTGACCAGCCTCTTCTGTAGTTTGTATTAATACCTCTGTATGCCCACTTTAACGGCGCAAAGTAGCCTTCTACACCATTTAGGTCCTGTGAGGTAAGTGGATTAAACTGACTATTTTGTACGTTTTGTGTTCCCTCTATATTGAATTAAGTTGTAAACGGTGTGATAGCAGAGAAACTGTCTGTTTTTATTTAAACAATGATGCATAATTGGCAAACTATAGAGAGACAGTGAAATATGTTCTAGACGCGCTTTTTAACACGAAAATTGTATTTTTGGGTTGGTGCTGCCAGTTTATTTAAGGTCACATATTTATTGCACCAAACTGGAGATCAGCGGGGGGAATCCGAGCGTACTATCAAGTCCAAACAGTTGCATCATTGAAACACTGTGTTAAAGTTGGTTTGTAGAATACTGTTTTGCAAAAGCAACGTAAAAAACGTTGCTCAATATGCGGACACACGTTTTACTATGATGTGGTTCTGTAATGTAAGAGTGATGACAAGTGTTGTAGAATGCTTCACATGCCAGAAACCAAAACTGCTTGCTGACATTTTGTAATGTGTTTTGTATATATGAATATGGAAAATAATATATTTTAATGAAATCTATAGAATAGATATTGGTATAGATGGATACAATATCTGGTATTTGGTCTATTGTTTGTCCTATTTTGGTATGGCTTCATTAACACAATTGCCATCAGCATTGTTTAATCGCGATAGAGATGGATGTGTTGTAGAACAGATTGACTTTGTTTTCCCAACTACTTCCTGGTGCGAGCTTCTGCGCTCGTGCGCCAGTCTATGCATGTTAATTGTGTGCGCGTGAGTGTGAGTGCCTTCCTGCGTGCGTGCGTCCCGAGTTGGCGCGCTCGTGTGTGTGTGTGTTAGCGCGAGGTACGGGAGGCGGTTTCGGTGATCTGGCACGCAGCTTTCGTGTCTATTCTTGGGTGATGGGAGGTTCCCTCTCCCACCAAGTCCAACGCTATGCGAGACACTGGGTGTACCCGCGGTCTCATGGCACTACTGCAGTAAGGGCCCCTCTCGAGGTCTCCCTCTGGCTCTCTCTCCCCCCCGCCCCCTCTCTGGGCTTCGCCCCGTACAGCTGAGCATTCACCAGATGCCAGCCAACTTAACGGTGTGTGGAGGTTGGAAGCTTTTGTTCCCCTCACACGCCCCGGCCGCTGCTGCTTACCAGGGACTTTACCTCAGATAGCCTTTCCTCAATCCCCCCCCCCCTCTATAGCCCAGCCCAGCACGGTTGTTTATTGGCATCCACGAGTCTGGACCAACCACACCGATGCCGTCACTGCAATAAAATGACATCCCAACCCAACACCCCCCCCCCCAATCCCCCAATCCCCGTAAGGCTATTACATGGGAGTATACTAAAGTTAGTTCTTCTTTTTCTCTCCCTCCTGTTCTCGCTCCTTGAACAGACAGTATTGGGCATGGTATATCGACCAGACCAGGTGCAGTTAAGCTGCATGCTTAACAGGGGTGGTTGATGTGTGGACAGGCGAACAGTTCAGCTGGGTGTGTGAACAACAGGAGTCTTGAGGGCTTGGCCGTCACCATGATGGTGGAGTGTGCTACGGTACACAATGTACTTTCATGACATGTAATAGGTGGCTCTGATTGGTACCTCACGTAATCCCAGATCAATATCCGGTGTGAGTAGATTTGTGCCTTTATGGGCTTTTAGGCTTCGGAAACCTGTAGTAAGCCATTGTTTGCCTCCCTCTATCATTCTGTGTCCTCAAATGAACCAGAATCAAACCAGTGTGGAGGGAATATAGAGGGCTTTGTTAGGGCTGTCTGCTGCCATCTGCAGCCAGACTTTGGGGATTTCTCTCTGAGCAAGGAAATGGCTTCTCGTATTTTTTAATAAGTCGAATAAGTTGTTTCACCTGTTGAGGTCCGGACTCTTGTTATTTTTTTCGGTTTTCATCAAGGGTTGTTTGTTACTTTGGGCGGATTGTATGACGACAAGGATCTGGATCCATCTCCACTGACACGGTGGTGCAGTGGAAGTCACACGCCGATGGCAGCCACCTGGTTCTGAGTTCAGGCGCTGTCCAAGCTACGGGGGCCGTTCTGTGTGGAGTTGGCGTGTTTGCTCTCTGTGTTCACAAACTTTCTCCCTTGGGAGAAGTGGTTTCCTTTTTTTTTCTTTGCCAAAGTCACGCCTGTTAGGGGACTCAGCAGGATCTGAACCTGAAACTCGATCGAGGCCTTCCCTGTGTAAATAAAGGGAGGGTATTCTAGTGTCTAGGGTGTTCCAATCCCAGCTAAGATAAGTCCAGGGTTCCAACCCCCAAAATCCTAAACAGGATGCCCCCTTGAACAAGATGACCCCTACCGGCTCATTGATGCATCAGAGAATCACTGTCAGTCCCTTAAACCTGTCTGCATGATTACAGAATAGTGAAGGAATAGAAAAAGGAAAGGAAAGAACCCTTCTCCAATCCGATTTGGGCTAACGTGTGATGTCATCGTGTGTCTCCCCCCCAGGCTGATCTGATGCACCAGCGGGCGGTTCTGACCATGGAGCAGGCTCGGTGGGTGGCCCGGCCCACCGGCTGCAGCGGCACGGTGGAGTACCATGACCTGGAGGCAGCCGAGGCCCTGGTCAGCATGAGCTTCTGGGGTCAAGGGTCACACAAGCCGCGCCCGCTGACCCCCACCTCAGACTCGTGCGACTCCATCCATTTGCAACCGGAAGCGGCAGACACTCCAAAAGACCTTGTTGCACTTTCCACCCTGGTAAGGGAAGTCGCTGTCATAGAGCCACCAGGCGCTTTCCATTCATGCATATGAATGGCACCCCCTCTGGTGAAACAGGGGGCACTACAGTAGCATTGTTTCTGATTGGATCAGTCTAAATTACTCATTTGAACCATTCAGAAAACAGCAAGTACTTAACTTTGTTTGTTATCCCCTGGATTGATTTGAGCGTTTGTGTATCTTATGGAGCTATAACCACATAGAAACTGTGAGTCACACTCTCTATCTTCGGTGTCATTCTCTCTTCTAGTGTATGACTCCACCTCACAGTCCGAGCTTCTCCGAGACCTCCACCACAAACACAACCACTATCCTCAACACCGCCACCACCTCCTGCTCCTCTGTGAGCAGTACCGTCGCCAGGCCAGTGCTGCCCAGGCCCCGGGTCTCCTCTGGCCCCCTCCATCGCACCGGCCTCCCTCAGGCGGGTCTGGTCCGGGGGCCTTGTCCCGGCGGCACCCTGATATCGGAGCCCTTTGAGTTGGGTTCAGAGGAGGGGCCGGCCATGACCCGTGGAAGGGCCATGGTCACCAGCGTCATCCGACACACCGCAGATCGCTCCTTGCCCGGCCACAGAACGGCCCCTGCCTCTTCTCCCTGCCAGCAGCCGGGGGGCCCCACGCAGCGGACCCTCTGCCCCACGGGGCCCGCCCCACAGCCACAGCTCCAGATCTTCCAGATCAAAGAGGATACGGCCAGGGGTCCGTGCGCCATGGACACCTCGGATGGCTCTCTTCCTTCGTCTCCTGAGAGCCCCTCCTCCTCCTCCTCCTCTTCCTCCTCCTCTGTGGTTTCCCTGGTTCACTCGCCCCCCTCAGCGTCTTCCTACCAGCCCTCCCCCTCCCCCCCATCCGCGCTCCCCAGTTCCCCGGTCCTGTGCCAGGTGTACCCGGTGAGGGGGAGGTCCGGGATGATCTCGGCCTTCGTTCAGGCTCCAGTGCAGGTTCAAGCCCCGGGGGGGCCCAAGCCCATCCTGCCCCAGTCGTCTCCCTCCTTCTCTCAGCAGCTCCTGGTGGGCTCCTCGGTCACCCAGGGCACCGTGATGTTCGTGGTGCCCCAGAGCTCAGTGTCGCAGGCCCCCCAGGGCGCACAGCAGGTCATGACCCTGGGCAACACCAAGCTCCTCCCCCTGGCGCCAGCTCCTGTTTACATGGCGACGGGGCAGAACGGCGGCCCGTCGCAGGCCGACTTTTCCCGCCGGCGGAACTACGTGTGTAACTTCCCCGGGTGCAAGAAGACGTACTTCAAGAGTTCCCACCTCAAGGCTCACCTCCGAACCCACACTGGTGAGTGGCCTCGCAACAGATTTCAATGATCTCTTTTTTTATTTATACTATCTACTTATGCATTATTTATTAATTTACACAATTGCATGAACATATATTATTCATAAGAGATCGGTCAATACATTTTCCATAAAGTTCAAAGTCCAAGGCTTCAACGGTTATTTTTAGCTGGCATATTAAAAGGCATCCCATTTAAAATTTGAATTGACCACTGTTTCGGCCCCTTGAGGAGTGTGTCTTTATCATCATATTGTTAACGACGACATGTTTCTTCTTCAGGTGAAAAACCCTTCAGCTGCCACTGGGAGGGCTGCGACAAAAAGTTTGCACGTTCTGACGAACTCTCCCGGCACCGGCGGACGCACACCGGAGAGAAGAAGTTTGTGTGCAATGTGTGCGAGCGGCGCTTTATGCGCAGCGACCACCTGACGAAACACGCCCGCCGCCACATCACTACCAAGAGGGCGTCGTCGTGGCCAACCGAAACGCGTGACCTCAACAAAATGCCGCTGCCCAAGACCCAGGCCAGGACCTCTCCGCATCCTGTCGGCGTTCTGGTGCCCAGCACAAACTAACTCAAAAAACATATAAAGACTATAAGGCGACCAGGTGGGGGATACTGGTAAAGATCCACCCGGGCCTGGCTATTGTCTGTAAATCTTCTCCAGCTGTATCCATCAGCTATAGGACCCAGCCACCCATTGGCCCGTACTATTTTATATAACTGATATCACAACTGGCAGTTGAAGGATCAGGAATAGGAAAAGTGTTTGGACGGCGGGAAGGCAGTTTAGCTTGCTCAGGACATTTTTTTTCTCTCACCAACCACATGGAGAACAAGGACACATACAGACCAGGCTGCTATGAGTCATGGACAATTCAGACAAAACTGACATTGCACTGGATTTTTTTGTATTATGCTTGTTTTGTACTCTTTACATACAGGTAATCATGTTTACTCAATGTTTGTCATGTTTAGCAAATGTATGCACTCTTGTTTTTGCCAAAGCCTCTGTATTGTGCTTTTATTAGCCAAATGTTTTTCTTTTTTTGCTATTGTAAATAATGTACATGTATTGATATCTATATGAATGTTATGTGTATTCCATTCTGCATTTATTGATAGTACATTAATTATTTTATTGATATTTTAAAAATATCAGTGGACAGTATTCCATCTTGATTTATACAATATTATTTAATAAACTTTTGTTAAAAGTGCTGTTTTTGATAGTTTAATTTGGCCTATAGTGTTGCCAGTAAGAAAATACCTCATATTAAATGTTATTCTTAATAACATCTTTTATCAAAATAATCCCATTTCTGAATACTTGCCTGTAAGCAATGTTTAAGAATATGGCTTTTGTAATAAAATGCACCACTAAATCTGTCTTGTTGTTGAGCGACTCTTTTTCACTAAACTTTATATCAATGTCCTCACCAATCAAACTATTTATCGAGGGCTTTTCATGCAAAACAGCAATGGTAAGTGCTTGGCAAGAGAAATTACAGCTAGAAATTGTTTAGGATATAAATGTATCTTTATCGAAGATTTAGGATTTGAGAGCCACAATATAACCAAGACAACACATTATTTGATCATAAGAAAACTATAGTAATACAACGGTAGGCTTGTATTTTAAGATAAATACAATGTATAAATAAAATCGGTTAAAGATATTCACCGATTAAAAACTGAAAACCTCTAAATCCTTATTGTTCGGTCCAGGCTTATCGCGAATTTGAAGAGCAGCCCCCTCCAGCCTCGCTGGTATTGCCACACCACCCAGTAACAAAGCTCAACGAATGGCATCAAGCGTTGAGGGGGTGTGACCAATGGGATGCGACGACGATGAGCTGGGAGATCTGTTCACGTCAACGGCTGACTAAGCACCCGCCCATTTGCCTTACTGACCGACATTCAACCACGGTAAAAAAAATTGTCGCTGTAGCGCAATGAAATATCTAGCTCCTTTGCTACAGCACCGCTTAGTGGCTGAAAATGATAACGCAGTATATTTACACGCATGGCTCAGTTGGAAAATAAAAATCCACAGGTTTATTATTAAAAAAAGTAATTGCCTGAAATAGTTATTCAATGTTACTCAAACGCACACAATAGATGTTCCTTTGATTGATCTGAATAACAAAGCTATTAGGCCTAAGGGAAAACATTCTAAAACAATGCATTTCATTTGACAGCACAGCTCATTATAAAAGCAGTTGGAAAGAGATGACGCGCGTTAGACAGAATAATTATTACTAGGATATTAAGCCCAAAACTTAAGGACTATTAATAGCCACAAGTTTAACAGCCTTGTTTTCCCTGCAAAGCAAAAGGCCAAAATACAAAAACAGACTTAAATGCAGTTCTTTGTTAAAATCCAAATCTGCGGCTGTCATCTGTTAGAAGTGTGGTTTAAAATGCGCTATTAACAATATGTGTAAACTGTAAAGCACTGCTTAACAGTGCCTCACATCCAAACTCTCGATATACATTTTCGATAACGTCATCCTGAAAAGGGTTTGCTTGAACGTTGCATTGCTCGACTCCTCCTGGCCACTGGGTGTCCCCTCCTCTCTCTCTGCAGAAACAGAGAAGCGCGCTTTAGACCCCGGAACTGGAATAGGACTGCAGCGAACAATAACAGTTGCTACTAAATAATACCTTAAGGGGGTAATTGTTAGGCTGATATAGTTTATATCTGATCAGCGTGACAGAATAACTCAATCGCTTGTATTCAAACGTAACATGCAAGGGACAATTGGGATACTTTGGATGGCTTTATTAAGAAACTGCAAGCCAATCTGTTAGCTGTCTTAACAGTGGCAAACCCGACTTGGCTTCTCTTGAAAATGCTAAATTCGATTTGAAATAAGGATTCAGATGCTCATGTACGATGTGAATGAGTTGTTGTTCGATGTGACGAGACGTCAAGTAAATAAAGGCACATTATTGCAAAATCTAAAGAGAGCGAGACGGCGGGAAAAGCATTGTTTGCAAATACCACGATTTAGACATGTCAATGCCCATCAACATACAAGTTTATTTAGTGACTATATATGAAATAACTACCAGCTGTTTAGGCAAATGAAAAACGATGTTATTTAACGAATAGGTTGAAAAATGCTGAAATTAATTTCTCAAACAGTTGTCATATTAGACGAAGGTGGTCCAGTTGAGGTCTTTTATATTATCTTAGGTTTTATTGTCTACATTTAAAGACTTGCATAAGGGCGCGTTTTACTGTTTCATAACACTTTTTTTCGGTTTTGTAACCACTTGGCGCTAACAAAGCATTTGAATCTCCCGCGGTGTACGCTTTCGCTAAAGGCTTTCAACGAAAATGATTGGCTGACGCGGTCCGGATCCTGGTCGTCATTGGGTTAGCGCCAATCTCCCTATAAATACAGGCAAAGAACCCGAGTGTTGTGCTCATTCAATCCTTTGCATTCTATCCGGTGTGTCTGTCTAATGTACCTATTTTACATAGCAAAGGTTTAGTTAGAGTTTTAAACTTGTGTAATTTTATTATTTTATATTCATTTTTAAGAAGTCAGTCCATCAAACTAGTAACCATGCTTACCGCACGCTCTCCACTTTCCAAGAGGGACGAAAACATTATGTCCTCCGGGATAAACAGCATTTCTCTACAGGACAAGGAAAACACGGTAAGCTCAAATAATGTCCAAGAAACCCGTAAAAGTAATGGGTGATAAGCAAAACTCTGCAGACGCGACAGTGACTCAATTGGCTCATCTTAAGCTGAAAAGTAATCAGAAATGGAGCCTGACTACTGAAATTTGCTCACCATTTTCTGCCATAACTGGTATATCTGGATAATGACCATCGTTGTGTTTTGTATTTGCCTTTCAGCCCCCAAGTCTGAACAGCACCCGTATCCTGGCTTCCAGGACCGCGCGTAAAATATTCGACGACGCTGAGGTGAGTCTTCTTTCTAAAGCGATGTTAATCTAAAACTATCCGTAATTAGTTACGTGTACATTATATTCACCTTTCGAGCATTAAACCGCTCATTTGACATTGCGTGTTCGCCATTCCGGCGCGAAGTCTAACAATGCACCGCTGTATCTGGCAATGGTAAAGTGACCCCATTGTATACAACGCACGATAATACAAGTATCCATGTTAACTTGAGCTTTACAATATTCTTAAACTGCAATTATAGTAAACGTACGACAGTGTGTACCGGCTTAATGGTGAATACAAAGTATCAATCCATAACTCATCTTTCTGTGCGCGTATAGCCCAAAAAGCCGGTGAAGAGTAACGCAGACGAGCCTCTCCTGAGGGACAACCCCAGACGCTTCGTCATTTTCCCCATCCAGTACCATGATATCTGGCAAATGTACAAGAAAGCGGAGGCCTCTTTCTGGACGGCCGAAGAGGTAACTTATGCGTGTGGTACACAGATGGCATGGCGTTTATTGCATGTTTTTTTTTTTTTTTATTAATACTACCGATTTTTTTAATTATCGTCTATCATACTTACATACAGAACTATTTTTTTATTTCATTTTAATTTATTCCAGGTCGATCTGTCGAAGGACCTGCAGCACTGGGAGTCGCTGAAAGACGAGGAGAAGTATTTTGTCTCCCACGTCCTGGCCTTCTTCGCGGCCAGCGATGGCATAGTCAATGAGAACTTGGTAAGCCACGCAACATTTAAATGAACAATAAACTTTATTATTCATCGGCCACCGTTTTAAACTAAGCCAGCTACGAATTATTGCCACGTGTGACGGTCTGACCGGTTCGTCTCTATTTTGTGACCACTAGGTGGAGCGCTTCAGCCAGGAAGTTCAGGTGACCGAGGCCCGCTGCTTCTACGGTTTCCAGATAGCCATGGAGAACATCCACTCTGAGATGTACAGCCTGCTCATAGATACCTACATCAAGGACTCCACTCAGAGGTGGGGTGTAACAAATGTTAAATCGTAATGTCCCACTATATTGAGCTACGTGTATCTAAAGGCAACTTTCTCTCAGGGATTACCTTTTCAATGCTATCGAGACACTACCCTGTGTTAAGAGGAAGGCAGACTGGGCCCTGAATTGGATCGGAAACAAGGAGGCAGAGTTTGGTAAGCATCGATTTCTTGACACTATTCATTACACCACACTAAAGCTAAGGCTGCTGGACCACATTACTGATCATGTTTGTTCATCTAGGTGAGCGAGTGGTCGCTTTTGCTGCTGTGGAAGGAATCTTCTTCTCTGGCTCCTTCGCCTCCATCTTCTGGCTGAAGAAGAGGGGGCTTATGCCCGGTCTGACCTTCTCCAATGAGCTCATCAGCAGGGACGAGGTGAGGACCTCACTTGAGTTGGATATCTTCTAGGAAGAGCCTTCAGGCTAGTAGCATTAGTGTGTGTCTATGTCTTTGCTGTCATGGTTGCACAAGAACATTAAACTCGAGTCGAACTGGCTAATTCTGCCTCTCAAAAGCGGAAGGGCATTCTTCAGCCAACTCAAGATGATTTTGTTAATATTGTACTTTGTTCTCAGGGACTTCACTGCGACTTCGCCTGCTTGATGTTCAAACATCTGGTAAACAAGCCTTCTGAGAAGACTGTTTCCAACCTCATCATGGATGCAGTAGCTATTGAGCAGGTTTGTTTGTTTTTGAAATAAGTAAAGTAAAAAATAGTGATCAAGACAGGCTTTGCCATGATGAGACGCGCAGGGGTACGGACCCCAGCCAGTAATGGGGGCTGGGTGCTGGCCTGGGTCCTCTGTTGGCGGGCATGTGGCCCACTGGCAGGGGATGGGTCAGCACGATACAGACGCTGGTCTGAGCAAAGCCGGGTCAGAGAACTTCATGCGGCTAAATATCAACTTTGAACATGGCATGTTAGTCATTTGGCTTGAATAATAAAGCTCCCTTATCACAAACTAATACCAATTATGTTTTCAGGAGTTCCTGACAGTGGCTCTGCCAGTGAAGCTGATTGGGATGAACTGTGACATGATGAAGCAGTACATTGAGTTTGTGGCGGACAGACTGATGTTGGAGCTTGGATTCAACAAGGTAGAGTCCACAGGCCATTGGCGCTGTGTGGTGTATGTTAATCATGCCAAATATTCCGCTAGTTTTCAAGTCTTCCTCATTTAACGTGTCAGAAAAACGCGCACCATAACTGTTTTGGTTCAGCTGTCAACAACTACCATGTGCAACTTCATGAGCTGTATCTGAATTCACTGCAAGATCAAATGAACACAAATCGACTGAAGTTGTAAGTCTGCATAAGCTAGAAACAAGGGTGAAGGCTTTGCCATGATGAGACGCGCAGGGGTACGGACCCCAGCCAGTAATGGGGGCTGGGTGCTGGCCTGGGTCCTCTGTCGGCGGGCATGTGGCCTACTGGCAGGGGATGGGTCAGCACGATACAGACGCTGGTCTGAGCAAAGCCGGGTCAGAGAACTAGTGAACATGTGTCCAATGTAGAGTTTCTGGGTAATCACGTATGTGACATTTTCAAACGGTGCTTAACTTTAGCTATGTATTGACATAAGCAAATGTGGGGATATGTAAACCTGATTAGCTTGTGGCTGAAACGTTGCTGTTTTTGTCACTCAGATCTACAAGGTGGAGAACCCCTTCGACTTCATGGAGAACATCTCCCTGGAGGGGAAGACCAACTTCTTCGAGAAGCGTGTGGGAGAGTACCAAAGGATGGGTGTCATGTCGGGTGCAACGGACAACACTTTCAGACTAGACGCTGACTTCTAGGAAGCCCCGGAACAGAAATATTGACTTTTTGTGTGGGAGTCTTGGGTCCACTGTACTTGAAATGGAGCCCATAACATCAGTTATGTTGGTGCACTTTATGTGATACTTTTTGAGCTTCTGCAAGCTGGTGGTTGTATGACATGAACGGCTGCTCTTGGGGCAGAAGGCTAGTCGTGGTCCCTTGAACTCTATTTTACAGATCGGACCTCATGGCTGTGACAGGTTAAACTTACTCTTGCCACTTGCAGCTACTACCCATAATTCTCCCCTAGTAAACCAGTTTTAAAGATGAATTAACTTGTGCATTACTTTAGTGTTTTATTTTAAATTGTGATTTCTTGCTGTACAGTTTTATATTTATAAAGTTGGTCCAATTTTAACTTTTGCATGGTCATATTTTTAACATATTGCATCACTAATGTGAGATTATGCCACCAATTATGTTTGACAAAGGTACTACCCTCAAGCTCACTTTCTAGTCCCATGCCATTGGCTGGCTCCTGAGACCAGTTTCATTCAACTAGAAATGTCTTGCATAAATATCCAAACATTACCAACAACCCCAAGTTCATGCTTACAGGTTCTGGGTAATCACTTCTAGGGCTTGTTTAGTTAAAAGTTAAATTTGTCCTCCAATGAATGCACACTATTCAATGCACCGAACAATCTGGTCTTTGGGGAATCATGCCCCTTCCAGTAGAGCCCATGGGACCTATGAGATCGAAAAAATGTGTGGTTTCAATGGAGAGAAATTATCTTCTGGTCCCAGTCTTTATGTCCCGGATTACACATGTTTGTGGATTCAAAATAGTTTTTCATGCCAACAGTTTGACCGTTTATTGTGCAATTGCTCAGTTAAAGTGAGGCCGCTTTGTGAACTACAGCCCCTCGCTGCTCTCGACGCGAATGATATACGTCACCACCATTCTGGTACATGGCGATCTCTCTGCTCCACTTCACCGCTTTTTTCCAAGCGGAGGATAACAGCATCAAAAGGGGTGAAAACCATTGTAAGTCGGGGCATGTAGATTTTCAGTTATGAGGATGGGGAGATTGTCGGGCTTGTCCACGCCAGTCGCAGGGAGCGTGACGTCACATACGAGACGTGTAGTCTTTCTCATTGTGTTTTCTATACAGCCTTTAACTGAACAATTGCACAATAAACGGTCAAACTCTTTAGGTGAATAATTATTATTTTGACCCACACAAAACATGTGTAATCCAAGGCACTTAATGACTGGGATCAGAAAATAATAAATTTCTTTCCATTGACTCCCATTTTAATTTTCCTCGCCCAGAGGTCCCATGAGGGGCCTACCGGAAGGGGTGTACTTACGAGCTCTATACACCTGCCTACGCGGAAGTAAAATCCGTTCATTGCTTGCGATTTTAGAAAATAACTTTCCTATTTTTTCTAAGAGGACGTCAGACTCGGCATCACAAAGCTCTTAAAAGAGACATATTATGGCATTTTCACAACAAGTAAACAATAGTATTTGAGTTCCAGAAAACATGTTTTTGAAGGTGTTTGCTGGATATAGCTTTTAGGAAAAAATATCACGCCTACCGCTATTCCCCTCTTCAGAATGCGCTGTTTCTGGTGTCTGTAGCTTTAATGCAAATGAGCTGCTGCCCATTGACCAATAAGCTGTCAGACTGCAGCATGGAGGAGAAGGGATTGTTTTTTATTTTATTTTATTTTTATTTTTTTTCACTTTTATTCAACATTAGTGCAAGTTAACTCACAATAGGAACAAACACATTACTGCTTCAATAGAATACACTTAGAGCAGTTGAAATAAAAGTAAAATTAAAATAAACATCTCAAAATAAAGACAAAAATAAATTAAATATAAAATAGAATAAACATTGATTTCATAAGGGGGATTCAAATAATTTTTAGTTATTCATTTCATTGGGAAAATTCTTTAAATTATTATATAGTTTCTGTGCCTTTATTTCTGTTACAAGTTTTAGTGATTTCATGTACAATTTAAATTCATTCATGAAGACAATAAATTTGGGGGATGACTTCATAACTATTCTTGTGGGTGAAAAATTTAGCTAGACAAAGAATTAAATCGCAACAGAGTTCATCATATTTGTTTTGTAAGATCATACCGAAAGTGACATCATCACGAGAGATAGCAGCTGGAAATGATACTATTTTTTGTTTGATCCAATTGTGGATGTCAACCCAGAATGTTTGTATTATATCACATGAGAAGAAGACATGGTCCGTTGTTTCAATGTCTTTTTCACAAAATGTGCATAAATTGTCACCGATATTAAAGCGTAGTCTAAGTAATTCTTTAGAAGGATAAATGTTGTTCATAATTTTAAAGTGTGTTTCTTTTGTTTTGGGGGGTATAGGAAATTTTAGGTACATTGTTCTTAGTTTATCAATTGATTTATTATCAAATTTATGTAGGATATTATTTTTGTTTTGTTTGCCGGGGAACAATGTTTTATTGAGGCAGTTCCTTATAAAATGATTGTTACATTTTTTGTCTAGGATTAAAATCCCCTGTACTGACAATGGGCCCAGTTGTGGTATTATAGGTTGGTGGGCCAATATATTTTTTGTTAGAAATACAAATCCATGAGGAAGTGCTTTTCGTAATTTAATAAAGTCTGTTTTGGATGGGTTGAATTTATGTTTAGTGCAAAATTGTTGATAATCTAAGAGATTACCATTGGTATCCATTAAGTCAACCACAGACCATATATTCCTCTCATACCATTCCTGATAAAATAATGATTTATTTCGGTATAAAACATATCTATTATTCCAAAGCATAGTAGTGTGTGGTGAAAAGTTATGCACATATAACATTTTCCAATATAATAGAATTTGTTTATGAAACAGGAGAAGGGATTGTTGCCGTTTGCGGACTCCTGGAGCTCTATATCTATATAATATAATATAAGATAACAATAACAGTATTATACATGGGTATTTATATTATATCTAATATCACGGCCCCACATATAAAACAAGGCATTGATAACTTTGTAAGTGTACAGATTGTTTATTAAAAAGGACATTTTATACACACAATACCATCAGTAGTTCACCCGTCGACGCCATCTTATTTTTAAGACTCGATAAATAGATTGGCAAACACAGAGCTTGCGTGTTGTTGACGGATGTCACAATCTCTGTGTTCGTCAATCTACTTATCGAGTCTCAAAAACAAGATGGCGTCGACGAGATGGCGTACAAAGCAAGCCCCCAGGAACAATGCACGCTTCCGCAATCCACCAGTGCTCAGCGGCCAAGCCTGGTATTGCAGCTGTTTAAGCGGGCTGTGGACGGGTCCCTCGATTCAAGGGGCCCAGAAGTAGATATCTCTGTTCACTCCAATACAAGTGGGGAACAGCAATGTGTCCCCGCAAAAAATGTCTGGATAGTTATCTTTATGCCATGTACTAAAAAAAAGTAAGTTTTCTCTTTTCAAAACGCCACCTCAAGCGTTTTATTAGCCGTTTTATGTTATTATTTTTTGCTGGAGAAGTAGGGGTGGGCAGCTGAAAGGAGTCGTAGTGAAACAAATGTTGTTTCGGCCTGGCATTCGAGAGGGCCTAGTGCACGACTCCGTTAACTTCTCGTGTCCGAGGTTTTTCCTTTTACTTAACATGAATGACGTTGATGGTTTTTAGTCACTGTGGTGACCTTTAATCACTAAAAGTGTTTTAGTGGTAAAGGGATTTTTAGACTGGTTCAGCTGCTGCTCAATGACTCTCACGTTCCTCTGCTTGTGATCATTGCGATTCACCATGTATTGATCCATTTATTCAAAAGATCCAAAGACAAAGAACGGGTGCGTTACGGTATCATTTTCATAATATTGTTAATAGCCTAATAAACATTTCAGTTGCGTTAGTATTTAATTTTTCATTTGCTTGTGTAGCTGTGTGCCAGTTAACAATGTGGTGTATTACAATTATTTATGTGGGTATGCTATTCCAACCTCGTTGCTGATCGATATGCAACCATTTATTTGTATATAAATTATTGACTGCATTTTTTATAAATAGTTGGAAGAAATCTGTTTCTTAAGCAATAACATTGAATTGTATTTTTTTCTAGGCCTACATACATTTACTATGTTGTTGGTGTTATATGGAGCAATCTTTCATATTTATGAAGTAAACTTATACTTCCATGGTCGGTAAACAATGCGACTGCGATCGCTCCGACCTCCCGCTTATGATGCTACAATGCTTACAATGCTAGAAAACAATGAATATTTCTGCATCCGGGACGTCATGAACTAGGGCGTGGCTAGGCTCCCATGATGCGTAAGCAAATCTCTCCTTGATGTTGCCCTGCACATTGAGCAGTTTTCATAGGAATGAATGGGCGCCATTTTGGAATCCGCTGTCCATTCTATAATATGTCCATTGTACAAAGTTATCAATACCTTGTTTTATATGTTAAGACCCTTATTATACTACCAAAGAAGTGTCGGGCAACTTCTAGCCTTTTAAGTGGTTTAAAATAGCGATTTAGTTTTTACCATAACACATGCCCCTATCGTTCCAAGTTTATAGCGTTTTAATAGAATCGGCTAAAAACAGCCAACTGAAGAATGTGTACATGCTTTTTTGCTCCAAAACGAACATTCCAACTCGTTATCATACCAAACATATCCCAAATCCATTTTACACCGGATTTCTCCTTTAAGTAGCCTATGGACAATTATATGGCTATATAGACAATATATTTTTGATGATTGTTCTCCTTTTTTGATATTTTTTCACCTATTTGTTTTATCTGTGAAGTGACCTTGGGTGTCCTGAAAGACATTTTAAATCAAATGTATTATTATTATTATTATTATTATTACTTGTCTTGTTGGTTATATTGATATTGATCTTAAGAAAAATAATAAACAGTGCTGATTTTCCTTGCATTTTGGAGAAGACAGGTGTTATCTGAAACCTTATTCTCTTTTGGGTTACATCGTTTGTGTAGAGCTACACTTTGTGTGTTCTCTGCTTTCCATTTTAATTTTGGAGTAAAGAAGTGTATGCAGGGTTTAAAGGGAACGTTTTTCTTTCTCATCTCCAACCTTTACTTCCGCGTAGATTAGCTTTACCTGCCTATCCACCATTCTATGGGGTCAGAACAGTCTCATTAATAATGAATGCACAGAGGAAAAAAAATTACAGACTGAATGGTATGGGGTCAGATAAGTGTCATTAATAATGAATGCACAGAGAAGGATTCACAAATGTATTTTGTGATCTATATATAAATTATTCTCTTCTTACAAATACATTTCAATGTACACACAAATGGATATCGGTATGTATAAATGTAAAATAAATCCACAAACAAAATAAGTTCCACAAACACATTTCTGATCCACACGAATGTGTTTGTTTTAAATAAATGTAATATAAATCCATAAATATATTAATTAAAAAAATATTTGTAATTTTCATCAAATGTATTTGGATGTTGTTACATTTACATACAAACTGTTAAACTTGAATTAACAAGACGCTTTTCATTTGTGAACTTGTTTGCATTTGTGTGTGAACTGGTCTGTATTTATATGTGGATTTTTAGTAATGAACAAGACGCATTTGTGTGTGGATCAGAAATGTGTTTGTGAGAAGAGAGTAATTTATATATAAATCACAAAATACATTTGTGAATCCTTCTCTGTGCATTCATTATTAATGACACTTATCTGACCCCATACCATTCAGTCTGTAATTTTTTTTCCTCTGTTCTCTTTTAAAGATGGCCCCATACATATCTTCGCCTTGGGCCCCCAATTTGCTAAATCCGCCACTGTTCGTAGTGTTGCTCAGCAGAGAAATAGTCCGCCAAAGACGTTGACGTCGCTTAGCTACCGAGTACCTGGGGTTGAAAAGTTACCGGAATACTGGTAGTGATGCGAGTGATACGAAAGACCGCAAGAAAACCACTTTCCTTGACAGCGGTCCATTATACTAAGCAACGGTGAATTATATTATTCACCGCCGGAAGTTGTGAAGGGCCCATGCAAGTGAACGGGGCGTTGAGAAGAGCCGTGTAAAACAAGTTGGAACTCACTCACGAACCTGATTGGCTGAGGCGGTCAGGACCCTGGTCGTCAAGCTCCCTAAATAAAAGCACAGAACCCGAGGTACTACGGTCATTCAAGCCTTTGCCTGCCACATTGGGTTTTGTGTAGCTCACATAGCAAAGTTTTAGTTAAGAGTTTTAAACTTTTGTAATCTTATTTCTTTATATTTATTGTCAACAAGTCAGTCCTACAAGCTAGTAACCATGCTTGCGGCAGGCTCTCCACTTTCCAAGAAGGACGAAAACATTATGTCCTCCGGGATGAACACCATTTCTCTACAGGACAAGGAAAACACGGTAAGCTCAAATGTCCATAAAACCAAATAATAATTAGCTAAATGTACAGCCATTCCCTGAATTACGTTAACGAGCTGAAAGTAATCTGAAATGGAGTCTGATTACTGACTTTAACAAAAGGCATAACCTGTAAAAGGCTTTATACATTTCTGGCTAAAGACCTTGGTTGTGTTTGTGCATTTTCAGCCCCCGAGTCTGAACAGCACCCGCGTCCTGGCGTCCAGAACCGCGCGTAAAATATTTGACTATGCTGAGGTGAGTCTTGTTTCTCAAACAATCTCAATCTAACTATCCATGTTTAGTTACGTGAACACCAGATTGACCTTTCGAGCTTTAAACCGCTTATATGACATTTCGTGTTTGCCACAAATCCGGCGCGAAGTCTAACAATGCACAGCTGTAGTTAACGATCGTAAAAAGACCTATCGGGTCATTGTATACAACGCCCTTTAAATGAAGGATCCATGTTAACTTGACTTCTTTGAATATTTTTGAAACAATCAAAGTATGCTGTATACTGGTGTAGGTATAACTTCACCAGTATACATAAAGTTATAACTACTTAATGGTGTACTATCCTTACGGCAATGTATATCATCTTGTATATCTTTTGTTTGCTTATAGGCTCAAAAGTCGGTGAAGAGTAACGCAGACGAGCCTCTCCTTAGGGATAACCCCAGGAGATTCGTCATTTTCCCCATCCAGTACCATGATATCTGGCAAATGTACAAGAAAGCGGAGGCCTCTTTCTGGACGGCCGAAGAGGTAACTTATGCGTGTAGCACCAGAAGTTTTATGGTGCCATTATTATAATGGGGTGGGCATGTTTCTAGTTTAAATAACCTCGTTCTGAACGTTTCCGTCAATGATGGCCTAAGCAATACTTACGAATGTTTTATTCCAGGTCGATCTGTCGAAGGACCTGCAGCACTGGGAGTCGCTGAAGGACGAGGAGAAGCACTTTGTCTCTCACGTTCTTGCCTTCTTCGCGGCAAGCGACGGAATAGTCAATGAGAACTTGGTAAGCCACGCATCATTTAAATGACCAATAAACTTCACAACTTATTGTCCATTGTTTAAACCTAAGCCATCAACAAAAAAATGCTTTTGTGTGCGGGTCTGACCGGTTCGTCACTATTTTGTGACCACTAGGTGGAGCGCTTCAGCCAGGAAGTTCAGGTGACCGAGGCCCGCTGCTTCTACGGTTTCCAGATAGCCATGGAGAACATCCACTCTGAGATGTACAGCCTGCTCATAGATACCTACATCAAGGACTCCACTCAGAGGTGGGGTGTAACAAATGTTAAATCGTAATGTCCCATTATATTGAGCTACGTGTATCTAAAGGCAACTTTCTCTCAGGGATTACCTTTTCAATGCTATCGAGACACTACCCTGTGTTAAGAGGAAGGCAGACTGGGCCCTGAATTGGATCGGAAACAAGGAGGCAAAGTTTGGTAAGCATCGATTTCTTGACACTATTCATTACACCACACCAGAGCTAAGGCTGCTGGACCACATTACTGATCATGTTTGTTCATCTAGGTGAGCGAGTGGTCGCTTTTGCTGCTGTGGAAGGAATCTTCTTCTCTGGCTCCTTCGCCTCCATCTTCTGGCTGAAGAAGAGGGGGCTTATGCCCGGTCTGACCTTCTCCAATGAGCTCATCAGCAGGGACGAGGTGAGGACCTCACTTGAGTTGGATATCTTCTAGGAAGAGCCTTCAGGCTAGTAGCATTAGTGTGTGTCTGTCTTTGCTGTCATGGTTGCACAAGAACATAAAACTCGAGTCAAACTGGCTAATTCTGCCTCTCAAAAGCGGAAGGGCATTCTTCAGCCAACTCAAGATGATTTTGTTAATATTGTACTTTGTTCTCAGGGACTTCACTGCGACTTCGCCTGCTTGATGTTCAAACATCTGGTAAACAAGCCTTCTGAGGAGACTGTTTCCAACCTCATCATGGATGCAGTATCTATTGAGCAGGTTTGTTTGTTTTTGAAACAAGTGGAAAAAAAATAGTGATCAAGACAGGCTTTGCCATGATGAGACGCGCAGGGGTACGGACCCCAGCCAGTAATGGGGGCTGGGTGCTGGCCTGGGTCCTCTGTCGGCGGGCATGTGGCCTACTGGCAGGGGATGGGTCAGCACGATACAGACGCTGGTCTGAGCAAAGCCGGGTCAGAACTTCATGCGGCTAAATATCAACTTTGAACATGGCATGTTAGTCATTTGGCTTGAATAATAAAGCTCCCTTATCACAAACTAATACCAATTATGTTTTCAGGAGTTCCTGACAGTGGCTCTGCCAGTGAAGCTGATTGGGATGAACTGTGACATGATGAAGCAGTACATTGAGTTTGTGGCGGACAGACTGATGTTGGAGCTTGGATTCAACAAGGTAAAGAGTCCACAGGCCATTGGCGATGTGTGGTGTATGTTAATCATGCCAAATATTCCGCTAGTTTTCAAGTCTTCCTCATTTAACGCGTCAGAAAAACGGGCACCATAACTGTTTTGGTTCAGCTGTCATACAACTACCATGCGCAACTTCATGAGCTGTATCTGAATTCACTGCAAGATAAAATGAACACAAATCGACTGAGGTTGTAAGTCTGCATAAGCTAGAAACAAGGGTGAAGGCTTTGCCATGATGAGACGCGCAGGGGTACGGACCCCAGCCAGTAATGGGGGCTGGGTGCTGGCCTGGGTCCTCTGTCGGCGGGCATGTGGCCTACTGGCAGGGGATGGGTCAGCACGATACAGACGCTGGTCTGAGCAAAGCCGGGTCAGAACTAGTGAACATGTTTCTGGGTAATCACGTATGTGACATTTTCAAAAGTGCGTAACTTTAGCTATGTATTGACAAGCAAATGTGGGGATATGTAAACCTGATTAGCTTGTGGCTGAAACGTTGCTGTCTTTGTCACTCAGATCTACAAGGTGGAGAACCCCTTCGACTTCATGGAGAACATCTCCCTGGAGGGGAAGACCAACTTCTTCGAGAAGCGTGTGGGAGAGTACCAAAGGATGGGTGTCATGTCGGGCGCCACGGACAACACTTTCAGACTAGACGCTGACTTCTAGAAAGCCTCCGAACAGAAATACTGACCTTTTTATGCGGGAGAGTCTTGGGTCCAACGGTACTTGCGCCCATAACATCAGTTATGTTGGTACCTCTTATGTGGTGTACACTTTGAGTTCCTGCAAGATGGTGGATTTATGACATGAACGGCTGCTCTTGGGGAGGCTAGTCGTGGTGCCTCATATATATATATATAATATTTTACAGACTCTACCTCCTGGCTTTGGCATGTCAAACTTGCACTTGTCCAAATTGCAGCTAGTTTTAAAGATGAATTAACTTGTGTTACTTTAGCGTGTTTTTAATTTTTTAACTTGTGAAGCCTTACCATGGTTTAGATGTATAAATAAAGTTTGTCTTATGTTTTACTTGCTGTGTGGTCGTGTTTTTAAATCATGGCATCACTAATATGAGACTCAATGCCACCAATTAAGTTTGGGTGTGGTGACGTAGGTAGTACACTCACAAGTTGACACCCAGTTTCTTGTCCCATGTCACCGGCTGGATCCGTATTCCTACAGGAGACTGGTTTCATTACACTAGCAATGTTTTGCGTTGCGTAACTATCCAAACATAATCAACAAACCCTCATTTCATGTTTACATGTTTCAGCTATAAATTAGGCCTCTAGTTAACATGTAGCCACCATCCAATGAATGCTACTTTTTCAATACGACAAAATGCCAAATCCGATTGGTTAATACACCTGCTGTCAGTATACGTACACGGAAGTAAACAAACCGTTTCTTGCGAGGCAGGCAACTTGTCAGGATGGCTACGACTAATGCTAAACAGACTATATTGAATCCGGTAAGCTACTTTAAGTAAAAATCGTGCTAGTAAAAAGTCCTAGTAAACAAGGGGATATTTTGAAAGTATCGCATGTGCTTTTTTTAATCAATGAACTATATACGCCTACAACCGGAGTTGTGAAAGATTGAGCGGATGTATTTTTCACCTAGACTTGATATCCCTTTATTTGAATATTTTAGTTAAAATTTTCGAATTTTTTCAACAGGCAATCCCTTTCGCTGGGACTATTCTCGGCGGTCTGCTTCCGGGGGAGATGCTGTTAATACAAGGCAGGGTCCCCAGTAACTCCGAGAGGTAAAATTTCGTCGATGGGGATGTGTGCTAGTGGGTAACGAACATCCGCCTCATGATGGCACCTACCACGGTACGCTATTAATCATGGGTTTGTGGTGATTCCGGAGAAAAATGAAAAACTTTGTCAATTAAAAGATGAATTCCTACACACGAGCCCAAGGGCACTCTGGATTGGGGAACGGCCGCAGCATAGAACCAAAGGCCTCTATGGTCCAGTACCCTGGAAAAGTTACTTGGACGGGCCCATGAGTGCCTTACAAAAGGGTTTGCAGGGGTGGGGTCAAAACGATTGAGAACCCCTGTATTAGATATTGAGCTACATCTAAATGTTGCTAGTTGATGTAGACGTTTGTGAGGTCTATAGACCTCACAAACGTCCATATAGGAAGCTAACAACTATCTGCCTTTATAAACTTCCTTTAATTAATCTCTTTCAATCAAATTTATTTATTCTTTGAAATATTTTTCATCTCATATCAAAGAATAATCATGACAAGAATTCAAATAAAGCCCCCTCAAGGAAAACCTTAATTCAAGAAGGATCTCCAATATATGAAGGCCTTCGGTCCAGGTGTGTCCAACCAGCGGCTGTTTTCCAGGTTCCAGGTGGACTTCCAGTGTGGGAGCAGTGTGAAGCCCAGGGCGGACGTAGCCTTCCACTTCAACCCCCGGTTCAGGAAGAGGGCCCTGGGCATCGTGTGCAACAGCCTGCAGAAAGAGCGCTGGGGCAAGGAGGAGACCCACCAGCAGATGCCCTTCAGCCCCGGGGAGGTGTTTGAGATCATCATCCTGGTGCAAAAGGAAGTGTTTAAGGTGAGTTTTGAATAAGGGTTAGCCCTGTGAGCTTTTTAAGCTAGAAAAAAAGCAACAAAGTAGGAAAATAACCCAAATGACCCCTCTGTTTAAGCTCAAAATCAAACACTAAGAAATGAATGTATTTGAGCCGACACTTCAAGGAAGCTCTGAAAATTCAAAACTATTAGCTCTAAAAACTCATACATTTTTTATTGTGTGTTGGATCTGTCCGGATGTTATGTTTAATGTATTGAAGCCTTGGCTGCCATCATTGTCAATCAAGTCACTTGATGACGTGAGTGTCCCATGACTTGACGTCCCTGTGCGGGTCCCCTTCCAGGTGGCAGTGAACGGGAATCATCTGCTGGAGTACACTCAGAGGGTGGACCTCGACCAGGTGGACACTCTGGGCATATCAGGCACAGTCAGCATTCAAGCCATTGCCTTCTTCCCCGCTGAAGTACGTATAGACTCTTCGTGTTCACCCTGTTCTCAATAGCTTTAGCAGGTTTATTTTGGGACAGGACATTCATAGATATTTTTGTAAGGTTGGTTTTTGTGTTTGGGGGGATGGAGGAGGGGTAGAACAGCATAAAGTCTGTGATTGTTTCTTCTATTCTCCTCCGTTTTTTTAATCAAAGAGCTGCGTTTCTGTAGCGAGCATTTTGAAGTCGTTCCGAAGAGCTACTCTAGCTCAGCTTAAGTGACTTGTGCATTTAAAAAAGTAAGGCCCTCCTTTCTGAAGACCATATGATGCAAACCTTTTGATCATTTTCCATCAAACCTTTTTATGTACAGTGACTTTAACTCCTGTTCCTGGGTTAAGTAAAGAAATGAATACATGGAATAATGGCTGTAAAATAGTTACTTAATAGATAATCAAACTGGACCGCTGTGTTAAATTTGGCTTGTTGCTGAACCCCCCACCCCCTTCCTTTAGACTGCAGCTGCGAAGCCCTCTCTAGTGCACAGAGACTCAACACCACACGTAAGATGGGGGCACTCCCATGCCCCTTCAGCATGTTTACATTCTTGCATGTTTGCCTTTCCTGCATACAGCTGGAGGTGATGGGGAGTATCTAGTGTTTAGTTTTAGCTACGATTAGGAGGCAAAGCTTTCTGCATGGTCCTAATCAAAGGTATATCCATTTGAAGAATTCCAATAGATAAACAAAGGAACTAACCCATAATTGTTTTTCTTTTGCCTTCCATTCACTTACAAAGTTTGCTGTATTTATTTCAGAGTTCACACCATTTAACCGTAGCTACTGAATTTTCTTTAGGAGATTTTTTTACCGAAATTCACAAATTCACAACATTCTTTGATTTTTTTTCTTTCTGAGGTAGACCTTCAACTAAAACATAAAGTAAAGAAAACATCTAACTGGTTTGACAACTTCCATTTCAAACGGGACTCTGATTGTGGTGATCTTTCTGTTTGTCTTACAGGCGATGCTGAAATCTCCAGACGATCTGGTAGGTCACCTGGATGTTGAGGGTCGAAGGGTTTGGGGGTGTGGTCGAGGGACTGCTCTTTGATAATGTCATACATTGTAACGCCATTTTACGTTAATAGTCTTTCCATATCTTGTGAAACCAGGAGCCATTTGTTAATACATGACCAAGCAACTCAGGACACAGAGATACAAATAGGTTTTCTAAGAATGAGTTAGGGGTGTGTGCGTTAATAGTTAATAGCTGTTTATTTTTAATGACTATTTTACTGTTTTATTAACTGGAGGAGTGCATTCATAAGTTAATGTGTTGATATTAGTGCTAACATACAGAACATGCTGGCACACATGATACAAAAACACCAGAAGCACATATTGTGTTGCTTCATCAGGCATGTCACATGTATTAAAATCAATATTGTTTTTGTCTTCCAGAGTCTTCCTTTCCGTGGACAGATGGAGAAGGGTTTGAGTCCCGGGCAAACCATTACAGTTAAAGGAAAGACCAGTCCTTACCCACACAGGTAGGAATCTGTCTGTTCTCACCTGGCACTGCTGTCTTTAGCCTTGGACGTTTCTGTTTATCTTTCTGCCCCAAAAAAGTTGAAACAAAGCAGCCAAGATCGAATAATTGGAGTAAAGTTCATGTAACTCAAACAGGACTTCAGTTTGAAATTTTTAATCCAAAGGGACCTACCCCTGAGACTTCTAACACTTAAACCATTAGATCAATATTGGAGTATCTACAAATAAATCCAGAAAGTGCGGGACAGAGGGCAGAGAATATGAACAAAAGTATCTCCCTCTTCCGTCATGGACCATGTTAGTTTCCCGGAGCGTTGCCCAGCGTTCCGTGTTTCATCCCATCTCCTTCCAGCTTCAGTGTGAACCTGCGAGTCTCCAACGGCAGCGACATCGCCTTCCACCTCAACCCCCGGCTGAAGGCGGGCGTGCTGGTCAGGAACTCCTTCCTGTCGGACTGCTGGGGCGAAGAGGAGCTGGAGCTGGACTCTGCCTTTCCCTTCGTCGCCGATCAGTACTTTGAGGTAAACTCAAAATTTGTTTTTATGTTGGACTTGCGCTCCATGGCGGGGCATGATTTGTATTAAGTGGCTAAAGGTGTTTGATAGGGGGATGGGTGAAATAAATTCACATCCGAATCAGCATTCTCCTCTCGTACGAGTCAAGATCGATTCTGAAATGGCAAAAAAAAAAAAGTAAAAAGAAAAACAGTCTTACCAACGATTTAAACCAGTGTCAGTGGTTTCAAACAATTTAATTAGATTGCGAAAATATAGGGAAAAAATACCATCCCGTTCTCTTGTTTTTTAATACCTCCTGATTATCATAATAAAGGGGTCTGTGTCTTTATTCATAAAATGGATGTCATGTAGGCCTGTTTGTAGCGCCTGCAAGGAACGCAATGTTTTGGGAGAAAATAGAGGATGTGGTTAAGTCAGTTTCATATTCAATAACAAATGACTTTAAGATGCAGAATGTGTTGTACACTTGAATCTAACTTCCCTTTGATGCAGAGATGAGCACACCCCTCTCCAGAGGACTACATTGTAGCTGGTGTTACGGTTTATTTAATATCATGTAGACAGAGCCCTCAGCAGCATGTGGGACAGGGTTTTACTTACCTGGCCAGTCATCGATCCCACTGCTGATGTATTGGGATCCGATCACAGGGCGAGCCAGACCATTTGTGTGTCCGTCCTGGTGCCTCGGGTATCCATGCCAGGGAAATAATTGGTCATTACATTTCAAGACAAGACTATACGTCTGATATGACAAATATTGTACTTAGCAGATGCTGATGTTAGTATTAAGAGAATACGTACCAACTAGGAGAGAAAATAAGAATCTTGAGTTGGAACAAATGGCCATCTGTTTCCTAGCTAAGCCATATCCTGGGGTGGCCACCGTCTAGATATATCATCCTCTATCCGCTGGCCATCGCTCTCTCAAGTGAGAGAGCGATGGCCTTTTGTTTGAGTGAAAGGCAACTTCCTCTAAACCTCACATGACTATGTTGTTGTCACGGAAACGGAGCTGGTCAGATGTTTGTTCAACAGCAATCCTCTCTCCCAACTGTTTCCTTAGGCATGAAAATATTTCTCTCTCCCTCCTTTCCGATCTTTCCCGCTTTCTTACTCTCCCTCTCCCCTCCCTCCCTCCCTCCCTCCCTCCCTCCCTCCAGATGATCGTCCTGTGTGAGGCCCACCAGTTCAAAGTGGCGGTGAACGGGGTCCACCAGCTGGTGTACCGTCACCGCGTCCAGGACCTGACCCGCATCACCGACCTCGAGATCCAGGGGGACGTGCGGCTGCTGGATGTCAAGCTGTGGTAACCTCGGACACCCCTCCCCAAACCCCCCCACCACCAGCCCCTCTCCGCCCCACTCCCTCCAGAATGACGACGTCCCAGCACCATACGATAGGTACAGCGGGTGTGTCCGCTACATTGGGGGACAGACGGCAGGCTAACCACTTTAAAGTGTTGAAAGGCTTTGTGTTCAAGGCCTGTGTCTTGCTCCAGAGACTAGGTGTGTGGTTGGAAAAGCAAACAAAAAATAAATTCTCTTTTATATTGTGCTCTGCATTGCTACGATGCTTTAGTTGGCTGACATTCCAGTGGGAAAAACAAGCGATTTCTCTTTCTAAAATACAAACTCCATTAGGGGAAAATATGAGAACGAATGCTGATAATAATTCCAGTTTTGGTATGTTTACTGAGTATTAGCTGCTGACAAAGGCATTTTGATCATTACTTTGAGCAGTCGGGCAAACATTTAAAATGCTTTCGAACATTGTTAAAAGTGTTTAAAATACCCAAAGAAGAGCTTTCTTCAGCCTCTTCAGTGATGCACTGCAGAAACGGAACAATAATGTAGAACTTGCACTGATATACATTTCCATATACAAGTGTGTGTGTGTGTGTGTGTGTGTAAAATGAAGCGCTTTGAGTGACTAATCCGCGATTAGCTCAGCTTGTACCGCTTAACACTAACGCTACTTACTACAGGAAGTTAATTTAAATGTAATTTGCACAGTCTTTCCATATCTTGTAAAACCAGGAGTATTCTATTACATGACAAAGCAACTCAGGAAGAAGGGATACAAATATGCTTTCTAAGAATAAATTAGGGGTGTGTGTGTGTGTGTGTGTGTGTGTGTGTGTGTGTGTGTGTGTGTGTGTGTGTGTGTTAAAATAAACCTGGGTGAGTTGAGGTGGACCAGAGGTTTAATATGATGACCCAAAATATTAATCAAAAGGACAGTGAATGGGCTGTTGTTGGTATTCCAAAGAAACAAAAGTATATACGATATACTCTGGATTAATCAGTGGAAAAATATAAAAATCTTTAATAGATAAGTTTGATTATCTATTAAAATATCTCTCCGATAATATATATATTTTTACCCCAACTGTTTTGTGTAAATGGCATATCTATTTTGAGAAAATGTTAAGATTTGTTAAGATGGTATATTGACCAAAATTGTCACCTCACCACCTGAATGCTCTGAAGTAACTCTCAATACAATAAACAAGCCAGTCAGCTGGGCACCTGTTTGTAAAGATTTATAGGAATACACAAATATGTTTGCTTTGTAATCCATAGCGTATGGCTCAAACCAAGTTACTAACGAGCATGACTGTTAATCCTGTGTGTAACTGCACTATTCATGTGTAATTACATTAACCATGTGTGTAGCAACCATAAATCCTGTGTGTAATTATGTTAAGTCCGGTGTGCTGCGTTCTTTCAAACCATATTCAATAAAAAACTATGGGAATCTATGTTCAGTGAAAACAAAAGCTTACATTTACGATTGAAGTGCAATAAAATATGCAAGTCGAATGTGCAAGGTTGTGTCTTTATTACCGTCTGACGTTGATAATAGCTTGTTGTGACATCATATCTGGACTGAATAAATCATCCAAATAGCTTTCAGGAAAGATACAATTAATTTTATCCCCAGAAAATAAGCCCTTACTGTCACACTCAAAGTCATGTTTTTGTTTGGGAAAATGATTTCTAAAAAAATATTTATGTTTAGACAGAGGGTTTTGGACTCCTGGGCTGCGAGAGAAACCTTGTTTCTTTGTTGTGGTCTTGTCTTGTGAATTTTGGCCAATCAGAAGGAAATGCTCTTTTGCCTTTTGATTTTAATTGGGTGTATAAGTAATGCTATTGGAATCTGTAAATCTGTCAAATGTTATCCCAAAAAGTAATTTCCAAAATAAATCCCTAATTAAGTCACAATAAAAGTTGTGAATTTATTACAATCAGGAGTTGATACTTGGCACATAAATGCAAAGAATCAAACATATCAGTCCCCCAATGAGCTTCCAGACATTATCCGCAGTGAGCCTCAGACGCCACGGCCGATTGGCTATGGTCCCTTGCTAAGATAGAACACCATCTGAATAATTTCACACAAATAACTAAGATCGAAAAGATACGCCATCCTATTGGCAACAGTTGTTCACCACAGCCACACACAATGGAACCACAATGACATCACATCTGACCGATGACTGGATACTTCACAAGAGTTACTGAGGAATAGAACACTCAACCCTGGCAGTGTTAGTGCCTTGCTCTACGGATCCAAGAAACGCTCGAGCTCGGTCGAGGGAACGAGGAGCTCCTTCTAAACAGTTTGTCATTGTTGTCATGGCGCCGTGTGACTGTGGAGGAATTCACAGTTGATGGGTAACCGTTCTTCCTCACACAATGCGACCTCAGTCATGATGACTATAGCAGAACCCATGGGTCACATATCAGCATACCTGCACGCTCACCAGTAAGAGCTGGGAGATGGGAGCTTTGCTTTGGACCATGATTATCGTTTTAGCACTGGATCTGTCTGTGGGTAACAATGAACCAAAGAAAAACTGTGTGTGAGTTCTGGAGTGCAGTGAGGTGAAATAAAATAAAATACAAGATGTCGTCTAGGTCCTGAGAAAGAGTGGTGTTAACGGAATTACAAAACTGGTGGCCTATTACTTTCTTGCTTGACCGCAGGAATTCTCCCAAAGATCTCCCAGAGCTCCAGGAAACGGACCACAGAGGGTTAGTCTCTAGTGCTTTAGTGACGTGCCCAGAACATGGCCTCAGTGTATCATACATGGCCTCGTCACAGGTGTCCTCCTATGGGTTCTCTCAGGGTGTATTTTACACAGGGCATTAATGATATAAACGATCAGACACGACTGCAATACCCGAGTAAACCGTCTCACCCAGAGCAGATCCACAGTCCCTAAAGGTCATGGGACACATGCACAGGGTGACCCCCTGTGTGTGTGTGTGTGTGTGTGTGTGTGTGTGTGATGTTACACGGTACTGAGCTTGACCAGCCCGCGGACCGAGCTGTCGTGCAGGGAGTCCTGGCGGGCCAGGTCGTACACCTGGGACGGACCGACAGGGTGGTGGTGGGCGTGGCCATGGGCGGGGCATGGTGGAGGGGGAGGGGGAGGGAGCGGGGGCGGGGATGATGGGGGTGGGGGAGGAGCCGACGGTGGGGACTGGGGAGGCGGGGGCGTGTCCTCGTGCCCCATGAAGTGATGGAGGTGGTGGTGGTGGTGGTGGCGACAGCGCGCCTCGGCCTCTTTCAGCAGCAGCATGTCCCCCGTGCAGCCCAGGCTGGGGGTGGTGGCGCTGGAGGAGGGGGGCAGCGAGGGCTGGCTGGGGGACAGGTAGGACAGGCAGGGACCCCCGCCCCCGCCCAGGGAGGTCTTGCCCGACAGGGGGGCCAGGACCACGGGGTCGGCGTGGAGCAGCGGGGTGGCGGCGGCCTGCAGGACGAACTTGGTGCTTTGGATGCACTGGTCCTGGTCACACTGAGGGGCGAGAGAGCATGGGAGACAGTGAGAGAGAGATATAGAGCAAGATAGAGAGAGGATGAGGGAGAGAGAGAGAGACAGACAGACAGACAGACAGACAGACAGACAGACAGACAGACAGACAGACAGACAGACAGACAGACAGACAGTCATACCATGTGACTGTAGAGTGGAGTGGGCGTGTACAAACTGGTGCCGTTGGAATGAGACAGTGGCTGGGGGTCATCTGACTGTATGAGACCTCTCCTGTCAATCAGACTAGAGAGAAAAAGGGTGAAAGGCTAAAACTTTAAGAAGGAACCACAGAGAATTTTTTGCGGGGGAAATAATAATTTCCGACAATTTTTTCGACCAATCCCCCAATTTTTTGGGGGGTAAATAATAATTTTCTACCAATCAGATCACTCTAAAAATACAATTTTTTTAATAGATGGCGAGAGCGAGAAAGAGAGAGAGAGCTCTGACCTGGGTGGTAGTGGACCACAGAGGGCAGCGCAGCAGTTGGTCAGGATGCTGCCGTAGCTGTAGGGGTTGTAGTTGTCCTTGCCCCTCTTAGTGGACCAGGCACCCTTAATCTGAACCAGTCCCAGGACCCCAAGACCCCACCCAGGAACCAGGACAGACACACCGACCGAGGGGAAAGAAGGGGAGGCATAGAAAAAAACGTGCTTACAAAAGATAAAATTACTAAAACGTAGTAAGTTACCAAAACCGTTACTATAGACCACCAGGTAAGACTCGACAAAATAAAAGGGAACATAAAATTGGAAGATTTATTGAGGGTTACCTCCTCGGATTAGGTATTAGGATTTGGTTTTAAGGTTAATGTTTCCTATTTTGGTTAGGTTTTAGGGTTAGGTGTTTAATTCCATGATTTGCTTTTAGTGTTAGGTTATCCTATCAAGGTTAGGCTTTATGTTTTTTGTTGTTGTTTTAGGGTTAGGGTTTCCTCTTTAGGTTATGTTTAAGGGATTGGTTTTTAATCCAAGGACTTGATTTAGTGTTAAGGGTTTCTATTAGGGTTAGGTTTTGGGGTTTGGTTTTTGCTTTTAGGGTTTGGGTTTCCTCTCGTTTTAGTATTCCGATTTATGGTCTGGTTTTTGGTTTTAGGGTTTTAAGGTACTCACGTCCTCATTGGTGGTCTGGTTGGAGCTGATGAGGTACGTATGGAACCCAGACAGACCCACGATGGACCAGACAGAGAAGAAACACACCACCACCTCCAGGACAGTACCAGGAGTTAAGGGGAACCAGTAACACCATTACACACACACACACACACACACACACACACACACACACACACACACACACACACACACACACACACACACACACACACACACACACACACACACACACAAACACACAGAAATAACCAAAGCCGGACAATACAGTTTCCGGTCTGGGATTAATAAAGAACATCTTATTATTTGTTGTTATTCCCAAAAGTAATAATTTGATTACTGTGGAACTGTGGAAGACGTCTTTGGTGGGACATATAGAGACAATTGACATCAAACAACAACCAGCTGCAGAAAGTAGGGCGATAGGTCTTATCATATGTTATGGAGGTCAATGTGATGACTTCTTTGGTGGAACATTTGTGAGCTGTGCTTATCTTAACCTGTAAATGAACGTCATGTGAGCTTTTTTAAATGTAAATGAGGTCTGTGTGTTATCTTGGTCAGCATCCTGTGAATTTACATTGTCCTCGTCACAGTTTGTTGTTTGTCTTGGTCATCTTGAAGGTAAATACTTGGATGCATGCCTAAACCCCAACAATCTTGTGTGATAAGAATGGCCCTAACTCATTTGAACACACACACACACACACACACACACACAATGTCAAGGACTGCGGTATAATCCCATCAGGAGGGAAAGTGCGTCTAAATAGCATGTGACGTTGGCAATGCATGCTGGGACATATTGACCACTAAGTAGTGATTGAGTCACGTCTATTGATAAACCTGCTGATGTAGTGAGCCGTACAGCATGGACGAGAGGTAGGGAAAGGGAGAGAGAGTGAAAGGGGTAGAGGGAGGGAAGAGGACATGAGAGAAAAGGGAGGAGAGAAGGGGATGGGAGGAAAGGAGAAGACACCACACACAATGAAAGGATATCTGGCTGGACTATCTTTGAGTGCGCTGAGAAATCCTGTCCTATTGGATCCTGAAAGAGAGAGACAGAGAGAGAGAGAGAGAGAGAGAGAGAGAGAGAGAGAGAGACAGAGAGAGAGTGAGAGAGAGAGTCAGAGAGAGAGAGAGAGAGAGAGAGAGAGAGAGAGAGAGAGAGAGAGAGAGAGAGAGAGAGAGAGAGAGAGAGAGAGAGACAGACAGAGAGAGACAGAGAGAGAGAGAGAGAGGGAGAGAGAGACAGAGAGAGAGAGAGGGAGAGAGAGACAGAGAGAGAGAGATATTATTAGTATAATACATAATAATACATTGGTCTGAACTGAGTCAATTGATTTAATTGCTTCAGTCTCTCAACTGTACGCCATTGTCAACACAAACTTCAGCCTCAGATCAAATGCTTTTAGTCTGAATGGTGTGTGTGTCCCAAGCACAACACAAGTCCAGAAAACAAAACATTCATGAAAATATTTTTTAACAAAAGAAAATGGTCAGATAATACCAATGATGAATCAGCTGGTTCTATGTCAAATGTGCTCGAGGCATGTTCATCTCTGACCTTCTAGAGCGTGTGCAGAATGAACACAGCAAGGCCATCTCATGACAAGTCCTAATAAACTCTTCACATGCTCTTTTCAAAGAAGATCATTGCAACTGTTATGTTACAAAAGGCACCCCAGGCAGTTTTTAATCATATACATATTTCATATTCAGTGATTGCTCGTTAGCTGCAAATTTATAAAGATACACAGCACTTACTCAAAATAACATGGGAACACTGGAGGGCAGGATATGGTAGTGGAGGGTGTGTAAGAATCCCAGCCAAAGGGAACAGCAGCCTATATAGGAATCCTTGACGAGATGCCTGATCCTTAATGAAATGGATCTGAATTCAATGTAAATCCCCCTAGAAGAGAGCACCTCTTGAACAAGATAAAGGAAAGTAGGGTAGGATTTAGTGCTCCTTGTCTTTCCCTCAGGACAAAGTGGTCAATCCTTTTCCAAGATTGATTTGCTTGATCGATCGATCAAGGGTAGAAATAGCGGACGATACAAACACACACAGACACACACATACATACACGCACACACACAAACACACATCCCCAAACACACACACACACACACACACACACACACACACACACACACACACACACACACACACACACACACACACACACACACACTTCTCAGACCAGAAGAGACAAGTCAGCGGCTCTCTGATTGGCTCTTTCAGAGGGGGATGGGGGCAGGACAGGAAGCGGATGGAAAACGAGGACAGAAAGAGTGGAGGGTGATTGATGGAAGAGCTTCATCACTTCCATTAACAGATGAGGAGGAGGAGGAGGAGGAAGAGGTGAGGGAGGAAGAGAAGGACGAGGAGGAGGGAGACAGGGAGGAGGAAGAGGAAGAGGTGAGGGAGGAGGAGGAGGGAGACAGGAAGGAGGAAGAGGAAGAGGTGAGGGAGGAGGAGGAGGAAGACAGGGAATAGGAGGAAGAAGACAGGGAGAGGGAGGAGGGGGAGAGGGGGGAGGAGGAGGAGGGAGACAGGGAGGAAGAGGAGGCTGAGAGGGAGGAGGAGGAGGCTGAGAGGGAGGAGGAGGAGGCTGAGAGGGAGGAGGAGAGGGAGGAGGAGGGAGACAGGGAGGAGGAGAAGGAGGGGGAGGAGGAGGGAGACAGGGAGGAGGAGAAGGAGGGGGAGGAGGAGGGGGACCGGGAGGAGGAGAAGGAGGTAGACAGGGAGGGGGAGAAGGAGGGAGACAGGGAGGAGGAGAAGGAGGAGGAAGACATGGATGAGGAGGAAGAAGACAGGGAGAGGGAGGAGGAGGACAGGGAAGAGAAGAAGGAGGAGGGGGAGAGTGAGGAGGAGAAAGAGGATGTGGAGCAGGAGGATTAAGGGTGACTTTGTGTGGCAGTGGCGAGACTTGGGTAGGCGACTGAGTCAGGGAGACGGCAGTAAATCTGTGCCTGGCAAGGCAATAATGCCCTCATACAGACACATGACCCTGCATGACCCCAGTGGAAATTAATCTCAGACAAGCCCTTTGAGACTGTAGCTCTGATAAAGTGCTGAATAAATAAATTTGACATTACCTGACCTGTCTTTTAGCCAAGAGCAATTGTGTTGAATATAATGGATGTCCCGTATCCCAAAAGGGCATAGAGAATATATCACATTTTTTATTCATGCCATAAAATATTAAAAATATTTAAAAACTTCTAGATGACTTCTGAGGAAGTGTATGACACACACATAGGGAGCAGGAGAGATAGAGAGTTGGAGAGAGAAGGAGAGGTAACCCATAGAAAGAGAGTGAGAGGGAATACAACTCAGGTCAGAGTTGTACTCCCTAGGTCCTATCTACCAAGTCCAGTGCCCCTCCTTCAGAGCCAGACACACTCTAGCCCTGAAATATTCTAAGCAATGACATTGTCTCCTCACTAGGTGCTTTGAGGATGGTTGACCTTTGACCTTCTCACTGGACACACTAATGTAAGGAGGGGAAGTCAGTTGAATTTCCTCTAAATCTTGCCTACTGCTCTTGTAAAGTGCTGATACAATGCCTCTACATACACCAACACCCCACCTTATAATAGTCTTACCAACTGCAAACACAAAAAGTAAAACTCTGCCACACTGGCCGATGTTGCCATGTGTTAGTTGTGTGTTGGTGTATTTGTGATTGTTGGTGTGTGTTGGTGTGTGTTCATGTGTGTTCTTGGTTGGAATGTGTTGGCATGTGTTGGGTTGAGTTGATGTGTGTTGGTGTGTGTTAGTGTATTCGTGATTGTTGGTGTGTGTTGGTGTGTGGAATGTGTTGGTATGTGTTGTGTTGAGTTGATGTGTGTTGGTGTGTTGGAATGTGTTGGTATGTGTTGGGTGGAGTTGATGTGTGTTGGGTTGAGTTGATGTGTGTTTGTGTGTGTTGGGTTGAGTTGATGTGTGTTGGTGTGTGTTGGTCTGTGTTGGGTTGAGTTGATGTGTGTTGGTGTGTGTTGGTCTGTGTTGGGTTGAGTTGATGTGTGTTGGTGTGTGTTAGTGTATTCGTGATTGTTGGTGTGTGTTGGGTTGAGTTGACGTGTGTTGGTGTGTTGGTATGTGTTGTGTTGAGTTGATGTGTGTTGGTGTGTGTTGGGTTGAGTTGATGTGTGTTGGTGTGTGTTGGGTTGAGTTGATGTGTGTGTGTTGGTGTGTGTTGGGTTGAGTTGATGTGTGTTGGTGTGTGTTGGGTTGAGTTGATGTGTGTGTGTTGGTGTGTGTTGGGTTGAGTTGATGTGTGTTGGTGTGTTGGTGTGTGTTGGGTTGAGTTGATGTGTGTTGGTGTGTTGGTGTGTGTTGGGTTGAGTTGATGTGTGTGTGTCGGTGCAGTTGGCAGGCTCCTCCAGAGACACTCGTTGGTTGGTGGTTAAGATAAGACCCTGAGACCAGCAGGTGTGTACTCACTGAGGATGACGTGGGTGACGACAAAGGAGAAGATGAAGAGGGTGAGGCAGGAGAGGGAGACGATGAAGAGGTAGAAGTAGCGGTAATTCCTCCTCCCCACACAGTTCCCCACCCAGGGACAGTGATGGTCAAAACGCTCTGGGGAGGGGGAGAGAGAGGGGGGGAGGGGAGGGGGAGGGAGAGAGAGAGAGAGGGAGGGAGAGTGGGGGAGGGGGAGGGGAGGGGGAGAGAGAGAGAGGGGGGGAGAGAGAGAGGGGGGGGAGGGGAGAGAGAGAGGGGGGGAGGGGGAGAGAGAGAGGGAGGGAGAGTGGGGGAGGGGGAGAGAGAGGGGGGGGAGAGAGAGAGGGAGGGAGAGTGGGGGAGGGGGAGAGAGAGAGGGGGGGGAGAGAGAGGGGGGGAGAGAGAGAGGGGGGGAGAGAGAGAGAGGGGGGGAGAGAGAGAGGGGGGGAGAGAGAGAGAGGGGGGGAGGGGGAGAGAGGGGGGGGGAGGGGGAGAGAGAGACAGAGAGAGGGAGGGAGAGGGAGGCAGAGAGAGAAAGAGAGAGAGAGGGGGGAGGCAGAGAGAGAGAGAGAGGCAGAGGGAGAGAGAAAGAGACAGAGAGAGAGAGACAGAGAGAGAGAGAGAGAGAGAGAGAGAGAGGCAGATAGAGAGAGCGAAAGAGGCAGAGGGGGAGAGATGGAGAGAGGCAGAGAGAGAGAGAGAGGGAGAGAGACAGAGAGAGAAAGGGAGACGGAGAGAGGGAGAGGGAGAGAAAGGGAGAGAGGAATGGGGAAAAACAGGAAGAGAAAAAGAAAACGAGGGGGATGAGCGAGTTAACATAATTAAAAAATGCATCCTAACAATAACACAAATGATATAACCGACTTAATTACTAGTTTACCACACTTTGTATAAATTATCCTAGCACCTAGAGGTAAGTCCCTCCTGCTTTCCTATTGAAAGGTGGCGTTTTAGTTTGCATCTGTAAACACCACTGTGGCCAACATGTGCCTTGTCAATTGTCATTGACCATGAGAACTCTTCTTTGGCTGGTGTTTCTCTGGATCCTGGGATGTTTGTTCCTATACAGTGACTATGAAAGTCACTCGTTGTCTCATGAAGACACTTGTTTAATGATTCCAGGGCTTCTTCCCACGATCATGCTCCATTAAATCAAATACTTTGCGGTTGACAAGTCTCCTACAAGGAATCCTCATTTCATCAGTTATATACTGTGGCATCCTTTCTTTGCTACTGTTTTTCGATTTTCTACTATGTTTTTCCTTTAAGTCAAATTACCCGTACCTTGTCTCCCTGTAGGTCTCCTGGAGTAAGATGCCCTGCTAATCCTACACCTATATGCTCCTCACATGCATCTCAAAACAGGTTCACTCTTAGTCGCTTCTGATAAAGTGACTCAACAGTACGGAATAGTATACAGAGGTACTTTTCCTAGTACTGGTACTATTGGAACTGGTCCTGGTACTATGAGAGCTGGTCCTGGTACTGACCCACACAGTTGTCACAGAGGCTGCAGTGGGAGGTTCGGGGGGGTCTGAAGATCTTGCAGGTGAAGCAGTACTTGAGCTTGACCGTCTGGCCGTTGATCTGGACCTCTCGGGTCCGGGGGGGTGACCGGTAGCCCGGCCCGCTGGGGCAGCTGGTGTCTGGGAGGACAAAGGTCAAAAGGTTAAAAGACTGTCAAAGATTAGGCAACGTAATTCATTCTTGTGTGAGGATAATATTATAACAGTAAGGATTTTTACATTACTACTACTTCAAACATAACATGATATACTCACAATTAAAATTAATCAATCACCAGACGTGATTCGGTTTCATGAAGGGTTTCTTATGTGTTTGTGACGTGTGCACGCGTGTGCATGACTGTCATCGATAATAATGACATTTAGGTAGACATGGTGTTCTGGTTCCCCTTAAAGCCTCTGATCTTGGAGAGCAGTGAGTGACTCAGCCACAGGGTGGAGGAGAGAAGCTACGACTTTCTATCACCTACCCTCAGGGAGAAGATATGGCTCACAAAACAGGCTTTGGGAATAAAAATGTGAAATGTCACATGCCTCTGTGACTTATAACATCAATTAAGATGACATCTCAAGGAGTCACTTGTTTTTCATTGTTTCATAATGTTGTTGTACATCACTCAAGAGGACCGTAAGTAGTGCGTCATGGCTTGGGTGTTTGACTCCCAACCGAAAGACACTGGATTCGATCCCCAATATTTAGAGCCTAACCTGTAGCCAAACCTGCAATCAGGGCCTTACCTGACCTGTAACCTTGATCACTGTAATGTTTTGTTTGGATAAAAGCAAATCGCCAGGACAAGAGAATAACCAGTAAAGGGCTGATTATTTTTCCACGTCAACACTTTGACACAGTTTTGGTTTTGCGTCGGGTTTTAGTTAGCGGACCAATAACAGCACTTGCTGCTTCGTCGCCTCGACTCAAAGTCACAATTTTTGGGAGGCGCACGTCAGGCCCTTGCGGTGGGCGCAAGACGGGTCCGCAAGGACGTAATGGGTTAGTAAACCCCCTTGCATTGTGGAGACGTGGAACCATAATTAAGCCTTAACACAGTGTGCGTGTTCCCACTAACCACCCAGTGAACAGTTTGAACCGTGGACTGTAACCAGTAACACAGTGTGCGTGTTCCCACTAACCACCCAGTGAACAGTTTAAACCGTGGACTGTAACCAGTAACACAGTGTGCGTGTTCCCACTAACCACCCAGTGAAGTGTTTAAACCGTGGACTGTAACCAGTAACACAGTGTGCGTGTTCCCACTAACCACCCAGTGAACAGTTTAAACCGTGGACTGTAACCAGTAACACAGTGTGCGTGTTCCCACTAACCACCCAGTGAAGTGTTTAAACCGTGGACTGTAACCAGTAACACAGTGTGCGTGTTCCCACTAACCACCCAGTGAAGTGTTTAAACCGTGGACTGTAACCAGTAACACAGTGTGCGTGTTCCCACTAACCACCCAGTGAACAGTTTAAACCGTGGACTGTAACCAGTAACACAGTGTGCGTGTTCCCACTAACCACCCAGTGAAGTGTTTAAACCGTGGACTGTAACCAGTAACACAGTGTGCGTGTTCCCACTAACCACCCGGTGAACAGTTTAAAACGTGGACTGTAACCAGTAACATAGTGTGCGTGTTCCCACTAACCACCCGGTGAAGTGTTTAAACCGTGGACTGTAACCAGTAACACAGTGTGCGTGTATCCACTAACCACCCAGTGAACAGTTTAAACCGTGGACTGTAACCAGTAACACAGTGTGCGTGTTCCCACTAACCACCCAGTGAAGTGTTTAAACCGTGGACTGTAACCAGTAACACAGTGTGCGTGTTCCCACTAACCACCCAGTGAACAGTTTAAACCGTGGACTGTAACCAGTAACACAGTGTGCGTGTTCCCACTAACCACCCAGTGAAGTGTTTAAACCGTGGACTGTAACCAGTAACACAGTGTGCGTGTTCCCACTAACCACCCAGTGAACAGTTTAAACCGTGGACTGTAACCAGTAACACAGTGTGCGTGTTCCCACTAACCACCCAGTGAAGTGTTTAAACCGTGGACTGTAACCAGTAACACAGTGTGCGTGTTCCCACTAACCACCCAGTGAAGTGTTTAAACCGTGGACTGTAACCAGTAACACAGTGTGCGTGTTCCCACTAACCACCCAGTGAACAGTTTAAACCGTGGACTGTAACCAGTAACACAGTGTGCGTGTTCCCACTAACCACCCAGTGAAGTGTTTAAACCGTGGACTGTAACCAGTAACACAGTGTGCGTGTTCCCACTAACCACCCGGTGAACAGTTTAAAACGTGGACTGTAACCAGTAACATAGTGTGCGTGTTCCCACTAACCACCCGGTGAAGTGTTTAAACCGTGGACTGTAACCAGTAACACAGTGTGCGTGTATCCACTAACCACCCAGTGAACAGTTTAAACCGTGGACTGTAACCAGTAACACAGTGTGCGTGTTCCCACTAACCACCCAGTGAAGTGTTTAAACCGTGGACTGTAACCAGTAACACAGTGTGCGTGTTCCCACTAACCACCCAGTGAACAGTTTAAACCGTGGACTGTAACCAGTAACACAGTGTGCGTGTTCCCACTAACCACCCGGTGAAGTGTTTAAACCGTGGACTGTAACCAGTAACACAGTGTGCGTGTTCCCACTAACCACCCAGTGAACAGTTTAAACCGTGGACTGTAACCAGTAACACAGTGTGCGTGTTCCCACTAACCACCCAGTGAAGTGTTTAAACCGTGGACTGTAGTTACCGATCTGTCGCTCGAGGTCGGCGGCCTCGTCGGGGGTGGCGCGAGGCAGGACACCGGGGTCGCTGAAGCTGGCCCGGAGCAGCATGCCCATCACGAAGAAGAACAGCAGCCCCCCCACTGCTGGGACCGCCGGGCTGAGGTTCGACGCCAGGAAGGGACAGCTGCGGGACAGCAGGACGAAAACAAGCAGTGAGATGTGTGAGGGGCCGAGAGCAAACAACCCCCTGGCTGTGAGGGGGAAGGGGGTCCGGAGCCCTGTGAACAGAGGAAACACAGCTGGCTGTAGAGGGGGAGTGGATCCAACACCCATGTAAATATAGAACTATCAACTGAAAAGGGGGACGGAATAAGAAAAACACATCTGGATTGTGGAACAAACGACCCTTTCTAAACAGAGAATACTCATCTGTGCGTAGGGGGTTGAGAGCTGAAAACCTGCCACAAATATCGACCATGAAATCAAGATGTATCTGACAGCAGGATGGTCATTGGGTCATTGAACCTAAGACCATCTGTTCGATTTTGAAATCAAATGGCCTGCCCTACAGTATGTGAAAAGGGCATGGAATCAAAAACCATCTGTCTGTACAGGACACAGACCTTTGTATGATAAATGACAATAAAACACATAACCATCTGTCTCGTATGGAACCAACCACCAACTATGATCAAGGGCACTGAGCCGACAACAACCTGTCTGTATATGGGGGTACAGAACCAACAACCATCTGTAAATAGATAACATTGAGAATTGAACCATGAACGGTAGGCAATAGGCATATGGTCAAAGAGCTCACAACCCCCTGTTAATAGGAGGCATACAACCCACTGTGCATCAAGGACACTGAATCAAAAACCACCTGTCTATGTATGAGGGAAAGGAACCCACAACGGTGTTAGTAGGGTAAGATACCCTGGCACCATGTGGATAGAGGGTTTCTAAAGGCATGACCAGTCGGCACCGGTTCCTAGAAGCGGACTAGGGTTCAAACTAGGATAGCTGGGTTGCCAGGACGGCTGACTACAGCAGACCAGTTTCTCCGTGAGGAGCATTCAGTTTGACAACGACTACGCCTCTTCTCGCTCAGCGAGCCCACAGAGCGCTCGGTACAGCACCCAGACCGTCTCGCAGGGTAATTCATATCCACACACACCAGGCCACCCCTGGTATGTGCCGAGCAGTGGGATCCTTCACGGGCAGAACGACAACAACCATAGTCTCTTCTTCTGGGCGGTGTGGTCCGCCGGTTGCCACGGGGATGCAAGCTGTTCAACCACCACCTTGGCAGGAAGGAGGTTACCTAGGAAACCGGAACACCGGGGTGGTTTGGAAGTCGTGCTGTGGAATGTGGTGTGGGGGAGGATGAAACACACTTATTTAAAACTTACTTGTTTAATTATAGGCTGTGGTGTGTATTAAAGGGAAGCTGTAGGCGACTGATAGGTCAGACCAGGTCTTCATACAACCGTGAAGTTGCTTTTGGTTGGGGATTTGAGAGAGCCAGGCTTCGGATGGAATAAACTGGTTTATATTCCGATGAACAGTCGGACATCAATGCAAACGTTTAAGTGCAAGTGCAAGTGTTTTCCAATGCTTGGAGGTTGTTAGCATTTGTAGGTTTTGTAGGTTGGCCAGTGTCCACTACAAACAGATGTTGAATAACGTCCTATACCCATAATCTGTGGTCCATCATATATGATGGACCAATAAGATATGCAAAGACATGGCATCAGTCTAACCCTGCCAACACTGAGGCGAGGAGATAAACAGTGTGTGTGTGTGTGTGTTTATTGTTTAATCTGTTTATGATTGTTTTGTCGCTCCGACCGAAACCCATCCCAGAGAGTCAGGTGGGCACATTGACTGCACGCAATGGTGTGTGTGTGTGTGTGTGTGTGTTTAAAATAAAGTGATGATAGATCATTAAAAAAAAACCTTAACGCAACGTCATATTGACGAGATATTTCAGTCTACGCTGATCGTAAACGGTGAGCTCACGTTTTGAGTGCACGACAGTGCACTGTTTACGATCGCGTGCACTCTCTTCTCTCGTGGCTACTCACTCGAAGGTGAAGAAAAGTCCGCTGGTCATCAGGATGAGCACCAGCGTCAGGTAAAACACGCCGGATTGTCTCGCCATCATGATCCTGCCGTTACAGTAGAATTTATTCCTGCCCTGAAAGACCTGCCACTTCCTGCGGTGAGACCCCTTCCTCGAGAGCGAGCCCTCCCCGGGCGACGAGTTGCGCGTGCATATCTGATTGTACTGGCATTCCCGTACGGGCTCCTGCTCCACCGCGAGATGCATTGGCGACATATGTTGTCGTTCCTGAAATCCGTTCGGCGCAATTAAAGCAAATTAACATAAAAATACGAATTTAATTTTCCCACCCCGTTTCTTTTGTATCCGTTTGTTTAAACTCAAATTTGATCGAACGGCGGTTATTCCCATGTTAACGGTCATCGGTGGTGGTTTGGTCAGGAATTGGTCGATAGCCTAAGATATAGGTCTGCTTAGAATATCCTTCCATTTTATTTGGGTTCAGCGACTTTGTTGTGGTCTTAACTTGTGGTCTTCGTCAGACGTGCGCTCTTCACAAAAAACAAAAGACCGGTGAACCACCGGAGCCAAAATGAGAACCCGACGACCGAAGATCGTCCTTCAGCCTCCTAACGTTTTTATTATCCGGAGCGTCAAGCCCGCCGCAGGCACCGACACACGAGACAGTTCATCAGACGCGCAGGACGAGGCGTGAGCCGAGACAATTCAGTCAACAAAGCAGATGTCGGCGGAGAATGCAGCGCGAGCGTCCCATTCCCATTCGCTACTGCAACAGCAGCGCGCGAGGTTACGTGCTTTGTGTTCCACGAGAGGATACGAGTGTGAGTGGCATGCTCATCCTCCACATCCACAAGCCCCTTTCATTCGCTTGCGTTCTGGGGGAGCGTTTCGGTAACACACGCCTCCATGCTAATTGAATCCAAAGAATGCCCACATAATAACGCCTCATCAAACCAGAGAAGCAGGCACATTTATCGTTCGCGTGTTGATGGCGAAAGCTTTTTAGGGGTGTGCACCAGTACAGGAAAGATGTGCGTGTGATGGGATAATCGCACGCCAATAAACACCCACACACCCACATATACATAAATACATGTGTATTCACACACACACACACACACACACACACACACACACACACACACACACACACACACACACACACACACACACACACACACACACACACACACACACACACACACACACACACACACACACACACACACACACACACACGCGCACACACACACACACACATCATGTAAGCATAATAACACACACAGAATTTTACCGATATTTGCATTTAACTTGAATGTTTAGTATTTTAGATGAAATCATACACCACCAGATTGTGGATCATTTGCACAATATTGACTGCGCTGATATGTTTCTGCTGGTGTTGTTTCTACACGGATACTTTATGGTAACGGACCACATAAACATGACAGCTGAGAAGGAAAACGCGAGTTTGAATGTCATCTCCTCTACGGCCATGGAAACTGTCAGTGAAGACAAACTACAGGTCTTAAAAGGCAAGAGCACACATCTTTGTCAACTGAGAGCTTTAAATTAGGCAAACAACGCATCGATTTTAATTTAAGTAAATTCCTTCACGGGGTTTTGCGAGGTCAATGCTAACCGCTAATATAAGGGCACTGACCTATTCTGCCATTTATATGAATGTATGTAATTTAATGTAAGACAACTTCTCTCTTATACATCCAGGGATGTGTTACGAAGAAACACCATTTTAGTACCATATCAATAACGTTCTGACCCCTGTTTATTCATCCACATGGTGTAACATAACGTGACACTGACAGCTCAATGTTGTGGAGCCATTGAACAGAATGGTGGGCGTGTATAAACTGTCCGAAGTTCACTATTCCTGTTGTAAATTTCTCAAAGATGGATTTAAGCGTTTTCTTATTGTCTAATTGAGGTTGTTCCTCTCTTTTGCAAGAGAGACATGAAAGCAGCACAAACCTACAAACAGTCACATCAGTTTAGGTGTGATAGCATTGATCATACTAATTCCATTGACATAACAAAATAATTCTCCAATAACAGCCTTGATCAAGGTTATTTTGAAGAAACACTTTCGAACCAACCGCCTGCTCTGCTCTCTCTCCAGGTGCCGCCTTTCTGGGTACCGTGGGCTCCGCAGGGATAATCGCAGGATTTGGTTCGTCGTTAGCTCTCGCCAAGAAGAAAAGCCCAGGCTGGTTTAGTAAGGTAATATTGGCCTGTTTTTTTTATTTATCTGGCACTTTTATCCAAAATGAGAGCAATGAAAGAATTCAAATTATCTTAAATAGTATCTAAACAAATGTATAGCTTGGCTAGAAGAGTTTTGGGATCAGAACACAACATTCGTCTTTTTATTTTTTATTTCAAGTCAAGTTTTCTACAAAAAAATCTGCATGAGTGAGATATTCTCAAAAGGAGTTATGGATTGAAATCTGGGAATGATCTCCAAATCCTCTGTAAACCAGCATGCCAGCATTGATGGTTTTTCAGTTTCAAGTCAATTATAATTTTAAAGGTCCCATGACATGCCACCAGGTGTGGTGTGATTAGCCGTTACAAGCCATTTTGGAAATCTGTCCCTTATGATCTCACAGGTGGGCGTGTCCACCTAGATGTGCGCTGGATAGATCAGTCTTCCAGCCTACCCAGTGGACTGTAACAAACGTTGCTCATCTATCCGTCACACATCTAGGTGGACACGCCCACCTGTGATGTCATAAGGGACAGATTTCCAAAACAGCTTGTAACGGCTAATCAACCCACACCTGGTGGCATGTCATGGGACCTTTAAACATGCATTATTTCATTAGCATGAAGTGCAATTTGCAGTTATACAGTTAAACATAGCCCACAGTCACGCGTCACTGACCGGTTATGTAAAGGAGGACAACTACAACACTATCCTGATATTTCCTTCTATATTCCCATTTCCCTGCTGCTTATCAGCGCCTCTCTGGAACTAATTACCAGCAGTGACGCACGAGGATCCACATACTCTGGTTGTTTTTGCGTTATAATGTGTTGGCACAAAGCAGCCACTGTCTCCAGCTCTATTTCGGTCCCACGGCCCATGTCGTTGGCCACCTCCGCTGCCCCTGCTCAACAGTCAGACAAATTGAATAAGCAGCGTGTGGTGAATGTGGTAATGAGGTCGTGGCGGTGGAGGAGGAGATCCGCAGGGCGTCTCCCTGGCTCACCAGCAGGGCGTCAGCCCATGAACGGCCGGCTTCCTGTCGGACGCGTACAAGAAGCCGCCATACTTTCAAGAGACAGAAAAACACACTGAATTTCCCATGCTGCAGGGAAATTGCATTTATTCCTATTTACTTGCAGCTCATTTAGCAGGCACTTTCATCCAAAGCGATTTAGATTGAATTTGGTTAAGTCCTTCAGATAGGCAATTAAGGAGGAGGTAGGCGTTAAGTCATCTTGCTCAAGGATCCCTATTGCTAGACTGCCCATATTGGGGATTGAACCCAGACTCTTTCGGCTGGGAGACATCCACCCTAGCAACCACAGTATCTCGCCACCCAATTATATTATTAAAATGACGCAACCGAATCTCCTTCTCCAGCGACTAGACTTATTTGATTGTCAATATGACGTTGGACGTTTTCCATTTTTTAAATCTATTTACCATTTAGTGATTTAACAGAAACTCTAATCCGAAGCACCTGAGCCCTTCTTGCATAAGTATAGTCATGGAGCGGGTAGAGGTCGGGGGCATCGCTCACAGATACCTACAGGTTGACCTGAAGACATGGGGGGTTTGAACCCAGATCCCTCCACCTAAGAGTCAAACACGCTTACCCCAAGACTAGACTATAATCCATCGTGTGTGTTTATTATTGGCTAACTGTGTCCCTGTCTCCCCCCCCCCGTCTCAGGGGGTCATGCCCACGGCGGCGGTCCCAGAGAGCGGGGCCTCTCTGGCCCTGAGGGCGCTGGGCTGGGGGTCGCTGTATGCCTGGTGCGGTGTGGGCCTGCTCAGCTTCACCGTGTGGAAGGCCCTGGGCGTTCACAGTGTGAGTATAGGAACATAGGAGTGAATTCCCTGGCCTAGGCGATAGTGTTGAATATTTTGCATTGCCACAAGGAAAACCAACAGTGAGATCAACATGTCGTCTCAGAGTAAACTTAATACTGGATTTTGTCTGATTTGATGCTTGTAATCTGAATTAATTACCGTGGGAAATGTAACGATGTGAGGATGACTAGAAAACACCAACGGGAGTGAAGGGCTTGGTGGTATGCCTGGGTGGGGTTAAGCGCAGTACTCAAACTGACCAATAGAGGGCGACAACAAACCCCTTGCTTGTGTATGATGTAATTAGAAAGCAACTCCCACTGGGACTTCCTCTCCATCTGTTAATTACCTTACTTTTACTCCCAGTTAGCGTCTCCCTCACCTGGTGCTGCATGTATTCCTCCCGTTTCCTTACCAGTTCTCGTCTCATTTCAGCTATCAGAGTTCAGGTTGAAGATGGCCGCCATCTTCCCTTCCATCCCCAAGAGCCCACAGGAAGAGGAAGGTTCGGAGCAGCCGGACTGGGACGGCATCTTTAAGTCCAAATAACGGCTGCTGGTTGATTTGGGGAGGCCCTAAAACAGACTCAAGACTTTGAAGTTCCACTGTTGTTTCATTAAGACGGGAAGGGCTGCGCAGTAAGACCAGTCTGCTAGGATGGATCTTGGACTGATCGACCGGAGAACTCCTCGTACCGCTGACATCGGGAGGACTTTGGACCAAGGGACCGCCTGGGTCTGCTGAACACTGACATCCAGTTCTCATGGACAGAACCATCTTTTGAAGAACAGTGGTTGTGTGTCGTATGCGTGTCGTTATGTTGCTGATAAGAGATTGAATGCACTTTAAAACAGGGCAATGCACTAAACTTGGGTATTCACTTGTATGCATTGCTTAAGAGTTTTATGAGAGAGATTTAGCCCAAACAGTGGTCACAGTGCAACCAGATGCCATGTACATTTATTATTTCATCATGTTGTGAAACAGGTGTATAAAGATAAGGAATAAACAGCGGCCATCTTCTCTTTACATCGGTTGAATTGTTGCAACCTGGCCAACCGTTAACAACTTTCAGCTGTACAGCAAGACTAGCATGTTAATGTTTATGTAAAAAATGATATTTTTCATGACAGGTACCGTTAGCACACACACGTCCCGATAAGTCCCGATAAATCCCGTTCATGTACCGAAAAGGACATTTGTGAGTTGTAACGTCCATTTTTTTTTGTTTTTGAAGTTAACCCTTTCCATTACGGTGTCGACCCCACAGCCTCTTCGGCGAGGAAGACAAAAATATGTACAACTTTATTTACACGTGGGGCCCGGACGCTGACGGTCGTGAAGTGACAGTTGAAAGTGACACATGAAGATGAAAAATAAACCTTTGTTTAGGATGTGTTTGGTTTTATACTGGTATGGTTCTGCAACATTGTTGGCCAAGATAGTTGAAATATATCTTAAAATTATTCACATTTAGCAACCACACACCCCTCTGGCTCAATCCCCTGAATTACCCAAGACAAGCTGGATAAACACTATTGCACACCGTAGGCTTTAGACATAAGGTCAAGCTGTTGCAGCACACCAGAACACGGCTCTATATACACACTATTTAAATAAGTCGTTCACATCCACAGAGGCCCTCCGTAGGGACAGACCCCGACCCCCTCCAGCCCCCTGCGACCAAAGCCTTCCAACTTTGATTCAAAGAATAACAAGAAACACCTAAAACAACCAAAACGTAAAAATACAGAGTATTAAATATTTTGTATTCAAATTATTTAAAAGTCCCAAACTAAAACGTGTTGAAGGGGCCAATAAGCTGTATATTTATATTCTATATATATTCTTTATGTAAAAACACTTCATACATCATCGTTCTTGTCTTTTAAATAAAAATATACGCCCAGCGTCCGTCACACACACCTACTGAGCACGCTCAGTGCGCGTGTCACGACGAGCGGGCGACCTTGAACAGCACCTCGCACAAGATGGCGGCCACGGGAGGGGCGAGCGCCACCGACAGCGACACGTCCAGCAGGCGGCTCTCGTGCAGGACAAACTCCGCGCGGTCGCCCCCTAGCCGCGCCAGCGCGAGCAAGGCCTTCGCCGCGCGGCACATCATGTTGACGCTGGGGGGCTCCGGGGCCAGCGGGGGGGCGCCCCCCGGTGGCGGAGCGTGGTGGTGGCGGTACTGCACCGCGGCGACGCCGTCCTCCAGGAAGCCGATCAGGGTCCCGACCGCGCCCTTCTGCAGCGCCAGGGCGCGGGCGGCCGAGGCCTCGCCCTGCGCCAGGTTGGACAGCGCCGCCACCGCCATCTCCCGGCACACGGGGCCGCGGCGGTCGCCCACCAGCCGCAGCAGCGCCGCGAACAGCCGCTCCTGGCGCCGCAGCGGGGGCGTGGCCAGCAGCAGGTCCACGTTGGCGTCCTGGATGCTCAGCTTGCACAGCGCCTCCAGCGCCAGGCGGCGCGGCGTGAGGGGAGAGGAGGCGGCGGCAGCGGGGAAGGGGTCGTGGGCCTCGGCCGAGGGGCAGACCATCCAGTGCAGCACGCCGTCCAGCACGGGCAGGCAGACAGTGTCGGGGTACTGCGACAGGTCCAGCTGGCCCGACATGTTGGCCAGGGTCACCAGGGTGTTCTCCCGCAGCGCCGCCAGACACTCCCACCACCACTCGTCCCGGCTGCACCCCACAGCCGGCTCCTCCTCCCGGCGGCTCCTCCTCTTCCTCCTCCGGGGCGGGTGGCGGTGATGCAGGAGCACCAGGCGCCCCAGCAGCAGCACCAGACCCGGGTGGCGGGACATCTCGGCGTCGTTGCCGGGGACGACGGAGAGGCTGCGCAGCACGTTGGAGACGCACACGCAGCGGCGGGCCAGCTGGTCCTGCCAGGGCTGGGCGGTGGAGAGGGGCGCCTCGGCCCAGCCCCGCGCCTCGTCCTCCAGGGGACTGATGGGCCCGCGGGGCGGGGCGCTGACCCCCGGCCTGGAGGGGCCTGGAGGGGAGACATGGGGAACACAGGGTCATTTCATGGTCATTTCTGTGATTTATGGGGCTCTGCATGATGTTATAATAACCCGTACGGAATTATATGTTTATCCCCAGAAACGAGACCCAGCAGGGTGAAAGTGAGCTATGTATTAATCATTTCTTTGTGAATGCGGCCCACAGTCAGGTTTGCGGGGCATAGTCCCGCAAACCTGCGTCCCAAGGGGGGTTTGAACCCAGGTCCTTCTTGCTGTCCAGTGCTAGCCAATGTGCCACCACGCGTTACTCAAAGAGTTATTCCTGCCGTTACCAGCAGAGGGAGACAGACCCTCTCAGACTCTGACTCACCAGAACGGGCATCGACCAGCGCATTGGCAACATCCGTCTGCCTCTTCCCCCCATCCTCTGCCTCCTCTTCACTCATCTCTTCCTCCCACTCCTCCTCCTCCTCCTGGCTCTCCACCTCCTCCGGGGGGGCGGCGTGGCGGTGCTGCCCGCCGCCGGGGGGCTCCATGTGGGTCAGGATGTGCCGGGTGGAGTCCCCCCCGCCCGCCTGCCAGTGCAGCAGGCCGCTGGTGAAGCTGCAGTCCTGGTCCAGGTGGGCCCAGCGCGCCTCCATCGCCTCCGCCCCCTCCCCCACCTCCTCCAGCAGGAGGGGCAGCAGGTCGTACTTGCTGGCCTGCTTCGGAGGAGGAGGAGCGGCGGGTTCCGAGGGCTCCTCTTCTCCTCCTCGCGCGCCCTCCTTCTCCTCCTTGACTCCTTTGTTCGCCCGATTCATGGAGACCGGTGGTTCCGTTTCCATGCCGACCTCCTGCTCCTCCTCTTTTTCCTGCTTCACAGCACGAATGATTGGCTCCTCGGTTGTTAGCAGCACCACCTCCTCCTCCTCCTCCTCCTTCTGCTCCTCGTCTCTCTGTGTTGACTGCCTGGGCAGCCTCTGCTCCCCCTGCTGTGATTGGCCGTCAGAGAGAAGAGGGCTGACGACGGTTTTGGTTGTTGTTGTTGTGGTCGTTGTCCGAGGCTCCGGTGGCGTTTCCTCTGCCGGGGGGTTGGCCCCCAGGGGCCCAAGCAGGCTGGGCTGGGGCCCCTGGGAGCCCAGCTCGTACTCCTCCAGGATCCCGAAGATCTGGATGAGGCAGCGGCGGTAGAGCTCCACCACCAACTCCAGGAAGCCAGGCAGCTGAGGAGAGAGAGGTCAGAGGTCAGAGAGGTGGAGGTCAGGGGTCAGAGAGGTGGAGGTCAGAGCTCGGAGAGGTGGAGGTTGAGAAAGATGGAGAAGCTCGCTGGGTGAATGGAGAGATGGAGCGAGGGGAATAAATGGACTACAAGAGGGAGATACAACGGTGTCCTCTGGGTGGGTTGCTTTGGGAACAGGATCTGAAGTGATCCCAATGAGAGAAAATACCAAGTAGGAAAATGATATGTAGAGGGGCAGAATGGCCATTTAATTTACTACACACTTGAATGCACAACATAACTTATGTCTTGTTGAGTGTCGTTTCCCTTTGTTAACCAAGATAAAAAAGGAAGGCCACACATTACAGAAAAAAACAAAACAATTGTACTGAATAAAATGGTAAAGATTGTGATTGTGGTGGGTGGTGGGGGGGTACCTGGCTGAGGCTGAACGAGCCCACCGTGCTGTCGTCGTACAGCAGCACGTTCAGCGTGTCCAGGGCCCACGTGCCCTCGGCCAACAGGCCCGACTTCAGGGCCATCATCACGCGCCACGCCTCGGGGGTTCCTGGGGGGAGAGAGCGGGTCTGGGTATCACCGCGTGGATGAACGGTACGAAGGAAGCTGACTCGTTACTGTACGGGGCGGAACATGCTGAATTTAACTCTGCTCTGTTCAGGTTATCTTTTGTGGCTACTTCTCTAAAAAGGCTGTTGGAACGGAATCGGACCACAAAAAGACAAATGTTTGGAGTAGGATGCGAGGCTATTTATACAGACTCAGGCCTTCAGCAGACGCCCATATACCTGACTAACCAGTTGGAAATCAATTCTTGTTTCGGAGATTTCCGTTGACTAATAGTTGCATTGTGGTATTTCTCTAAAGATAATTACTACTAATCCTGCACTGCATTTTAATAAACGTTGAAAGCACATGTCAGCAAACAGTTGGCGCTGTAGGGGCCGTCTGTTAAAAGCCTTTACGGCGGTTATGCGTCACTATCCTGACCAACAGGCCGATGTGTCGCGTGTCGGGGGCAGGCGGGGGGATCGAACCTGTGTCCTTGGGGGTGAGGCGGCGCCGGGCCTGGAGCCGGGGCTGCGTGGTCTCCACCGCCCCGGGGGGGAAGCTGAGCTCCCTCTGGACCAGAGGCAGGGTCTGACCGGGACCCCCGGGGTGGGGGCCCGGCCCGGGGCTCCCCTTCTTCAGGACCGCCATGTAGGGGCCCACGGGGCCCGGCGACGGGGAGCCTCCCATCGGCCGAGGGAAGGAGGGGCTGGGGGCCCGGGCCATGTGGTTGGCCATGGTGGCGCCGGCGGGGAAGGGGGAGGGGCGGGAGGAGGACAGGGGCCCCATGGAGGGAGACAAGGAGGGGGAGACGTGAGGAGGGAAGGGAGGCTGCCGGTGTCCCGGGGGCCCCGGGGGCCCCGGGGGCCACTGGCTCTCCTGAGGGCCCCTACCCTCGAGGTCCTCCCCTCTGCCCATTCCCGGGTAAGCGTGGCCCTGGGCGGGGAGACCGGGGTACTGGGGCCCCTGCCCCGGCCGCCAGGCCATGTCTGTCCTGTGGTGCCACATGTGGCCCTGGGCCGGGTCCCCAGAGTCCCCAGGGACCGGCGGGCCCCCACTCATCATGGTAGGCTTCGGGGGCCCCTGGGCGGCCCCGGGAGGCATGCGGTCGCGGGGGTAGGGGTACGGGTACTGTCCCGGGACCGGACGTCTGTCGGGGCCCATGTACCCCCCTCCGCCCCCCCCCTCCCCCGGCGTAGGGGCCGTAAACCTCCGGCTGGGGCCCGCTGTACTGCGGAGGGTAGGGGTCCCCCTCGTGGCGCTTGGCTGGCGGGTATAGCCCCTCCCCGGGCCTCTTGTAACCCTGGAAACGCCAAACATAGGAAACACCCATGAGAAAGGCTGGCCGGTGGGACTGTAGGCAAATGTCGGCACGACTACTGATCTGGAAATCATTCCGTTCGTCGGACCAACTTGACACCAGCTACATTCCGGTCCGTTAAGGCGGGAAGCGGCAGACGGCGAACCGTGAAGATGATAAGGACTATGAACATGGACCGCTTCGGCTCATGCTTCCGTCTCATATCTCAAACTAGAGCGAGTCCGCTGGCCAGGATTAGTTTTATCTATCGTCAGACGGAGAGGCCGTCCAACAGAAAATGGAGCCTCCTGATGCGTGGTAAACGCCTACTCACGGCGACTTAAGAAAAACATTTCAGTGCAGGGGAACATCTGAGTCACACGTCAATAGCGCATTAAGTAATCAAATCCACACGGTGAGGGATAGATGGTAGAGACACAGACTGTTGGGGTGAATGTAACCGACTGTTTCCTTAGCAGACCCTCTGACCTCTGTGTCCTCCACTGCATCCCTGCCGTTCTCATCATTCCCTTCTGCCAAACAACAACAATAAGGCAGGGGGAGACATGTCAACCGACAGGAAACAGTCAGGGGGAAGCAACACCCGCAGAGACATGCCCTGCCCATATATGGTCACTGTGACCCTAGTGTTAGTAGCTACAGCCAGCTAGGAAGGGGAATAAAGGCAGTAGTAGAAGAAGTAATGGAGGGGGGTGGGGAGTGGTAGCGCCCTCTGGTGGCCAAGACACTGACCTGCTGGGGGTACATGTTGGGCTGGTGAGCGGTGAAAGGCATGCTGGGAGGGAACTGCTGCTGGCCGTAGCTGTCGTGAGCGTGCCTGGAGGGGGAGGAGTAAAGGCAAACAGCACCATGAATCACCATAACCAATGGGTTAGAAACACACTCTATTCAAGGAATTCAACGCTGTTAAGATTATCATTTGTATAATTCCCTTTTTGTATAATTTTGAATGGCTTTGGCCAGACTCAGACCAATTGAAGAACGGTTTTAGGCTGCCTGGTGTTTCTGAACAGGGCTGAGTGGGGTCCTACCTCTGGGCTGGGTACCTGTTCCCGGGGTACGGGCCCGGGGTGCTCCCCGACGGAGCCATGCTGCTCTGGCCAGCAGGGGGCGCCAGGCTGCCCTCAGGACCCAGCTGGGCGCTAACGAGGTGGTCCGGTCTGGGGACCCAGGCAGAGATGGAACAGGACAGACGTACTTTACATGGAGAATCCATATAATGAGACGAAGGGTTGGTGATGATTTATACGGTGAGTCAGAGGCTACGGTGCAAGGATCAACACATCGTATGAGAACCAATTGACTACAACTAGTCCCCCGAGAGAGAGAGAGAGAGAGAGAGAGAGAGAGAGAGAGAGAGAGAGAGAGAGAGAGAGAGAGAGAGAGAGAGAGAGAGAGAGAGAGAGAGAGAGAGAGAGAGAGAGAGAGAGAGAAAGAAAGAGAGAGAGAGAGACAGACCTGCGGTCGTAGCCTGGTCCGTAGGGGTACTGAGGTCTGGGGCCGCCCCCCATCCCTGGCTGGGGCCCTGATGGGGGCCCCCGGGGGTACATGTCCTGCATGGCCCCGCTGGGCATCTGACCCGGGCCGTAGACCTCGCCGGGACCAGGACCTGCACACAAATAAAATACTTATTATCATACCTGTATCATCTGGATACATAGATATGGTTTCAGGCTTTGTTCAATCTGGGGCTGAGCTGATAACAGCCCTTATATTAAGTGTAAAATAGGACAGGTGGACAGGTGTGTCGCATCAAGGCTTGATCAGCATGTGACAAGGGAACTATATCAGCCAATCAGAGGCTACGCATGCAATAGCGCGTGTTTGAGTTCTCTAATGCAAACCAGAGACTCCTGGTGTTTGAGTCTGGTTCTCCTTTAAAAGAAAATATCAGAGCTGACCACAACTGATCGGTGGGAGGAGCCCGTTCTGGTGGTCTCACCCTTGCGTGGGGGTCCATCGTAGTGCATCCTCATGGTCAGTCCGTCTCCCTGCACCCCCGGCCCCGGCTGGCAGGGGGCACCACTGGGACCCAGACCTGGTTTTCCGTGGAACGCCGCTGGGTCGCTAGAGTGGGAAGATGCAAAGTTATTTACACATAAGCCTCGTTAGAATAATATTATTCATTAATTAAACATGGCAACAATAACATGTCATTGACTTGGTTCAACGTTAGTCGGAGTTGTTCACAATGTTATTATCAACATTAGTTTGAGGGTGTACCCGCTTCCCGGCTGGGGGGTCAGGGGTCGGTGGGGGGTGGAGGCGGGGGTGGGACGCTTGGCCTCCCCGGGGGTCTCTGGTCTCCCACTGGACTGGGGGGTTCCAGGCCGCTGCAGAGGGCCCATGGGAGCTGGAGCAAGACAAAAGGGTTTTAGTTGGTACGATATTATTAGATTGTATGTTTTATGATTTATTTGAATTTACAGCACATTGTGTTGCATTTGATAGTATGAACTGGGCATTTTATTAATACAATCTGTGTTCGATTATTCACGTTATTTGAGACAATGCAATTAGTTATTCTTCCATTTTATCCTTTCCCTGCTACTCTGGTTTGCTCTATTCAAAGGTTCTCATGGAATCAGCAGGTACCAGAGTTGTTATCGCCCTAACTGTGACTTCCAACTTGGTCGATAAATGCAAATCCAAAAGTACTTTTAAATTTGATTTCTTTAAGTTCTTATTTGGCTCCTATGGTGTGTCGCTCAGGGTTACAGGGGAAGCGTGTGAGCATGTGCGTGAAGAATGCTGTGTCACAGAGAGAGAGCGAGAGCGAGAGAACAAGGATGAGAGACTATCACTGGTCTGTAAACCGTGGGAAAGTAGGTCAGATTCAGGTCACTGCTGTTTACAAACCGTGTGTATGTGCATGTGAACGTGCGTGAGTGTGTGTGTGCTAATCTACCACAAACACAAGCTCTCATATGGCAAGTGAAATCTGGGCTGACTGATACTCTGTTCAACTCCCTCTACATTCTACTGCCTAAATAAACAGCCTCTTGGACCAGACCCAGCAAGTGGGATTTGAACCTTTGACCTCCTGGTTAAATCTCAGTTTTGCAGATAATTTTGGTAACAATATCAGGGAAATTAAACAATGTCTCAATATCCGTTTTGAGGCAGCAATTTCGATATTGGCAAGTGTTGTATATTATTGTGTTCAAAAGATTGCATTGTTTCATGATTTATTTCATGGCATCCCACATATTTCATAAGGTTATGATGACTTTTATTGTTGTGACAGGCATTAAAGATACATAGCTTGATGGCTGAGGACCAACAGAGACAGATATACAGACCCCTAGCTTGATGGCTAAAGAAAGGGACAGACAGACACAGACCAGGCCGGCTACAGGCAGACAGACAGACCTTTAGCTGGAGGGCTGAAGTCAGACAGAAAAACAGACCAACAGAACCATATCTGGAGTGTTGACGAAAGACAGACAGACAGACAGACAGACAGACCCATATCTGGAGTGTTGACGACAGACAGACAGACAGACAGACAGACAGACCCATATCTGGAGTGTTGACGACAGACAGACAGACAGACAGACAGACAGACAGACAGACAGACAGACAGACGGTGTGTCTCACCAGGGGAGGGGGGCAGGACCCTGGCCTGCTGGGGGGAGGCCATCTTGGGGTCCCCGGGGCCGGGCCCCGAGGCCAGGACCCCCTCGGCGGGGGGCTCCTCCCCCCGCTCGGCCTGGCACTCGTAGGTGAACAGGAAGTGGATGTAGTGCTTCTTCAGGGAGCTGGCGGCGCTGCTGGACGTGCCCACGCTCAGGTAGGCCGACAGCTCCCGCCACTTCTTGTTCTTATTCACCTGAGGACCAAAGGCTGTTCTTTACCTTCTCATTTAGGGCATTTAGCAGACACTTTCATCCAGCGCGACACACAATAATTTGTCTTTTGACTCTAAGCTTCTTATAATAAAGTGGTAGAAAAAAAACAACTATCAACCCCCATCTGACATAAACCATTGGAAGTTTTTCTTTGTGTCGTTTCCCCACTCAAACACAGATGCCTGGCTCGCTTGAGGCCCAAAAGCCTGATTTATAGTCGTCAAGCGGGAATTGACATCATCAGTTGCTGCCTGATAGCTTTAAATCAACACATTATCACTGCCCTGCGCACCGTTCAGTCACTTCTTCTGCACGCATCCACAGCATCGTTATGGCAGAAGTCAGAATATAAAATCCATGGCCATGCGTGGGAATGGTCCAGAACGGTGCATCACGTTGATTATAATTCTGGTTCACGCTACCTGGTCTGAGCAAAACTAGGATTTGTTAAACTAGGTTTAACCAGTGCTTTGTTAACCAGTTTTAAAAACTAGAATGAAATCAGTCATCTCATCCTATCTACAGTTTCCCCGGGCATGTCCTCAGAACAGGTTTTACAACGGTCTCCTCGGGCAGACTGGTTTCCAGGTGTGACACCAGACCAGCAGCTTACCAATACAACCCTTCCCAGGAATATCTGCCCAACGAACCGGGATCCCTTCTCTTGCGTTTCTCTCCCCCGATCTCCCATCATGCACCAGCGGCTCACCATGGCCATCCCGCCGATCTCCCTCACGCACGTGTAGAGGCGGTAGAGGTCCAGGGGCTTCTTGCCCACGGTGGGCAGGCCGGGCACGGGGGTCCCCCTCTGCTCCATGAAGGCCAGGTAGCGGTCCACCCAGGGCCCGCGCTCCGGCTCGCCGCCCAGCTCGTACAGACGCGCCGCCTTGTCCCCCGTCCCGCCGACCACGGTTCCCCCCGGCTTCTGGCGCGCGAGAGAGAGACACACGTGTTGTGGTGGAGGAGGTTGGCGGAGCAACGGTGACGCTTTGCGGTGGGAGGGGTAGCCGGAGGGGGTCAGATAACGACCAGGTATGTGTTTCCATTCAGTGACTCTTTGGAAATCAATGCAATTAAAATAATAAAATATTTAGCATAAATACACAAAAATATTTTAGTTCTAAATCTTTTCGAAATTCAGGAGTCAGAAGGACTATAAGTGAGTATTTCACAATATTGATAATATCAGCTAGTGAAGTCAATATTTATTAAAGACTCCATCAATTGAGGTCCGTTGAATTTAAGTATATTGGCAATATTTGAATGCGTTCAAATAAGTATTAATAATTCCATGCCTGTTGTCTAACTGACCATTGAGACCATAGCCTAGTATAATGGAGGTAAGCCGTCGCTGTAGCCTGCTACTCTAGCTAGCCTCCCCCTTCTCCTCCAACTAGCACAGCCCACATATGGACTCCCAGATGCTAGACCCTGCCTTTAAAAGCCCCCCCTGCCGTGAAACAAACCAACTAGGAGCCTCCATTATGGGGACGCGGTGAACCCAAGTCAGCTCAGCGAGGGGTACGAGGAGACACACAAAGCTAATCTACCGCCGCCGCTAGCTGTCATTGTCGTTAGCGCACAGACTAGAACCCAGAACAAGAAAAACAAGACTTGCAGAGAAAGCATGCACATTACACAAACAGGCACGTACACACACACACACACACACACACACACACACACACACACACACACACACACACACACACACACACACACACACACACACACCAAAGCTACACCACCTCCTCCTTTTCGAAAGGGAGAAGGGGGGGGGGCAGAACAGAGAGAGAAAAACTGTTCTGAGGAACGCACGCCAAACTTTAACGAGAGTGACGGGCGGTGAAGTGAGTGGAACGATCCAAAGAAACACAAACCGAAACAAAAATAAGCAGAGCGTCGGTGGGAGTGCGACGCAGAGCTCCTCTCTGGTGGCGGTGAGCCAGGGGAGGTAATTTTGGGCGTCTTTTCCGAGCCCGTCTAAAAATGGTACAAGCGGTGGGAGAGAGAGAGACCGGGAGAGGTGGAGCAGTCAGTGCAGGTGTGGTGAGCACCCAGCCGGAGATCTAAGGCTGCTTCGACGCGGCGCCAACTAGCGCTGAGATACGATAGATACGGGCGACAACTAGGCGTGCAGATCTACTCTGACTCTTAATCTCCGGTCGAATATAGCGAATAAATGTCACAAAGGGAAGGCAGACTGCTGCACACCTCTGATGTTTCACCCGTTTTAATTCCCGTCGACTCTCGTCTCATTGGCTGCTACAACGTCACAACATTCTTCCGGTGCATTCCCCCGAGGGATCCTTACCATTCGGGAGGGATTCTGATTGGAGGGTTCTGATTGATGGTTAATGAAGAGAGCTACCTTTGGTTTGGGTGGCTCGGTGGTAGCAGTGGTGGGGGCAGTGGTGTTAGGGGTGGGGCCGTCTTGGCTAAGCTCCGCCCTCTGTTTTGCCGGGGGACTGCCCATCCTTTCTGGGGAAACCATCAGGGGGCCTGGATGGGAGAGAGGTGTTCCGGTTGGGTACAGTAAAGTAGCCATCGGGGATTGGTTTTCAAATGGATTTCAGTTTTGAACTGAACAGTACAACTATTTAAAAGGAAAAGGAAAAAATAAAGAGAAACACAAATGAATTCCAGGCTCATTAAGTCAGTAAGAAGCACCCTCAGGGACAGGAAGTGACACAACAGTCCTAACCTGTGGGCGGGACATTGTAGGCGGGCCCTTGAGAGGTTACTCTTCCACAGTTGTTACCTGGCTGTTGGGTGTAGGGGCCCGCGGGGCCCATTCCTCCCATCGGCCCCATACCTGGGAAACTACCCTGTCTGGACACCAAAGAGGAAGAAATGGGTTTTGTATTAATACATTTTGGACTTTACCTAGCTAGTGTGTAGCGTCTCTCAGTCTTACAGACGGAAGGGAGGGGTTAGTCCATTAACACCAAACACACATCTGTATTTAGACAAGCCGTGCAGTTTGGACCCATTCAGCACCACGGTCGGACGGCCAGCCGGCCAGGGAGGGAGCGGGAGGAGAGAAGCAGAGTGTCATTGGAGGAGAAAGGGAAGAAGCGGTTATGGTTACGTTTCAGTGGACCGAGAACACACGTCAAATCCAGTGATGTGTTTCAACAGAGACAGAAGATGGCAGGCCTGTTAACTGAAGAACAGGTGAGTACACTAAGGAGGATGAGTGAGTATACTGTAAGGATAGCAGTAGAGTTAGTCGATTATACAGGGAGATACCGTTTCATTCCAGCAGTAGGTTATGCATCGGCCACACCCTTAGATGACCGCAGGGTAACACATTAACCGAGGGAGATGTATTGCAGACCCCGCCCACTCTCCATTTAATCAGACTGGGTTTCATCGACTTGTCCAAGTGGTTTTATCCAATTTTTCCCAAAGTCTACTTTCACTATTTAGCCGACACTTTAAACCAAAGCGACGTCCAGTGAACTCAGATACGTGTGACGGTAGGGGTCTGCTAGGGGAACTGGCTCTCAACGATCCCCGGCATTTGCGGTTAAAACCTCTAATACCACCTAACCCCTAACCTCCGGTCTCCATTGTGTTAACAGTTTTGGTTTCTCGGCCAGTGTCGGTTCAGACAGCGCCCAGGTCTGCGGAGCCAGACGTGGCGGTGTCTGCACTCCCTCGGTTACCCGTTACTCTGCGGGGCGATGACATCAGCGCGCCGAACCTACCCATGGTGATTGGAGGGCTGGTGGGGGGAGGGGGGAGCTGGGGTCACACCACTACCCTGCTGGTGCTGGTGTTGGTGGTGGTGGTGGTGGTGCTGGGGGGAGTGAGGGTGGAGGTGAGGGTGGGGGTAGGGACGACGAGGGGAGGGGGAGAGTGCGGGCCCTGACCCCGGGGGCCAGGGGTGATGGGGGTAGGCTGGGGAGCGGGGAAAGGGGGGTCTGGAGGGGGGAGAGAGATCACACAGCGGTTGATTGTGCTTTACGTCCACAAAGGGTAACAGATCAGAGACGAAGCAAGAAAATAGCGCCTAATTCGAACTACTACTGTAGACGGGTGGACAGGTGGAAACAGTGACTGTACATGGAACTAAAGTTAATGCTCCAAAACAAACTACAGCAGATTGAAAACATGAATAATGGTTAAACTATACATTTCAGTCCTTGCATACTTGGCTGGAACTTGCACGGCCCCACAACAGTCCTCAGCTGGGCTGCACACTCACCTGGACTGTGTGGCGGACGAGGACGAGGCAGAGTTGGCCCCTGGAACAGCGTGGGGGCCCGTCTCGCACGGCTTGCGGATGCCTTTGGTCCCCAGGGGCCCCATGCCCTGGCCAGCCGGCTGAGGCATGCCAGGGGACGTGGGGGCCATGTGGGTGGGGGCGCCAGGGTAGGGCCGGCCCCCGGGAGCCCCAGGACCACCGGGGCCCCCGGGGCCCAGGCTGCGGCCCGAAGGGGTGGAGGGCCCCTGGCCGTGCATGGGGCTGCCGGCGTTCATCCCCATGCTGTTAGCCGGGCCGGGGCCGGGGCCGGGGCCACTGTAGCCGGCTGGGGGGGCCCCGCCGTAGTGAGGGGGCCTCGGGTAGCTACCTGGGGCCACACAGAGGGCGGGGTGGACATAAGTCACTTCCAACTTGGTTCCGAAAGAGCAAAGAGAGCAAAAACGTTTGTCAGCTGCTCAATCTGATTTGCTGGAGTACGAAAATGTTGAAACCCCACCCGCGCGTGGGTGGCAATTCAATAAACTGCCTCCTGGCCAAGTGAAATGCAAATTTTCATATCTGGATGGCCTCACGTGGTACACGCTGAACATAAACCAGCATGTAGGCAATATGTCTTGCGTTGACTGAATTCTGGCTCTACACTGAATGTCACTCTCCTGTCTATAAAGGCACAAAGCCCACCCAAACACAGCATGTCGGAACATTTTGCTCATTCTAATTCCCTGAATGAACAGGGAACTAGAACATTTAGTTCCCTGAATAAACAGGGAACCAGAGTTAACGCTCGACAACAACAGATTAAAGTGAATACATTGAAGATGGTTGGTAGAGGTGAAATCCTTCCATTTGAACCGGCTGAACCCAGACTACAGGCGTGTGAGCCTGTGGTTCCCTGCCGTAATAAACAACAAGATGTGAACACACTTGGCATGTGTGGCAAGCGGGACATCTGTTGAGGTAGTCAGCAGCAGATGATTCATTCATTACAGATGATTAATCACCTATCGGCCATGCGTACACACACACACACACACACACACACAAACACGTACAGACAGAGAGAGAAACACACACACTTCAACTGAGGACTCTGTTGACAGGAGACCCATGGGTTATGGCGAACAAGTGGTCATGCTCAGGGGCCCGGCCATACCTGGAGAATGCGTAATTGTATGTGACAATGTGTGTGTGAGAGAATGTGTAGGTGTGTTTCTGTGTGTATGTGGCTATGTAATTGCGTGAATGTGCCAATGTAGTGTGTAGTGGCGACAACGGCCCGGCCGTACCTGGAGGCCCGTACTGGGCATAGGAGGGGCCCCCTCCCTGCTGATAGGACGAGCCGTGGTGCATGGGCCCCCCGGGGGAGCCGTGAGGGGACATTGGAGGCCCCGGGGGCTGGGGGCCAAACTGAGGTCCCGGGGCGGTACGTTGCATGCCGTGAGGAAACCCTGAGGACGGACACACACACACACACACACACAGTTCTCAGAAATGAGTTGGCATAGAACTTATTTTAGTCTTCAGTCATTTAGCAGACTTTCTAGGATGCTTATTTAGGTCCTAGGAGCCACAGTATTTTTTTATAGAATACTTAATTGGAACTGTACATATTACAGCTTACCTTCTGTAAACCATTTCATATTGAGTATGAAATGCTTTGAACCGGGGTTATTATAGAACGTAACTTTCTAGAATGGTTGGTCTGGTTAGTCTCCATGCGGAGGGCTCTCACCTCTGTCCTGTGACATGGGGGAATGTCCCATGGCGACATGGGGGCCCATGTCCTGGGACACACTGCCTGGGGTCAGGGGGCCCGCCTGGGTCCCTGAAACACACAGGAGAAAACAATTCATACGTTAATAGTACGGCACACAGGCCCACGCGTGATCACATGATCAAACGCACAACGCAAACCAATGAAGAATAATTGTATGCTTGTACGTTTTACTTTGTTTTTATGCAGTCTGTGCATGACTTGTAGTGCGTGCAGGTGTGGTCTAACAGAAGTCTAAATCTGTGATTGCTTGTAAATGTGTTTATCTGGCTGTGTGTTATTGTGACAGTCCGTGGTGAAGACTGTCGGGGAGTTGTAAGAATACGTAATTGTGTATGCTTGTGAGGGTGTTTGTGTGCGTAATTGGGAGGGTGTGGATTAAAGAACAATGTGGAGTTGTATGTGACGTTGAGTGTGTGTTACTGCGACAACGTTTGTAAGGGAGAATGAATTAAGATAATAAATAATAAATAAATGAATGACTGACTGAATGACTGACGGAATGACTGACGGAATGACTGACGGAATGACTGACGGAATGACTGACTGAATGACTGACTGAATGACTGACTGAATGACAGACTGAATGACAGACTGAATGACAGACTGAATGACAGACTGAATGACAGACTGAATGACTGCGTGCATCAGGTGACCTACCAGGGCCGCTGGCGGGGGAGATGGGCCCGGAGCGTGATTGGCCGGAGCCCACGGGGGAGGCCACGGGGGAGGAGGAGGACGCCCCCCCGCTGCGCATAGCGGGGAGGCGGGGGGAGACATGGGGGGAGAAGGGGGACTGGGCCGGGTTGCTGGTTTCCCCCTGGCTGCTGGTCGAGCCTGACGCGCTGACCGCAGAGCTGATGGCCGCCTCCGTACCCGTGGGCAAGTCATCGATGGAGCCTGACAGATCCTGGGAGGGGGGGAGGGAGGGAGAGGGGGGAGGGAGGGAGGAGGAAGGGAGGTGTTGAGGAGGGAGAGGGAGGGAGGGAAAGAGGGGAAGGGAGGGAGGGAGGTAGGTAGAGGGGGGAGGGAGGGAGGGGGTGAGGAGGGATGGAGGGAAATGAAAGCGATTCAGAAATCAGCCACATCTATTTGACCTTTCAGACATTAAGCAAACCCTTTTATTTTACAATAAACGCCATCAGATCCAGCCCAACATTAAGGAGCGGGTAGGGTAAGATCAGGGAATCCATCTCAGAGTAGGCCTATTGGTAGTAGCCTGTAGGACATTGGAGTTAGAACCCACAACCTTTTTGCTGGGAGTCATGACATCGAAATTTTAATTCCTTCCCCATTTTAATATCCTTGTCAACATCCGGTACCCTTCCCCCGTTGGAAATCACCCATCAACAGTGTTTCTACTTTATTTGTATTCTCTTTCGAGCCAGCAAAACCAGCTGTGGTTCCCCCATCAAGTCCTGGGGTCTTGAGTGCTGGCTCAGAGGTATGTTGTCAGACAGCCTCATTAGAAACACATCACTGACTTCACCCGCTCCTGAATCAGCTGAAGAAACTGGTTTGTTGTTAGTCACGAAATGAAAACATTAAACCCATGGAAAATGGCTTTTCACAGAGACGAAAACATAGATGACCCTCTGTGGCGAGATGTTTATCGCGATGCCAACCATTACGCATCTGTTTTGTTCAGAACAAGATCATTTCGCTCTGCAAGAAGTCGTACATACAGACATGGTACAGGGACAACAGGACCATGGCACATGTAGCACGTCGTGCCACTAAAGGGTTCATTTTCTGAAGAAAATAGGTTTGAGTTTTCAATCTGGGCCGATGGTAATAAGCCAAAACCCTTACAGGGCTGTTGCGTCATCGCATGACATTTTGAACTAATTAAGATATTTTTTCAGCAAAGTTACCCTTCAAAACATATAAATGAAACTGACAATTGTATTTGTAAATGTTTTAGCTGTATCTTTTGGTTTCCTCCTTGTTGAAATGTTCTAATTCCCCCCCTGCAATTCTCCAAAGCACCCCTAGCATAGAAGAACGCGTTCCCCCCTTTTTAGAGACCTGCTGCCCTACACAATCGCCCTAAACTCCAATCGCATGCTAGCCCATTACTGCTGGCATGCTAACACATGCATGCTATCACTGCTAAAGGGATATCATGCTAACGGCCTAGCATGCTAATAGATTTTCCAGATCTGCCTTCTGTTTCTGGATGGTGACGGGCCCCCACATCCATGCAGTGGACCGAGGGGGGGGGGGGGAACAGCGCTGGCTGCGTTTCAGCTCCTGCCTCCTGCGGCCGCGGGCGTCGGGGTTGAGGTGCGCCGGCTGCCGCTGCCTGCGTGATTTATAGTCGCAATTACCAAGGTTGTTTAAGGTCTCCCGACGCACGCACATCAACACAACCGAAGGGGACTTCCCAGCTACACCACTTATTCCGATGTGACTCAAAGACACACACACACGATAAAGGATTTTCAGAAACCGTAAGAGTAATAGAGAGTGCTGAGAGTAATTAGGAGTGGATAAATTCTCCCAGCAGCCCCTTGGGTGAGCCAGGCACTACACTGACAGCTGCACCTTTAAATATAGACACAAAGAGAGTGAGATACAGAGACATAGAGAACAGACAGAGAGAGACCAAGGGACCTAGGGAGAGAGGGATGGACAGATAGAGAATAACACACACAGAGAGAGAGAGAGAGAGAGAGAGAGAGAGAGAGAGAGAGAGAGAGAGAGAGAGAGAGAGAGAGAGAGAGAGAGAGAGAGAGAGAGAGAGAGAGAGAGAGAGAGAGAGAATTAAAAGGGGGATGAAGAATTGGCAAGGAGGCTAAATGCAGTGGGCGACAGAGAGGCCAGGACCAGAGTCTCTGGAGGAAAAGGCCATTGATCAAACGGCTGGCTAGGGGCTCCCGGAGCTCCCTTAGGGGCCACAGCAGGGACCTCTCACGCGTCACCTCATCAGCTAGCAGCCCTGGATCAGAGGGCTCCGACTGGAGAGACAGGTCTCACTTTCTGAGACATGTCCGTAGAAGGGGGGGGTTCGACCCCTGCTATTTAATTATGCGACGTCACTGTATCATGAACCATACTTTATAATGTTTTCCCCACATAAGACCCTATGAACCAGAGACGACATGGGTTTCCCACAGTAAGTTATTGTGCATGTTACCAGGACGGGATACAACAGGTGCACTTGGGTCACCAGAACCACTCAACCTTAGACAACTCTGTTAGACCCTCCAAGTTACTGCCCTTGAACGGGCAGCAGAGAAATGCCTCCTCCCTCCTCCTGCTCGCTTCAATGTGAGGCGGGGGTGTGGTTGGTAGTAGTAATAGGAATAGGGATAAAAACGCATATTAATAGCCAAGGGCTGGGGCATGTGTATATAATTAACTTAATTGATGTGAGCACATGAAGTTTTGTCAGGAGAGCTACAAACACAAAGCCAACAGACACAACGATTTATAAGGACACACAGATCCCAGAGACAGCGCGTGTGCGTGTCTCGATGGAAGGACCACTTCTCCTTGAGAGCCTGGCTCGTGAACGAGCTGTTCTTTAGACTCACTAGGGACAGAGAGGAGGTGCAGATGTGTAAAATATTCTACACTGAATGACTCTCTCTCTCTCGCTCTATGAAGCAGCTACTCATCGTCAAACAAGAGCCGGCTTCTGTTTGTAAAACTCTATTTGCACATCGTTTTGCGTCTACAGTCAGTAGTGCTACGAGAGACGTTGTTGGAGATAATTAGGATCAGCTTTGTGCCATTTACAGGGAGTTTCGCGGCAGTTTCCGGAACAATGGTTAGTGCTTGGAAACCCTAAAATAGAAAGGTCCTTTCAGGAAACAGGAAGCTGATACAGAGTTACATTTACCACAGTTCAATAAAAATCCCAGAAACTGAAAAAAAAAAAATCAAGAAACCATCAATGTTGACAACAGGGGTCCAGATTGTTGCACAGATTCAAATTGCATTTGAAGCAAATAAACTAATTTTCTAAAGATAAAAAATATCCTAATCTCAATTAATAATATTGTAGCATCAAGTACTGGAAAGCCGTTGAACTGGCTAGCTTGTGAAATCCTTGATTCTTGTGATGAGGGACTAATCAGTTAACAGAATGGGATATATATGTGTAGCCCAATGGGCTGAACCCCAAGAATCCACTGTGTCCATTAGAATTAAATCCAAAGTCTCAGAGTACATACAACTCTACACAATATCTGGGCACATGATTCCGCCCCCAAACCAAGTGAAAAGGCGCAACGCTACAGATTTAAGATCAAAGAAATCAGATAAATTCTCATGGAGGCTAGCATCTCGGATCACAGCATGCTGGGATGCAATGAGAATCACCCCTTCAGCAACCATGATCAAAACCCACACCCTGACACACCTTGCAACAGAGGAGTGAAGCAAGGAGGATGACAGGAGAAGGTGGAAAGAAGTAGAATAGAGAGGGATAGAAGGAGAAGAGAGAGGGATGGAAGAGGAGAGGAACTGCTCTCAGATCTCCTATCTTCCCCGGGGATGGCCAATGGCAGGCCAGCATCCCATACCCCCTCCCCTTGCCAACAGCTCAGCCAAATCAGCTCTGTTATTCTCAGCGCTTCACTCTTATACCTCTTGTTCTCTCCCCTCTCCCTCTGTCAAAATATAGATTTTCAAAATAAAGACCCAAATGAGACTGTAGTTTACCGCAAAACATACAGCAATAACGATTCAACAGCTTTTTGATGCTAATAGGGCCAGGCTTTTTGTCTAACCTTATGATATAATTCACCTTCTAGCCAGCAGTAATCAAGGAACTCTCCCCCAGTCAAATGGTTTAATAGGACAACCATTTCAGATTTTATGTGCCGTTTTACATCTCTGGTAATGCCGTGCTCAAAGGTAATATTTCTCTTTTATAGAGGGGTTGTAACAGATTTTATATTGTCATCGAAGCCTCCTGGGCTCAGCTACCTAGGATAGCCCTAACAGTTTCAGCAATGGCCAGTGTCTCTTGAGAGTCCTGCATTGTACAAGAGAGCCCTGGGGGAGCAACCACACAGTTTGGGAACGCCACTCGGATGGCGCTTGACCTGTGATTGGCACGAATCTAAGGTTGGAATGGGGAGCTTGATGGGCCAATGGCTGGACCATTTGTAAATTGAAGTGATGGAGCCAAAGCAATGCTTAGGGTCAGATTAAGGAGGCTGAGGGCCTCCTCCATCTGCCTTCAGGACAGACTAGCGTTTTCTGTTGTCGAGTTTTTGTTCCCTGAATCTGCTGTTTTTCGGAAACGGCCCCAGTTACTATGGCAACACCATCAGCAGCAGCAGCAGCTCTTTGCAGCTGCTGCTGCTGCTGATACGGGGAAGTGAGGGATTTATAGAGAGAGAGGAGAGAAAGGAGGTAGAGTAACTAGATTTGAGAGGGTAAGGATAACCGCTTATTTAGAGTAAAATTAGATAAATACACCAGAATGATAATAATAATAATACTATTATAATAATTATTACCTTATAATAATAAATAATTATATTATTATTATTACATCAGAATGAGACAGAGAGACCGGGGCTCGAGTTCGAGTGAGATGGACAGAGAGAGAGAGAGAGAGAGAGAGAGAGAGAGAGAGAGAGAGAGAGAGAGAGAGAGAGAGAGAGAGAGAGAGAGAGAGAGAGAGAGAGAGAGAGAGAGAGAGAGAGAGAGAGAGAGAGAGAGAGACAGTTGGAAACAGAGGGGGCGAGAAAGAGATAAATTGAGAGTGAGAGAGACAGAGAAAAGAGACCCAGAGAGTGAGGGAAAGAGAGAAAGAGATTCATAATCAGAGAGAGAGACAGAGAGACCGAGAGGGATAGAATAAGACGGAGTGAGAGACAAACTGAGTGAGAGAGAAAGAGTAAGACAGAGTTAGAGACAAAGAGGGCCAGAGAGAGTTGCATAAAGAGAAAGACAGAGAAAGAATTAAAGTGATGGCTGAGAAAAGTGGAGTTAGCAAGTAAAGAGTTAAGTGTTCAAGCCTAACAGCCAAACTTATAAACCTCTCCTTTCAAAGCCCTTATAATAAACCAACAGCCCTAACAGAGAATGCACCGCAGAGACAGAGAGCAAGAAGAGTGCCACAAGATATGGCTTCTGTGTATGTGTGTGTGGTTCAGGGGCTGTTATAGTATTGTTATAGTGTTTGTGTGTGTACGTGTGCAGTTATATTATTGTTATGCTGTGTGTGTGTCAGGTGCAGTTATAGTGTGTGTTTGTGTGTGTCAGGGGCTGTTCTAGTATTTTTATAGTGTTTGCGTGTGCTGTTATGGCATTGTTATGGTGTTTGCGCGTGTGTGTGTGTCTTACAGGCAGGCTGGAAGGTCTGTCCTGCAGGCTCAGACCCAGATCCTCGTGGCTGGTCTTCCCAGGGGTCACAGCAGACTGGCCCCTGGTGCCATACGCCTCCTGGGGCACCTCCTGGAGAGGTTAGGGCAGACAGGATGGTTGGGGAAAAAAAGGGCTGTGGCTCAACCCACCAAAGCACTAAGCATGTAGGGAAGAGGACTTGTAGCGACCCGGGTTTACACCTGTGGTCCGAGGCTGTGTTTATTTCTCTCTTCTTCCCCTCGCTCTTCTTCCACCCACTTTCCTGTCTGTCTATATTCTCCTGTCCATGAAGGGACAAAGCCCTTAAACATAAATACAAATTAAAAAAAGGTGGTGGGACGATTTGGAGATCTTCAATTCTTCTCCCATGCATAAAAAGCCCTCAACCATCAGGAAATACAATCGGGAAAGAGGCCAACCATACGATATATCATAACACTTATGTGGAAAAAAAACATTTCAAAACAGTAAGTAAAAATAATATATCATAATGTCCAACCTGTAAGGAATCTTTAAATGCTAAAACTGGCAGGACCTGTATCTCAGCAGAGAATCACATCCATCAGGAAATGACTGCGCTCCTTTTCTTAGAAAAACAAGAGCATTGTGGGAGATGCGGTCCTACCTGCTGGGGAAGCGGTGCTGGAGGCTGCATGTAGGGTGACTGGCTGGGGGCGGCGGGCTGGTGTTGAGGGGAGCTGTAGTAGGGAGGCTGCCCGGGCTGGCTGTACCCTCCCATACCCTGCTGACTGTAGCCCACCGACGCCATCTGACCAGCGAGAGAGGAGGAGAGAGGAGGGAGGAGAGAGGAGAGGGGGGAGAGCAGATAGGAGGGGATGGGAGAGGGAGAGGAGGAGAGAGGATAAGAGAGGGAGAGAGAAGAGGACAGGGGAGAGGCAGAGAGATAAAGAGGAGGAGGAGGAGAGGAAATAGTGGTATGGAGAAACAAAAGAAGAAATTAGGATTCATGTCACCTTCATCTAGTTGTGAATGAAACTTCATTCCGGTTATCATTTTCCTCTGCATGTCTACCAAACACCAAGTAACACATGAAAAAAACCCCTCTATTGTCCGGAAGCCGGTGGGAATAGGACTTATTCCTTTAGAAGTCATCTTGGTTCTAAGCCTCATGGAACACTGGTCCCACAAGAATTGAGAGTTTATTCATTTATTCATTCAGGCCGTAACCTACTGGATGTTTGGCAGTTTAACGAGATAGCATTAGGTTGCTAACCATATGTGGTATCTTTTAGATTAAGTGACCTCATACGCATCCCTTTCATGTGCCCAGTTTATGTCCAGGCTGATCAGTGCACTATAAAACAGGACTATGATTAACAGTTTAAATGCTAGCCTAGTGTAATGGACTGCCACCTGCTTTCTTCTGAGGGTCAACAGAGTCTAAGCACTTCTGCCTGACGTCAGAAATGTGCGGCACGAATTTCCACGAAATAGCATTCTGCGTCTAAGCTGAAATGCGTGCGTAGACGAAAGGAACGCAATTCATGGCGATGATGCTCTTTAAATGAATCATATACGCTCGCGTGACTGAGCCACAAGAGGCCTTTCATCGGAGCCCATTCCATATTCATCACTTAA
>NC_136949.1:10605182-10625182 GCF_949987615.1 Pollachius pollachius
AGTCGTAAGAGCGCATTCAAAGCGCTCCTTCCCATACCGTCAAGGTGTATTCAAGCAATCCAATGAACAGCCTCTGACCTCGTCGTGGTGGCCAATCAGAGCCTCCGGGCTTGTGGGTTAATATTAATATCTAAAACATAAAACATGATTTTTTTTTCTAATCAATAACGCACGCGAACGGCCTGGGAGCCTACCTGCTGAGGATATTGCATTCCACCCATTGTGGTCATCTGACCTCTTCCGGACATTCCCATTGGATAACGATGTGGCAATGGCGAGCCATAGGGTTGGCCATGGTACGGCGCCCCCTGTTGCTGGGAGTACGGGTTGTTGCTCATGCCGTACAGCTGAGAACGCTTCATCGCCATGGCGTCCATGGGCGGGACCTAAACAGACAGAGGAGGACGGTTAGGTGGAGAATTTACTGTGATGTCGTTCTATTAAGAACTTCTTTAGACACTTGTCCAAAAGACTAATGGAGGATTCTTTAAAGCCATGGAAAATATCCCTTTTTATCGTTGTTATATTTATATATATATATATATATATATATATATCATGAATGTAATCACGCAAAACATCCAACGTCCACAAGTGGTTGCAGAATACATTTTAGTTAGATTAACTCAACTGTCGCCGTTGCTGAAACAGCGTCAGTCATCAGGTTTGCTGCGTGTGTGTGTGTGTGTGTAGGGTTTTTTCGGGCTCCTCCAGACAAGGGCACAGGGTGGTGGGGTTAGAAATGGGGTTAGAAGGTTTATTGTAAAAGTTGCCAAAAATGATTCAAGAAAATGGTGATCCATGATGCCATGAGAGAGATCTCACTCCCCTCAGTGAGTGTGGTGATGTGCAACAGGTGTCAATGTGCAACAGGTGTGCAACGTGTTTGTGTCTATTTGGTGCCTGTTTGTTTTTTATTGTATGTACAAAGACTTTGAGTTGAGGGGGACATGATTCTGAGAAAGAGGCAAGAAGTGACATAGGGCAGTACCGTAACATTTGAATAGTAAAATCATTGGTCAGAGTAGATGCAAAATCTCTCCCTCCATCATTAGTGGGTTTACATATTTTGTTCATCATGTGCACTCTAATAACTAAATCAAAACCGGTTGGAGAGGCTGTAGGTACGATTCGAGAATCCCAAAGTTTCTCTGCCATTGAAGAGCGTTTTATTCAGGCACCTGTGGTGGAGATAAGCTGTAGGTGATTGACAGGCAAGAAGGATTCCTCAAACCAATCAGAGAAGAGCAACGCTACCTTTTTTCATTTCAAAGAGGCGTTTCAGCTTTCATTGTTGCCATATTGTGAACACGACATTTGAATGCACAGCTGGTCATTTAACGGAGATTCTGCACCTCGTCTATAGAAAGCTGTAGGGAGCCCTCCCGTGTTTCTTTGCATGGCTGATAGAGGTATTTGCAAATTATATCCATTAAATCTCTGGCGAGCATCATGTTTTGGGTGAGTGGCTTAGGAGGGAGGCCTCAAGAGAGGGGTGGGATGTTTTTGGTTGGATGCTTTAGAAATCTAGCCAAATCTTGCTAGTTATCCAAATTGCCTACCCTAGCTTTAATATTGCATAGCAAAAGAACTGCAAATAACTTTGTCATACCATATTCCCTGCTGATTCCCATATCTTATCTTGAACAGTAATGTGGAAAAAAATAATGCAAAGTGAGTTTATTGGTTTCCTTTCTGCCTCTTTTCTTTGGTCTGCATTCCCAAGTATGCAGGTGCCTCTTTGCAAAGTAAATGAATGATTACATGTATATTGATCAACCGTATACATGTAAATCCAAGATAAACTGGCGCATGTCGTGGATAGAGAGTATTTATTCATCCCTGAAGGATCTCCAGACTAAACTCAAGAGTACAATCTTCAAGTCAAAGAGAACACTATCTTGAATTTTGGTTGCTGTGTCACTGTAACTTCAAATTACGGTAATATAATTATTTTTTGTTATATCTCAAATCATACTTCATCAATAATAATATTTATAAATACATTTATTTTAGGAGCGTCACGGTTCAGGTAAGTCTGTTTATTTCAAAGCATTTGTACAGTTTTCTGTTTGGTACTATATCTTTTTTAACTTATAAAAAGGTAAGGGCAAAAATACTGGCGCACTATGGCATCAAATGAAAATTTTCAAAATAAGCATTACAAAATAAATCAATATGCATATAATTTGCAATATTTTAAGATTGCAGAATATGGCTTTAAAAACGCACCCACAGCCAAGATCTATTTTATTACCATTGCATTTGCCCACATGGAATCTTAATGCTCCGAGACTTGAATGACGCTGGGACATCTATACAAAGCTAGACAATCTTAACCTTTAGGTTCTCAACCGACCAGCGATCGCTCAGCGACACAATCACTGACATCATCCATAGTCATTATTGTTACTTGATGTGTAGTTAAGAAGCCATCATAAATTAAGGCTTATATAAAGAATCCCTGTTCCTGAATCCTTTGCCGCACCTTATTTCTAGCTGCCCCAAACCATGCACTTTGTCTATATCTCTAGCTATCCATCTATAGATATCTACTGTATATATCTTGCTACAGCCGTCATCCACATTCACTCCCACATTATGTATAAAACACATATACACACACTTGGGTGGATACAATGTATACCTAGTAGCTATTGACAGCAACTTTGATTTCACTTCTTCAGAACTATGAGGTCCAGTGGTCTTGTATGCAGTTTCATTGGTAGGTAATCCACATCACTACCTTATTTATCATTAAGGGAATTATACTAAACTAGTTACAATTAGCCTGCCAGAACATTGAAATAGACATTTGATGTGTGTGTGTGTGTGTGTGTGTGTGTGTGTGTGTGTGTGTGTCCTACATAAGTAGGACTCGGTTGAGCTCGGGTGATGTAGGTGAAAAGTGTACAGCCAATATCAAACTACTACTCTGCGTTCAGGAAGAATTTGACTTCTTGTATTAACAGGGAATCTTTCCTGCTTTACACATTTGAGTAGAAAATAATAGACATGTTTAACAAACATGATAATCTACTGCTCAAAAGTGGGAGTTAATTTACCCTTCAAGGCTGGATTATTTAATCCCAGACAGGAAAATGTTACTCTAAAGTATTTGAGAATTTTGTCATACCTCAGGTACTGTCATCCATCTGTTGAACACTCCTGGATGGTCAGGTATTTATATGCACCAAATGTAGGGCGAGGCATCCAGGAAGGCAAGCATTTCAATGCATTACAATGAAACACTAGAATGCAACCTAACAAACTATTCTGTGGTTTCAGTTCAAGCTGTAGCCCGCGTTAACGTGGCGTTGAGTGGCACGGCCAAGCAGTCTTCAACAAACACTCATGCTGAAGCGGGTCCGGCTGGAAGAGCAATCGATGGGAACGACGATCAGGCGCACTTTGCACACACTTGGAGTAGTACCTATAGGGAAAGACAACCATGGTGGAGGGTCCAGCTTTCTGGCGTGTACAAGGTGGCAGAGATCGAGGTCACCGCCTTCAGAGAATCTAAAATGAAGTGGATCCACGCACAAATCCTCATTGGAAACTCACCGGAGAACAATGGCAACAACAATCCCAGGTGAGAGACTGGAAGAAAATGTATCCCAACCGCCAGCCGGTCCACCCTACAGTACCCTGTCGTCTGTCCAGTAGTAGTGGAGGATAGTGTAGTGGCTAGGGTGTTTGACCCCCAGGCAAAAGGTAGGGCTAGGTGGTTAGAGCGGGTAGGGCGCATACCATTAAAGGAGATATCTGGTGTAAAATGGCTCTGGAATGTTCGTTTGGGACCAAAAAAGCGCGCATAGACGCATTCTTCAGTTGGCTGTTTTTAACCGATTCTACCAAAACGCTATAAACTTGGAACGATGGGGGCATGTGTTATGGTAAAAACTAAATCGTTATTTTAAACCACTTAAAAAGCTAGAAGTAGCCCGACACTTCTTTGGTAGTATAAACAAGATGGCGTCGACGGGTGAACTACTGATGGTATTGTGTGCATAAAATGTCCTTTTTAATAAACAATCTGTACACTTAAAAAGTTATCAATGCCTCATTTTATATGTTAAGACCCTTATTATACTACCAAAGAAGTGTCGGGCTACTTCTAGCCTTTTAAGTGGTTTAAAATAGCGATTTGGTTTTTACCATAAAACATGCCCCCATTGTTCCAAGTTTATAGCGTTTTGATAGAATCGGCTAAAAACAGCCAACTGAAGAATGCGTCTACATGCGCTTTTTTGCTCCAAAAGGAACATTCCAACTCGTTACCATACCAAACATATCCCAAATCCATTTTACACCGGATTTCTCCTTTAAGGCTGATTCCTTACCGCAGCGAGCAGGGTTGGGTACCTTCCTGTGGTCCTTTGCTGCATGCCCTCCCCTCTCTCTCCCATAGCTTCCTGTCTATCTCACTGAATTATGACAGTACAAATGGGTTTCCTATGTAGTGCATTACTGAATAGCCATAAAGCACCAATAGAAAAAGTGTACAACTAATTTTCCTGAGTATATCCTGGGATGCATAGTGGATTTCTCGGTCAATCAGAATAATTGAATAGAGATTGTCTAGGTCATATCATTCGAAGATGCAAATCTTCAAATTTTTTCCTCAGGTGTGCCAACGTCTCCAAAGACAGTTTGACTCAAAGCTTCCAGTGCGGGGGAATGGAGGGGCGTTTCATCAACATATACCAGCCCTGTGGAAACGACCTGCTGGAGTTGGTTGAGGTCAAAGTGTACGGAGGTAGAACCCCAGTCTACACTTATGCACTCAATAAATGTCATCATAGGGGGACGGGGTACCAGTGCAACTGTTGGTCAACCGTTGTTAATCGCTAGTTTTCCAGTGCAGCTTATCTAATAAGCTTATCGAATAAGTGTGCATGGCCTTTAAAAAAACAACACACATATTGAACCCTTATCCCCAACTGTATGACCACTAAAACCTTTTGGATAAAAGTGGCAAATGTCTAAATAGGCAAATAGTAGGAATAGAATTGAGAAATTATACTTCGCGGCAGAATTGAGATCAGTATGAATCTTTTGACCCTCCCCCCGCCCTATTTCTGTTGGCTCAGAGTTGGTGACGGTGCCTCCTCCAGCCTCAAGCACCACTCTGGTGATGGGGAGGAACGTCACCCTGGTGATGGGGAGGCGGCTGTGCTGGTCCGACGCCCTGCTCTACTGCAGAGACTATCACTCTGACCTGCTGAGCATCAGGGGCCCAGGGGAGCAGGAGGTGGTCCAGCAGCTGGTGGCTCGCGCCCCCCTCCCCCTGACCAGCCACCTCTGGGTCGGCCTGCACAGGTACTCTTGTGTTTGCGGGGCCTTGCAGTAGTGTCTATCAAGCCACCAATTCCGTCGGTCCGTATGTTTAATCCGTCTGTCTCCGCTAAATCGTTGGCCTTGTTACGTTCCCGCCCAAGTGACTTTTCAAATGTCTGTACGGCAGGACCTATTTTAAAAGCTCCTGGTTTTGGATGACCGGTGATCGAATGGGCTTCACCAAATGGGAACAAGAAAACCCCCATGCCCAACCAGAGCATAGACGCTGTGGTGGCATGGCCAGGATGGACCCTTCCACATGGAGCCGACGGTACTGTGATGAGCACCTTAATTTCATCTGTGTTACAGGTTGGTGTCCAGCCTATTATATTGTTCACTTTTTCACTCTTCAATCTATACACATGTGCCATGGGCTGTCTCTATGTTGTAGGTCTTTTCTGAAACTTTCACAAATGCTTGTGTTTCCATCTTTGCAGGTGGAAATGTACAGGCCAAGGTGCACTTCTATAGTTCCACAAGACCACATAACCTTTGTGGTTATTAGTGTTGTTTCTGAGCAGCTAGCTACCTGGCTCTATGTTAGTATTAGTACTTTAAGCACTTGACATTGCAAGTATGTATTTGACATTAAATAGCATGTAGGCTACATTTACTCTATTTTGCATATTTCACATCCTTTGAGATATCGAGATTGCGAGTACCATCAAGATTGTATAGGGCTAAATTAGATGAACAGTGGTGCACTGTAAATACAGCACAGCAATATGCCACACACAAGGCTGCTTGCCTTCATAGTACACTGTGGAAAGGGCCACTTGGATGTTTTGTTGAGGAATTATGCATGTTGTCGAAGACACGTGGCTAATCTTCATATGCAAAAGGTCAGGGAACTGCAGGGCAGAAGTGTAAGGCCACATCCTAGGCAACAACAAGCCGCTACTCTGTGTAAAGAACCAATACAAAGCATCAAAGAGAGGTCTGAAAAGACTCAACAAATAGTTACAAAGATGTTTACTAAAATGGGATTCTAGAGCATTGGAGAGGAAACAACTAAGGAGGACACACGCATCTTGTTGAAAGAATACCAGAAGAGGCTTCTGTAACGTTTATGTCTTCCAATGTAAACATGTGTTATAATTATCATTCTATGCTGTATTAGGAAATATTTGTGTGTACCTATGCAGGCCTGGGCTAGATACTGCTGCAGAGCTGTTATAAATCACCTAGCTTTCGCTTGGCAGCCTAGCATATCATGCGAAAACAGACAAGTCCCCTTCTACCCTTTTCCTCAAATGTACGAACACATTACCTGATTATATTTTTCCACAAAATGTATATAGTTGTGAATACGGCATCTTGAACGCAGTAGGAATATGCCACTGCTAACATTACAGTAGGGTGCTGGTTAAATGCTTATTCAAGTCAATAGAGACAGGAATGCATGATGTCATCTAATGCTGTGTTTACCTGATTGCCTTTATCATTTGCCTATGTTAAATGCTTTATAGTGATGAAAAAAATAAAGGGAATAAGTGAACCGTAACATATAATATATTTAATATATTTCCCAATAATAAATTTACATCAACTATGTTCTGTTCAGTTCAGCACCAACGGCAACCCTGTACAACCAAAACCCAAGTTAAACCACACATAACATAAAACACAGTTAATATGGTAGTCCCAGTAATCAAGGGAGTGGCCTTATGTCGAGTTCTTCTAACCAGGGCTGTGTCTGATTGTGTCCACTTTCTGTGCCCTATATTAGTGCAATATTGATGAAAAATAATTCATTTTAGAAACTTCTTGACCCAAGTTTAATGGAGCATGATCATCTTAAGACATTTACCTAGCATCTTCAATAAAGCCGTGAGTCCATGACTTTTATAGGGAACTTTCTCATTGTCATAAACAGAGAAGGTAGGTAGAATGAAGTATTGATAAAGAAAAGGTAATATCATTTTTGATATAATTATTATGATTAATTCACCATGGATAAGGTCACCAATTTAGAGTGTAGTCTGAAATGTGAGTTGACAAATCTGGTTCCCATAGTGCACAACTTAATACAGATAATTCAATGTGTAATAAGTGTGCAGCTCTTTACGCTTATTTCTTAACCCATAGTGGATGTCATGGTGTGCATGACCAGAAAAATATTTTGGTTAAAATTGGCAAATATCTTAAAATAAAGACAGTTGGGAATAGTAGGTCCCGCATGCAACTCCAAGGTCACCATGGTCTTCGGTTTCCTCAGAGTTGTTGCCTCCTCCAGCACTCTGGTGATGGGGAGGAAGGTCACACTGGTGGTGTGGAAACGGCTGTGCTGTTCGGAAGCCCTGCACTAGGCAGAGACTTTCACTTTGACCTGCTGTCCCTCCCAATCAAAGCTCAAACGCCACCCGATTGGCCAGCCCAAATTGGCATTGGGATTATTTGATCCTCGATCTCTCTGATAATGAAGAGTGCTGGGAATTAATAGGGTACGACAAGCTCATAAACTTAACCAACTGTATATATTGTATTTCTATTCATACTTATTAATAATTTCCAACCCTAGGGAAGGGAGGACGAATAAGGTAAATGTTCCCCGACAGCCATAGCCGAGTTTCCTAATACTTTTAATTAATTCTCAGTGAATTAATTAAATTAATTAAATATAAAACCCTAGCATTAACATTATATCAAATTCATAAGTACATATAAAAAACAAGGTATATTGATAAATAAATAACGGTTCCCTGTCATTACGGCACAGCAATAAGCCCCACACAAGGCCCTGGCCTTCAAAATAGACTGGAATGGGCCACTTGTAGGTTTTGTTGTGAAACGATGTATGTGGGCAAAGACACGTGGCTAATCTACATGTGTGAAGGTCAGGGTACAGCAGGGGCTCCCTGCAGAAGCGTGAGGCCACATCACAGGCAACAACAAGACGACTGTGTCAAGCTCCAATACACAACATCAACCAACCCCCCTGATTAGACTATTACCATGACATAGGTAAAGCGATTACGGTCTGAAAAGCCTAAACAAAAAGTGACACTGATGTTTACTTAATGGTGACTTGAAAGCCTTTGCGAGGAAACTCCCCTCATGAAGGTTTTTTTGGAAAGAAAACTACACGGGCGCAAATGCTAGACCCGTATGTACTCGTATGTCTACCGCAAATGACATGTCGTCAAAGATGTACATGAATTATAATGATCGTGTATACTGTAATCGGAAATATTTGCCATTTTTTCATGCGTGAACCTAAGCAGGCCTGGGCTAGATACCACTTCGGGGCTCCGTTATAAATCACCTAGCTCTGCAGTGCTAGCCTTGCCTAGCATAACAAGCTAAACAAGTCACCTTGGACGTGGTGTGGAAACAAACTTTAGACTGTCCAGGAACATCCGTTGGCCATTGATGCGTTTTTCTCGCACGGCCAACGAGTTGCCTACATTGACCGATTATATGTACCCACTAAACTATACATAATGATGAAAAAGACATCTAAAACGCAGTGGGAATAAAAAAAACGAAGCCCTGCTATCGTTAGCTAGCTGGATACATGCTAAGCCAGTCAACGTTCATTCCAACGGGCTAACAAACTTCCGTTTCACATTGAGCCGTAAACACCATATGTAATCAAATGTGCCCTTTACCTGAGATCGGCTAATGGCTTGTCCGTTGTTTCCCGGGCTAATCGAGGGGTGACTTCGCTGCTGTCCTCCCCATCCATGGCTAGCAGAGCCGTACTGGGACCCCATCTCTTTACCAAGCCCCATGTTGGGCTGCTGTTGTGCAGCAGGGTTGTTGTAATCCTGGTAGCCACTAGCATAACCCCGCATCATGGGGCTCGGAGATGTCAACAACTGGTTCAAAGTTGGCGTGGCACCGGACGGATGCTGCTGATTTGGCCCGGGGAACCTCTGGAAACCCCCAGCACGAGTACCACCTCCACCCGGGGAAGCTGTAGCAGCCATAGCCGCTTTGCTTTGACTAGCAGCGGTCGCGTTGCTGCCAGGGCCCATTGGATTATTGCCCTGGCGTGAGGGACTCGCCATACCTCCATATCCACTGTTACCGTAGCCAGGTCGATAGTTCTGGTAGTGGTTGTATGGGCTGTTGTAGCTTTCGTGGGAGTTTTGAACTTGATCCATGGTGTTCTGTACCGAATGCACTATACCAGACTGGCTTTGTTGTCCGCCATGTTGATCAAAGCAAGGCCCTCCTCTTCCATTCCCATAATAATTATTAAACTGGGTAACAGAGCTGTTGTCATTCCGAGGGTTGTTGTTGTTGTTGTTCGTTGATCCCCGGCTGACATGCTCGTACCTGCTGTCCATCCGCTCCTCGGGTTTGTACCGCGACGGATCCCCCTCCACCTCCTCACTTTTATTATTCAGTGGTTGATGGCGCTCGACTCGATTTCCCGAAATGTTTTCCTTTCCTCCATGTTGGCGGTTTCCACTTTCCCCGTGTATCGACTGCTGTTGGTGGTTGTTTTTGTTATTTTGACTTTGTCGTTGGTGCTGATGTTCAATAAACTGATTGAACGCTTGCGGCTGTGGCTGTGGAGGTGTGCGTATGGAGGGAGGAGGTTCGCCGCCACCGCCATGGGTTTTGATTTTAGAGTTGCCAAGCATTCCCGTCGTTTCCATACTGATCACATCCGAAAACGAACCCCAAAATAGCCGGGGGAAAAACAAGTTTATCGATCTCACTCACTTTACCTTGACTTGGATCGGCACGACTGTTCACAGGACTCCGACTAGCTGGGTGGGCATCATGAGGGGTTTCTCGCGCACTCGCTCATGTGAATTATTCAGACGAAATGGTTCTCGTCTGGTATAGCCCCACCAATGGCCCCAGACCTCCAATCTATCGCTGGTTTGCTTTTTTGGCAAAACACAAAAATATAACCCACTGTTTCTTGCAGTTTGACATCGATTTAGACCTATCTGTAGTGTGGAGGTCTGTAGCATTTTTCCCTCCGCTGCTAAAGTTTCTGGTTATTTGGGTTGACGTCATGACCTCGCCAGTCAATCAGAATCCTCGAGTTTACTCAATATATTAAAAACTATTATTGTCCATTAACAGATTTAGTGTGAGCCTATTTAAAGTTTGAGCTCAATTCTGACCACCATAACTAACCCTTTGACTTTATCCCATGAAACAGGCCTTTAGAATCGACTTTTTATGAGCTGCACAGCATTTTCAACGTTGATGGCTTTGAATCTATTTTGGTGGGCCGAGGCAAGTATGCATGTAGGTAGCCTACATTAACTGATTAAAACAAAAATAATTAACCAAAAACATTGACTTGGTGACCAGTGCCATAGAAACATATATGCTCGCTTTAAACGCTAAACCCCTGACCCTACGCGATAATCATGGAGGCCTATGCAGCAGCTGAAGAGGAACTATAACAAGCCATTATAGACCTATACATTTACATTCAAAAATCAACCACAAAGACGTTTCAAGTAAGCCACATTAAATTGAACAGGTGTTTACATATAGCACATGAATACCGATTGCATATTAAGAATACACATAGGCTACACCAAGTGGAAAAAACCCATATAGGCTTTAACCAGACAAATGTGTAGGCTATAGTCGTATCAAATGGAGTAAGAGAGAGAATGCCGCCACATGAGGGAACATGTTCGCGCGTGCGCGCGCGCGTGTGTGTGCCCGAGCGCGCGCAATCAAACAGACACGACGGGAACCACCCACACAAAACAGCCCCGGCAAGTCAAGCAAGGAAAGTGGGTCAGGCTGAGTTATCAGTCAGACATGAAGCAGCTTCCTACAAACCGAGAATTGCAACAGGGTTTTAAAAACCCGGATCCTTTTAGTTTTAATTCGTCAATCACGAGCTGACCACGTCGTTCGGCTTTCCAGAAAATGGGTGACTGCAGGAAACCATATCAATGTGGGTGTAAATGAGATGGTCTATACTATAGCTAGCTATGTCTGACAAAATCTTCCTGCCAATTCCAATCTTGGGCGCCTCGATTAGGAAAATAAATTATGGCTACAGTCATTTAGCTCAGAGAAGTCCCTCGGAACACATGCTGATGAACATGAGTTTATGGAGATGACATATGTGGCTGATCACTGCAACTTGTGGGTCATCATTTACTTTATCTAAAGGAAAACGTTCTGTGAAAAATCGCTGTGAATTCTGTCTTGCAGTACCACCTACTGGATATGAATCCAATGCACAGTGGCGCAATCAGGCACTTTCGCAGTTGTGCCTAATTGCGCGTTATTCCCACGAAAATGTCGGTGTATGCTTAATGATTGTTAGATATTAAATTGCTATAAACAGAAGGTAATAGAGAGTGGACGCTCACCGGGAAGCCAAAGCCTATAGCTTCAATCGAATAAATAAAGAATGAAGTAGTAGGCCTACTTTCACGTTAACATCGTCTATAATCATAACGGAATATACACAAAGAAGCAGTCAGACGAACTACATTTATTGAATTTAATTGTCAATGTTTTCAGTTGTACATATGCATGTGTGCCAACAGGGGGCGCTAAAACCACATGACACACAACAACAGCGTTGAAAAACGGGCCTCCGCCAACATCAGCGACATATTCACCTGATCTATACTCATTAACAGTGCTAGGCGTGTTTTTAAGATAGTGTAGAAACGAATGTGTTTAGAGGTTCGCGCTGCCCAACAGTCCAGCCTAGTGATGATGTGGTAGCAGGCGTACACTGTCTGGTTGGAAGACACAAAGTAAACGAACTTAAAGCACCACTGAGTAGGCCTACAATAAGATTATTAAGTGAAACCAAACACATAGGAGGTATGTAGGATATATATACAAAATTATAGACATATCAAATATGCCGAAAATAAAAATAATCGCAATTGCTTCAGCGCTTTTACTTGGATTACCTAAGAAGGTCACCTTTGATGTCTCGATTAGATAATAAGTGATTTATGACCGCATAAAAGCTTATAAAATCCCACATTCTAAAAGTCTAACATTTCTGACATTTTTGACTGCTGATAGGTCATTGTTTCACGACAATTATGAACAATTAACATGATTCAAAAATAAAATAGTAACACAAATAATAAATTGATAACAATTATAGAAAGCATTTGGATAAGTGTAAGGCATGTGAAATATTTAGTGTGCACAATAACTAAGCTATACGATATAATTGGATTGATTGGTATACTATCAAATGTAGTTGTTTTCATTCAACGAGAGGATGTAATCTGTAAAATGTGAAAAGACATCACACCACTAGTAACTTAACTGTTTCCTGTATAGGAAAATGCAATAAGAAACGTTTACATTTTATACAACAAAAAAGTAATAACCAGCAAAAACAGATTTCGAGTTTTCAGTATTTTATTATGAGGGAGCCTGGATTTCAGAAGCAATTACCAAAATAATTTAAATCATGCTGAAGAAAAATAAAGCAAAGCTGCGCAATATAGACCCACATATAGGCCTTTGTATATATTTTATTTTATAGCCTATCCTATAACGCGATTGATTTTAATGAATCAACGATCTCAGTCACACGGGTGGTTGGGTAATTATTAATAATTATTATTATTGCTTGAAGTCCATCATTTACATTCTGGTTACTTTTTTTTTTTTTTTATATAAATGACAAGACAAACAGTTCGATAACCGTGGAATTGACAGCATGGCATATATTATCCTTGTTAATATCATATTTTTTTAACATTCTTATGCCTTTTTTTTAAAGGGCTAAACAGAAATAAACGCTTAGTGGTTTGATAATCAATACCATTTCCGTCCGTGCCCTTTAATCCTAGCCCTTGTCTTTGTATCAGAGGATAAATATATAGGCCTAGATAGGCCTTTATTAAATCGAAGAAGCAGCGTAATCTAGCACGAAATCTCCACAACATTGTCAGTTTACACAAACCAATAGTAGACAATTTGCTCTTACCATCCATTATTTTTTCTGAAAGGGTGTCCAACATATTATGCCTATTCAACATAAATTATTATACACTCTCATGTGCTACATTGCCTATATCGCACAGATAGGCCCCTATAAGAAATAATTAGATGAAAAAAGTATAATCTCTGAGGTGGCTATTTGAAGAGTACTGGGTCAGAAGAGACATTCATCTGCTATTTCGTTTTGGCTTGAGCCTACTAAGCAATAAATAAATAAAAACGGTGGTTTCAAACCATTTATTTTATTATTTGCCACCAGGGACACCTCCACCTTGAAGGAATCTCGCACCGTCAGGCCTACGAAGCATGACGCATGACGCATTACGCACGTCTATAGAGCAACGATAGCCTATATCTTATAAATAAAATGGCTTTAAGGACCTTTGTTTTAATAAGTTAAAGCTTCCCAAGCATAGAAAGAAAGAAGACGCAAGAAGCAAATCCTGATGTTTCTGAGCGCTGCCACCCGTTAGTTCCAGTTGATTTTAAAGCTGTAGACTACATGCCTGAGCGGTGGTTCTTTTTATTCCCGTGTTCCCGAACGATTCAACACGCGATTTATCGACCTTCTCGTTCACACAAAAAGCTCACTTTATCATATCCTAGGTTATAAACAACAATCTCTAGTATATAAAAAAATGCGGCCATTGTGATAGAACACGACCCGAGAGTATCGACGGTTTTACAGAGAAAGCTCGTGGAACATCTCACTTCACACCTCGAGGACCCCCCCCCCACCCCCCGGGGGGCACACAAAAGACGCATGGTAAGCGCGCGCGTGTGTGCAGCCGAGCGTGGTGAGGAGATAATGGGACACCAAAGAGCATCATTACCTTCCTCTGCACCTCATTCTCCCGCCGGACTCCCGGTAAAACACGGCGCGGACGCGGCGTGTCAGGGGGGATTACTGTAGGATTTGGACTTTTGACCGTCTTCTCTTTGTTAAGCTTAAAATCACAGCGAAGCGATTGAGTGTTTATGCGGAAGTCGAAGCCTGGAGCTAACAGTTATTGACAAGGTGAACTAAGCAAGTTATAGTCACCCACGGCGCGAGAGCTGTACGTGGTCGATGTTCTAGCTTCAGTAAGCCCTTGCTCATTAATATTCATATGACAAATGTATTTGATCCCTCAAGGCAGATAGTGTTTGAAGCGTGCAAGTAATGGCATTTTTTTTTTCTCCTTCTGTTATTTTTTTAAATGTTCGTCCCCTGCAGGGGTTGGCACTTGTCAGTTTTTTTTTTGGTAAAGTCCTTTTTGGTTCAGAGGAAAGCCACAGTGTGCGATATCATTCCCTCATATTTACACCTTTCTCTACGGTGCTGTTCCGTGTCTCCCTCTCTCTCCTCGCACCCACCCCGCTCTTATCTCTTCTCCCAGCCCTGCTCACCCCCCACCCCAGATTTTCTCCCGACCCCTGCGAATCTAAAACCCACAAGCTGCGCATTTGAATGCTGGGTAATTGCAGTGGGGCCCTGAAGATGAGAGCGGGTGATACGGCTGTCAAAGTCAACTAACCCCCCCCCCCCCCCCCCCCTTCCTACCTCCCTTCTCAACCACATGCAACCACCCCCACCCCCCCACCTAAAATCTTCCTCCTCCTCAATGCAGAAAGGCAGAAAGCAGCCACAAAGCCTAGGCAGCCAAGCAGGGTCTGGTTAGGGCTAGCTCCATGTGAATCAGGCAGAACTGGGGTTAGGTGGGGGTTAGGCTGGGGTTCAGACGTAGTCCTGCAGGCTGTAGCGACCCTTAAGGCTGGAGGACGGCGGGGCGCGGGACGGTGAGTAGTACTGCCTCTCTCTCTCCCGAGGAGTCGACTCCTCCGCGGCCTTCTTCTTCTTCTTCTCCTGCTCCTGCTGCTGGACCCTGCGTCTCTCCTCCTCCGCCTCCTCCTCCTCCTTCCTCTTCTTCTCCTCCTCCCTCCTCTTCCTCTCCTCCTCCTCCTCCCTCTCCTTCTTCTTCTTCTCCTCCCTCTCCTGCTCCTCCTTCTCCCGCTGCCGCTGCCTCAGTTTCTCCGGGTCGACGGCGGCGGCGGCGGCGGCGGCGGCGGTGGTGGTGGAGGAGGTGGTGGCGCAGAAGGAGGCGGCGGAGGTGGCGGTGTAGCAGTCGTCGTGGTGCGTCGACGACCCGCTCCCGGGGCACGACATGCAGAACAGCACGCCGGCCGCCAGCAGGAACCCGGCCGAGATGAAGGTGACGTAGACGGCGCCGCCGGGCTCGTACTTCCCGCTGTCGGGCACGCTGGCGTCCAGGAAGGCGCTGATGACCTCACAGGTGAACCAGGAGGCCGGCACCAGGCAGAGGACGCCGGCAAACACGAAGCACCCGCCGGCCGCCACGGCCGTGTGGGCCTTGGCCCTCCTCCCGCCCCCCCAGCGGGTGCACTTGAGGCCCAGGGCGGCCAGGCAGAGGCCCAGGGAGCCCGCCATGCAGCTCAGCACCATGGAGGTGCGCGCCGCCTGCAGGTGGGCCGGCAGCGCCAGCACCGAGTGCTTCAGGGAGCAGCTGAAGACCCCGGTGGTGTACCAGGTGCAGTCCATCCACAGGCCCTGCATCTGGGACACGGCCGTCATGATGTTGGCGCCCACGTCGGCGCTCACCTTCCAGTTGGGCGACAGCGTGGCCACCGTGGCGCCCAGCACGCCCAGCAGCGCCAGGGCGAAGGCCAGGATCTGCAGCGCCGAGGAGAGCATGGTGCCGGTGCTGGTCTGTGGTGCCGCCTGGTGTGGTGATCCGGTCCGGGCTGGTCTTTGGTTCTGGTCCGGTCTAGTCTAGAGTGGGCAAGGGTAGTCCGGTCTGGTCTGGGCCCTGTTTGGTTCGGATTCAGAGAGGTCCCGGTCCTAGTGCGTTCCTGGCACTCTTCCAATCCGGTCCGGCCCGGTCGGGTCTGGTCGAGTCCGGTCCGTAACCGGCCACCTTCCCGTCGCAGTTCCCCAAGCTGGCCGGTTTTTTCCCCCTCACCATCTACCGTTCCAGGCTGCGAATTCCCGGTGTCCTCCCCCTCATCATCACCGCCGCCGCCGCCGCCCCCCAGTCACCCTTGGCCGTATCTCCCCAGCGCAGCTCCTCGCTGACAGCCAGATAATTCCTCACTACGGGCTCCAGCGAGCTGCAATGGAAAAGCAGAATGAGAATTGAAGTGAGCGAGCGAGCGTGACCATCTCACAGCTGAGACGCAAAGGGGTGGGGGGGTGGGAGGAGGGCGAGGGACAGTGGGAGAAAACACTGCGTTATTCCGCTCCTCTCTCTCTCTCTGACTCCCCCTCTCTCCTCCAACCCCTTTTTCCTCTTTTCGGATATTTTCGTAGGCGGGAACCCGGTGCGTACGACCGCTTTGGCCTGGTCACTGGAGTTACTGTTGTCACTTGACGTGGAGAACTCACCCTCTCTCTCTCTCTCTCTCTCTCTCTCTCTCTCTCTCTCTCTCTCTCTCTCTCTCTCACTCTCTTTAACTCCCCCTCTCTCCACTCTCTCTCCCCCCTTTCCTCCTTTTTTCTCCTTTTGGATCTTTTTGTTTTTGCTGGTCGTTGGTCGTGGTGATGGTTCAGTCTCGGGGATGTCCCCCCGTGAAGCCATTGGTCTTCAGGACTCAGAGAGAGCTTCTTCTTCTTCTTCTCTTCTTCTTCTTCTTCAGACTGGATTGGAGTCTTCTTGTCTTCCTGCTGCTGGGCCGCTGGACCAATCCGACGCTTCACGTGGTAACAGAGCCTTTCTAGTCCATCATATTCATCCAGTTAACCAACTTCCTCACCATATTGAATAAATGCTTTTTTGAAATTTGTAAAATTATAAAACGAATATCATAATAAAGTAAAAATTTGAAATGAATTGTCTCTGTTGAATGTAAAAAAAATGGAATAAGGAGAAAAAATTGCGGAGTCTCACCTGATGTGTGGCTCTGTGGTGTCGGCGGATGGGTGGGCTTCCCGCTGCCGTGGTCACAAGAAAGAGCGAGAGAGAGAAGCGAAAGCACATGAGGGTGTGTGGGTTAACAATCTCTAAGTACCGCCGTTCTGCCTGCCGTATCCGTGGCAACGGTAAATACTGTTCCATCCATCCCTCTCTGTCCGTCTGTGTCATTTTAAACACAACATGCACCCCCGGCTCATGTTGGTGTCGCCCCTGTGGAGGCACAGAGCAGATAGGACCGAGGAAGGGTTTGAGCCCCGGGTTTGGTTTGGTTTGGTTTGGGGGGGGGGGGGGCTGTATTGTTTGGGATCACCGGTCCCGTCGTCGATGCTAACCTGAAGGTCACTAGCGGCGACGTTGGGAAATGAAACCCTGCAGAGCGGCGTTCTTATCAGGGGGGCGAGGGCGTTCTGCGGTGGGGAGATGCAGACACTCCGGCATGTTCAACCGCCATTCAGCCAAACCCCTGCAATACGAATACAAAAAAATACAACAATGGAATACACCATTTTTTTGCAATTTCAGTCCATTTAAGACTGTTTTAGGTGCTATTTTGACGACAATTTACCTTTTGGGCAAATCGATAAACGTTGAGAGAGGGCATGAACACAAAAACCTTATGGACGAACACGGCGTCTCTACTTGAACCAATTAATTAGAATAAGTCATACTAAATAATCCTCTTTGCGCTATTACAGTCGTGATTAGCTGTTTTAAATCCCGCCTCCCTCGCTGATGAAAACGAGACAGTTTACGGTCTTTGTTGTTCTGAATGCGATTGAATTAACGAGTGGCTGGGCGGATGGGATAAGAAGGACGGTACGTTGGAATGGATCAGCCAGCGTGCTCCTCTCTGACCGCGCGATCTATCACCTGCTGGGCCACGCTGATAAGCTTCATGGCAGTCAGCTCCATGAGGACACACAATTATAATCCTGCGTCTCCGGACCCCCCCGACAACACAGACCTTATCCTGGCTACACAGGAACCATCATAATCAACGGGGGGACAAGAATTACTTCAACGGGGGGACAAGAATTACTTCTCTTTTAAAGGGGGTCCAGGGTACACACACACATGCAGGCATAGTAGCACACACACACACACACACACACACACACACACACACACACACACATCCACATATGTACACACACAAACACGTCCACATATGCACACACACACACACACACACACACACACACACGCACACACACACACACACACACACACACACACACACACAGATAACCACACACACTTAAGTTAATTGCATACATTTATACACATGCACTCAAACATACAGACAAAAGCACATAATCTCCCTCTCTCTTTCTCTTACTCTTTCTCTCTCCCCCCTCTCTCTCTCTCTCCCTCTCTGTCCCCCCCTCTCTATTTTCTCTTACTCTTTCTCTCCCCCCCCCTCTCTCTCTCTCTCTCTCTCTCTCCCCCCCCCCCCCCCCCCCCCCCGTCTCTCTTTTTACCCTATACTTGGTCACTGCACTCACTCGCTGTTTATCACTGCGGGAAAAAGAAGAAGGCACCAAGAAAAAATAAAACGATTTTCCATTGTCAATCACATGCCTACTAAAACGCAGGGGCGTAGGAATGAGTTTAACATTGGGGGGGGACACATATCGGAAACCTGTCAGATCCGTTAATGGTTTGAACAGAAATATGTCATAAATTAACTACACTGAATTCACAAATATATTTTATTCTACTAAAAAGATACATTTGTAAATGTAAAGGAAAACACATTTTGAATGGCAGTAATGAACTGATAAATATCAAATAAATTATTTAGTTGCATGCTCAATCATCCAGTTTTTTAGAATAAGAAGCAGTGACAAGACGCTGTGTTGCGCTTTCAAAATAAAATAAAATATTTTTCTCCCCCGGTATAATTTTTAGGTGGGACAAATGCACCTGTCTCCAATATCGGAGGGGACACGTCCCCTCCGTCCCCCCCGGTTCCTACGCCCTTGCTAAAACGTATTCCTCCATAATTGCACTTATTTGTCCGAAATAGACATCCATTTTAATAGACGCAATTTTCCCGATTGGAGTCCCATTGAGTGGCGTGTCATTGTTGGAGGCCGTCTTGCTGAAGCCCCTCTAAGCACTCATCCAGCCCACGCCGGCATGGTCGTGTCCATTACCCCCGTGGTAGTGCCTTCGTTGCTGGGCAATTAGACCCCGAATAGAAGCAGACACACCACACATCTCAGTCCACTCCAGATACATTTAAGGGTATATAAGTACGGAGAGATGTGGACGCATGGCGAATTATGAATTCAGTGCGTCGTGTGTTGGTTTTGTTACAATAAAATACAATTTATTAAATGTTGTTTTTTAAAGAGCAACTAAATATGTCATACCCTATCCCAGGCACAGCACCCCCTATGGAGCACACTGGTTAATGCTTCTGCCTTTTCTGATGGCTTAAATTCATGACGTTGACCGAAAACGGCAGTTGAGAAGAGCTTTTACTGTTTTCTTTTGGGTTTAAAGTTTAAAGTAACTTTACAGTCCACTGTTAATGGTTTTATTAAGTCATTGTGACATTTTTTTTTGGAGAGGAAAATTTACCAGTGGGGTTAGTGGATCCAATTTAATATTTGGTCATAAATGTATGTTTTCTCACGATGTGAACTGGAGGCTCCAGCTATTTGTTGCCACCATTTAGTGTTCTATCTCCAAAGCAAACACCTGGATTATGGGGGGTAATTATGTTGTGTAAAAAGATTAACGCAAGAAGCAAAGTAAGATATTGGTATGGGACCATCCATGTGTGTGGTCTTTCTCTTTTATCTTCCTTTCTCACTC
>NC_136949.1:10630182-10640182 GCF_949987615.1 Pollachius pollachius
GTTCAGTCTCCGGAGGTGGGCCTCCAGGTCGTCCGTGAGGGGGCACAGCCTGGCCCTCTTCCCCAGGAGGGCGTCCTTGGCCGGGGCGCGGGGGTCTCCGGCGCGGGGGGGGCCGGAGGGAGGAGGCGGGAGGGGTTCGGAGCAGCAGTCCTCCCCCAGGAGGGAGCCGTCTGGGGAGGCGCGGCCGGGCGCGGCCCGCTCCGACGCCGCCCTCCCCCCGCCAGAGCGCTCGGCGCGCCGCGCCTGGTGGTGGAGCTGCTGGTTCTGGCGCCGCCGCCAGGGGTCCGCCCGGTCCGTGGGGGCCCGGGGCCTCCGCAGGGTGGAGGCGGCGGAGGTCTTGTCGGCTTGGCCGGAGCGTCGGGCGGTGCCCCCGTCTCGCGGGATGGAGCGCAGGGCTCCCACCACGCCGGCCTTGCTCTCCAGGCCGCTGGAGGACAGGGGGGTTTAGACAGGGGTACCCCAACCAGGGGGTCCCGACCCTGGGTGGGGTACCCTATGGGGGGGCCTGATATATGTAGTGCAGGTTTGGCTGACTTATAAAGCTGTAGCTCTATTTGATTTATGGCAGGCTTTTTTATTACAATAATATATATGTTTTAAATGTTTAAAACACATTGGTTAGTCATGGTTTAGTAAAATAAAAGTATTGTAAAAGGTAAACAAAAGGTAGACTAACAAAGATTATAATAATGCTGCTGGGTTACACACATACTGTATATATCATATATCTATATATTTGTACAACCGGGCTTCATTGACAGTTCATTGCCCCTCCACCCTGAACACTGTGACCCCTCTAAGGGACAACATGGAAAAACATGCAAAACCCAGTGGGAAGGAACCATGAGAAGGAACGCAGAGGAGGGATCCCTCCTTCCAGCCATGTTAGGAGTGCCGTAGGAACCCAAAGGACATATAACGCCTATAAAGTAGCATAGTAAAGACAGGTGACCCATCTTACCTGCTACAGAGCTGGAACACCATCTCTGGTCTCCCTTCCACCTCTGATCTGGTGTGAACCAGCTCCCATACACAGGGGTTGTCTGTTCCTGCCAATCGACCATCACAGTGTCAAACACAGCAAACCAATCCGAGAGGGCCAATCACAGAAACTCATCACAGAAACTCATCACCTGTCAATCACAGGGAACCAATCATAGTGTCTGGACCACAGTATTTTTCCGGGGAGTGTTTAACTCACCTGTGATGTTCCCCAGGCGGACCTGGACTGCCGAGGCTGGGACCAGCCAGCGGAACCGCACCAGGTCCTGGTCACTAGACCGTGAACTGGTCTATCAGAAAGCAGACCAATAAATGGTTATGTAAGAGTACACATGTATGTTTGTTTACATAGGAAATGGGCTTAAGGTGCATTATTCTATTTCTGGCCACTAGAGGGAAGATATAGCACATCAAACTTATCAACATATATTGCACACAAGTTTACTGTACATTAAAGGCTGCTGTTTAAAAATGATAGATAGTACCATGGAACACGGAATCTAAATATACGTTTTGACAGAAATGTCTCGAGGTGTACAGTAAGGGAAAGAAAGATATAAAAAGTTGCTGGGATTCAAACTCACCATTCTCTTTTTCAGCTTGACGCTCTCCCGGTACACCAGGATCACTGCCCGCTTGAACACTAAACAGAGAACAGCAGCTGTTAGATGCTGACTATGTTTCTCTCTATACTAAAGGTCTATTACAGACGCTTGTTTTTGCTAGCATGAAAGCTAGCATATAAAGTATTAGTTATGTTTTCATGCCACCTAGTATAAATTAAAAATGCTGGTATACTAGATAACATTTTTTGCTTTATTAAAATGATTCATGTTTATGTTTGTGTGAGTGAGTGAGTAAGTGACAGGAGCTGCGTTCAAAATCGTTCCCTATTCACTCACTCACTATTCCCTATATAGTGTTCATGATATAGTGCACTATATAGGGAACGAACAAACGAGAATTCGGGCACTACGCTGAACATTTCTAAACATCATTTGCGTCAGTAAAATCACTGGGTATTTGTGTGACGCAGACAGATGTGCCCACATCACGGTAACAAACCAGGCACTCACGAGGAAGGCTGGTGGTTGTATTGATGTTGAATGTTACATTTCCTTGATCAAGGTTTTTTTTATTAATTTTGAATGTTACATTTTCTATGTTAAATCCCAATAAATTGTTGACATTTCTAAACGAAAGCCGGAGACTCCCATCATTAAATGTATTAGTTTTCGCGGTTATTCAGCTTCTTCTTCTCCTGCAGAAAAACACGACCACATTGCATTGTGGTAAACGGGAGTAACATGTAGGGAACATCGTATGTACACTCAAATTTTGGGTATTTTAAGGGCACTGTATAGTGCATGAAATCAACCACTGAGATTTTGAACCCCACTACAAAATGGCGAGCACCCTATAAAGTGCACTATATCCGTGATAGGGAACGATTTCGAACACAGCTAGGGACAGGGACAGAGATAGACAAGGGGGCTAGTCTCACCAAACAGTGTTAGCTCTGGATCTTTCCTCATCCGTCCAAGAGAGGGGAGGGGGTTGAGCCAGACCACCGGGGCATGGATCAGGAACTCACCCATGGAGATCTCAGTCACCTGGGAGAGAGAGGGGGGGAGATAGCGATAGAGAGCAAGAGTAAGAAAGAGAGCGAATATTTGTTTAGTTGCTTTGCATTACAGAGATAGCTAGTTTGTGGGTGAGTTAGCTAGTTGGTAATTGAGTGAGTGAGTGACTGAGTGACAGACTGACAGAGTGATTTCCCTTTTTGTGAGTAGAGGAGGGATTCATTTTACCTCCTTGTCGGGGCTGTTCTGCTCAGCGGCCAGCTGGTCGAACACGGGCCCAAAGTCCTCGTATATCTTCTGCATGTCGTTGATGTGGCTGGCCACCTTCTCCATGGCCCGGAGAGCCTCTGAACACACAAATGGTAAATGGTAAATGGACTGCATTTATATAGCGTTTTTACCCGAAGCACTGTACAATATTGCCTAACATTCAGCCATTCATACACACATTCACACAACCACGGCGGTGTCAGCCATGCAAGGCGACAGCCAGCTCGTCGGGAGCAGTTTGGGGCCTTGCTCAGGGACACCTCCACACTTTGAGCTACTGCCGCCCTATACACAAGAATCAATTACAAGACAGTTTCTCAAAACAAGGAGGATCACTAAATAAAGAGCATGAAGAGGAATGAAAACAACAATAGTCTTATATCATTTTCGTGTTCGCCCATTAAAGAAGCTTATGCTTCTTAGACAGCTTATGCTAACTAATAAGTCCCAATTATTCATACTTCAGCCAATCAGAATCAATCTGAAACAGCAACTGCAATACCAAGTTCTACCTCATGTGGGGCTGTTTCTACGGTTTCAATATCGACATGGTATGATTCTATAAAACCCAGCCTAGGCGTGAGTCTCCATGCCGTACCCCCCCTCCAGGTACCTGTGAGTAGTAATGCGCGATATAAACGATATACGATATAAACGATAAAAAATGGCCTACGATAGAGATTTTAATTCTATCGCTCTATCGCGATAATGCATGTTGATGACGCAAACTACAATGTTTCATTTTTGGTTTGGTGCAATTCCTTTTCACATTGCAATTTTCGCAACAGTGCCAGAATTCGTCAACAAACCTGCATGTGTGCAAAGAACGTTAACCCATTTGTACCGGCTGCTGTGCGGCGCAACATTGTATCTAGTAGATACAATGTTGCTCCGGGCAGCCGGTACAAATGGGTTAATGGTAAACACGCATTGATGCTCAATCCGGTCTTAAAGGTAAACACGCACAGATGCGTGATCCGGTCTGAATGGGTTAAATCATTGGACAAAAAGGTCTGGGGCGTTGTAAAGCGTTAAAGAAAAAGGGGGGGTGGGGGGGTGAAAGTAAACAATCATGGATATCCAGCGTGATATACATTGATCTGCGGAATGGTCCAACTCCTTCTCCCTCATCCTGACTCGGAATGTGTTAAATGCATCGGCATTTTTAAGTTATGTTTTCCAGCATACTTTTTACTTGCTTTTGTCGGACCGTCGGGTGGTGGCTCAACATGGAGCAAAGAGGAGACGGAATTTCTTTTGCATATCGGACCCAAATATCCAATAGACGTTCCGTCTCCTTTTTGCTCCATGTTGAGCAACGTCTCCGAGACCACCTCTCCGGCTGGGTCAACCTCCTTTTGATGGTTAAAAATATCACGTAATCGACAAAAATCTTAACACTCAATGATCGATCATCAATTAATCATGCCCATCCCTAATTGTCAGTACAGTGTCTGTTCCTTATCTAGAAAGACATCAGTTTTTCCTGTTCTCTGCATCTTGGGTGGCATTTAAGAACCAAGGACTTAAACTAAGTGTAGTGCCTTTTAGAATGGTTTGCACTGAAGGAAAGAAACCCAATACTAATTTTATTTATCTGCAACATTATGTTGTATGATTACAGTGTTTCACAATAAATGTTCTCGAAATGACATACTATATTTCTCTTTTTTTAAAATACATTTAGCAGTTTGGTTTTCCTTAGGGTCTATGTAACCTGTTCTGAAACGGTTATTTTATGATTTTATATTGTGATATATATCGTTATCGCAAGAGGCTGCAATGTATATCACAATATGGATTTTAGGCTATATCGCCCATCTCTACCTGTGAGGTGGCTGTGTTCGGGGCTCTGGGCGTCCGTCAGGGACACCAGCTCCCTCAGCAGCAGGGGATACTTGAGGACCCTCTGGACCGGTTTGATCAGGTAGGACTCCAGCGTGGACGAGTGCTGCTTGGTGGGGTTCCTTGCCTCCAGGAACTCCTTGAACGTCTGGTCCGTCTTGGCTGAGAGGGAAGAGGCAGACAGAGACAACGGATATAAATGGACTGAGAATCCAAGCCAAGTCCAGATGGTCCCAATGACAGAGATAGCGCATCTCGACACCAGTACTAGTCTGTCAAGGTCAGACTACAAGAGGCTCTAGGGAGAGGTTGGTCTTCAGATGCATTTTGATGATTGAAAGGGACACTGCAGATCCCCTGACAAATGTCTTTTCAACTTTAAATTCAGAAATTAGCGAGGAACGACTCCTCTTTTTCCAAACACCGTTTGTTTCAGTTTTGTCTGGTCTAAAAGCAATATGTTTTCTTTGTTCTCACCTCGCTCCAGAACCTTCTGGACCTTGATGTGGTTCGCACAGAACCCGCTGTAGAGCTTGAAGTGGTCGGCGTAGTACAGGAAGGAGCCTCCCAGGGAGAAGAGAAGTTTCTAGAAGCAGAAGAAATCCAATAAATATCCAACTTTATTGATATGGCATTTTTGTATTGCTCTTTTGCTGTTTGCAAATTAGAAACACAAAGGACAGGTGGAAAAACAATGGAACAAGTTCTTGTTAATTGAACAACAACTTATTAATGTGTTTTATATTAATAATCAATTAATAACTAACTAATGGATAACTAAGAAAATCATCTTAATCACAGAAATACATTTGAAAAGTAGATTAAAACACGACAGCCCTTTTGATACTCCAACTGTAAAAACACTAAAGCAGTTCCCAGGGGTCCGTACCTTGAACTGTTCGGGGGTCTCCAGGGAGTTGAGGTTGGGGCAGCAGGAGATGCGGTCCTCCAGGGTTTGTGAAAAGACTCTCTGGAAGTCCAGCATCTCCGGCAGACTTCCAAACAGAGACTCCATCTGAGAGAAACAGAGGGAACCATTGGCTAGTATAAGTGTCTAACTGTTGCTCTGATTATTGACTCTGAACTCTGAAGTATTCAGTAATACTTCAAGAAAAGATTACATGATTTAACAGTTTTTTTAAATCTCCTTTACCCTAATTAAAATTAGGGTACATTTTATCAATAGATGCTAAACCCTGTATAGAAGAATAAACAAATTGTACCAATAGATGCTCCCTAAGTAGCTAAGACACTTCTAATAACTTGATTATATTATATATAATATTATATATAAAAATATGTTATGATTTTAGTCTAAATTCAAAGAGACTGTCGTCCAGTGCCGTACGTACCTCTTCTTTGCTGAGGAAGCTCTCATGTTGCAGTGGGGTCAGGTAGATGTCAAACAGACAGCCCAGGTCCTGAGGAACACACACACATTCAATATTATGTGGACTGAAGAGGCACGGCATGCATGTTTGGACAGAATTTAAACACACACCCACATACACACTCTCACACAAACACAGCAATGTGTGGCGCCATCTAGTGTCATAGAGGGGAACTACATCTAATCAAATAGCATAAAACATGTGTATCTAAAGGATGCGCTCTCTCGCTCTCTTTCACTCTCTCTCACACACAGACACACAGACACACACACACACACACGCACACACACACACACACACACACACAGATCATCTCCTGACCTTGACGTAGGACTTCTCTGTGTCCACCAGCTCCTGGATGACCTTGCAGAGTCTCTGGGAGATGGGCATGTGTCCTGGGTAGGGTGGCTGGGGGAGGGGCCCCTGTCCCGGGCAGGCCGGCTGCCCGTTGGCCTCCCTCAGGTAGGGGTTCCTGGGGGCCTCCACCTCAGAGCCACAGCTCTCTGGGAACGTCTGGTACAGCGTGCACACTCGGTCCACGTTCTGAGGAACCAACGCCGCCAGGAGGGTAGAAGTGTCAGCAGACGACATTTCTATCCAGAGCTTTATACATTTATACATTGAATTGATTGATATGCAAACATTGCAACACAGTAGGTTAAATTGCTGTTTTGCAAGAAAAGCTTTATTCAACGCAAACCGTAACATAATCCTTTCTGAGCGATTACCTGAAGAGTAAACATAAAGTTACCCATAATGGTTGAGTGTAATCAGTGTAACCTCACATCTATACCCAACCCCTAAGCCAATACCTAAACATTATTCTTTCTAACCTTATGTCCAAACCTCATATTCTGTAACTTTATATTTTACAGAGACTTTCAAGAGAGAGAGAGAGAGAGAGAGAGAGAGAGAGAGAGAGAGAGAAACACTGAATGTTTGATTTAACCACACATCCCCCTAATCAAACAATAGCCATAAAAACAGCCCCGAACATCTCAGTGTGGATCTTCAGTGATGCATTGTTAGCATTAGCGTGTTAGCAGGCCATTTATCATCATAAGCTGTCCTGCTAGCCTTTTATTAAAACTATGACCTTGTGATGAATGTCTGGGGGGGTTTAATAATGACGGCTATGGAGGCAGGGGTAGATGATGAGTGTAAGATAGACTTTTAATATCTTAGCCTTTGATATAAGGGAGGATAGCTTAGTGGCTAGGGTTGAAAGGTTATGGGTTCTCAGACATGTTAAGGTTCTGGGTTAATTTCCCACCGTCTACAGCCTGTCTTTAGGATATTCTTGAGCAAAAGGTCTAACCCCCAGGCGTCCACCAAAGACATATTTCTGTTATCACCTTAAGACAACTGCTAAATAATTAAACAAAGATGTGATCTTTAGCCGTGATTTGTAAGGTTCTCCTGTGTCTGTTAGGAAGTCCGCACAGCAGTGTTAGAACAGCAGTATAAGCTAGTAATACTTGACATTACATTTACATTAGGATTATATCACCCATGGGCCTCTCAAACAAGAAGTGCCATGATAGTGTGCTAGTAGATATCATACATATCATGTTTCTTTACAAACGTATACCCGCTCCAAAACTACAACCGGTGTAAGGATGGTGATAAACGATGGGTTGGATAGCTGAAGCAGCTTCCCAATCACTAAAACTGAATTTGGTGTTCCATTGTATGAACCTTTTCTTCCTGTGGCAGCGGTACAACAACCATACCGACATCACCACAACACAGCATAATGGCTGGGAGGACAACGTAAACAAACAAACAACGAACGCCCAGCAGTGACGTTCAACCACACACATCTACAACGACAACAACAACAACCATGACAAACCACACATCCCTCAACTCTCTAAACACCAAACTCCCTGCAGTGGGGCCGCTGGGAGTCTGGACCTAGGGGCAGGGCGGCCTGTTACCAGCAGAACCAGGCCGTCGGGGGTCCGGTCGCAGGCCAGGCAGGTGGTCAACTCCCCCAGGAGACCCTCCAGCCTCTCCTTCAGGGACGGGCGGTACGTCACAGGCTGGAGGTCCACCGCGGCCCGTAGCCCCTCCTCCTCCAGCACCCCCAGCCCCTCCCCGGGGGTCTCCTCCAGGGGCAGCACCCAGCACAGAGCCCCCATGGACGGGAGGGTCAGGCTGTCAGGTGGTGGTCTCGCTGAAGGTGGCCGGAGGAAACATCTAAAAGCCCACCGCGCTACGGTTTCTTCTACTCTTCTTCTCTGGTGTCCGATAGTCCCATGGTTGTGGGTTTATCTCGCCGATCGAAAACATGCTGGCACCCGTCCCTCTCTCTCTCTCTCTCGTTCTCTCCTCTCTCTCTTCCTAGATATCTTAGTCTATCCCTCTCGCTCTCTCTCTACCTCTGAGGGATCAACGGCCCTCCCTTAAGCCTGGATAAGAAGGATTCACAGCTACACGGAATGTCTGGGCTTTAGGAAGCTTGCAGGCCCCAAAGGATTGTGGGAAAAACACGTCATACTGATATACCGAGAGATAGAGAGCGAAAGTGTCCGACAGACCAATAGACAGGGTCTCACCTGTTCCGTAGTTGGCGTGACCTTAGACAGGGAAGGGTTCGCTGGGTCATCCTCAAAACCAGGAGGTGGAGGCGGTGGAGGATCAGGACTCTCTCCTCTCAGTAGAAGGTCTGTTGAAGACAACAGCGTAGGGAAACCGTTTGAGGGGGTTTGTAGTCATAATGACCCGCTAACCCGCAGGTCTTTACAGACCACAGCCAGGACTCAAACCAGCAGCACCAGGGGCTCTAACCCAGGTCATTCCAGGGACATAATCGGGGACCAACACTATCAAGGTTGCAGGTTTAAGTCCCTATGTTGCTCAATTGTACAATAAGGCAATTTTATGGAGCAAGGCACTAACACTACTAGGATGAGGGGTAATATTCTCTGTGTGTTACTTCATCGAGGTAGACGATAACACTGCTAGGGTTGAGGGTTCTATGTCCTTTGTAGCTTTGTATAGCAAAGGAACTCAGTATGCCAGGGTTAGGGTTTATATTCCCTGTGTAGCTTTAAGGAGCAAGGCACTAACACTTCTAGGGTTAAGGGTTCAATTGCCTTTTCTATCTTTAAAGAGCAAGGGCACTAACTCTGCCATGGTTAGGGTGTTTATTCCCTTTGTAGCTTCCAAGAAGCAAGGCACTCACACTGCCAGGGTTAGGGGCACTATTAATCAGCCCGCGGTAATCTGTAACTAACAGAGATAAAGACAGTGGAGCCATCTGTCTTCTGGGGTTCTGCCGACTCCTGCAGTCTGCCATCTGTAATCTAATCAGCTGCTAGTTGAACACACTAGACCAGGGTCAGGCACCGGACTAATGCTAAGCTATGTCTTATATACAATGCTGCACGGATTGGATTGCTAGTTTCCAAGTAACCAAGTTAATGATGATGATCATTCTAGACAAATTCTAGAATCAAATTGTATTTATGTTATTATTATTATTATTATTATTATTATTATTATTACATTTGTGATGTAAAAATGTAGCAAGATGGGACAAATGTCATTTAAAGAAATTTAAAATGAGTTTCCAATATATAAAACATATATTACAGAAAATTGTACTACAGTATTGTTTACTTCGGTATTTGTAGTAAAGCAGAGTGTGACCACCATCTACTGTCACAGAGGAGAACTACATCTAATCATATAGAATAAAACAACGCAAACATAAGCTGAAACACACAACAACACACACCCAGAGACACGTTCAGCATACAACAACAGAACCACAACTAGAACATCCCACCCTGACACACACAGTGCTACAGGTACGTCAGGTTTTACCCGGGTTCCAATGGGACCAGGCGTTCCCGAGCTCCCCAGGCCCCGCCCCCTCCCTCCGCAGCTCCAGGTGCAGGG
>NC_136949.1:10650182-10702682 GCF_949987615.1 Pollachius pollachius
GTGTATGTAGTAGAGGTGTCTCCGAGGGGGCCCCTATCTTTGAGCGTGACCCAGTAGTGTGTGTGCAGTAGACTCATCTCCGGGGGCCCCTATCTTTAAGCGTGACCCAGTAGTGTGTGTGCAGTAGACTCATCTCCGGGGGCCCCTACCTTTGAGCGTGACCCAGTAGTGTGTGTGCAGTGTGCGTAGTAGTCGTATCTCCGAGGGCCCCTACCTTTGAGCGTGACCCAGTAGTGTGTGTGCAGTGTGCGTAGTAGTCGTATCTCCGGGGGCCCCTACCTTTGAGCGTGACCCAGTAGTGTGTGTGCAGTGTGCGTAGTAGTCGTATCTCCGGGGGCCCCTACCTTTGAGCGTGACCCAGTACTGCTTCCACTTGCGGCGCGCCACCATCTCCAGCTTCTGGTCCTTGGTGACGGTGACGAGGGCCTTGAAGGACAGCCAGCCCGCCCTGCGGACCACGCCCTGCTCCTTCTCAAACAGGAGGTCCAGCTGCTCCAGGGAGCACCCCACGGACCCGCCGCTGCTCTCCTCCCCCCCGTCCCCTCCTCCCGCCATCTCCTCCCCCGCCCCCTCGTCCTCTTCCTCGTCCTCTTCGTCCACGGCCCCGTCCGAGGGGTTGGTCCGGCCCGCCTCGCTGCGGCCCGTCTCCAGCTCCTGCATGAAGTTCTGGTAGATGTTGTGACGCAGGGCCGCGTTGCTGCTGCTGTTGGGGGGGCTGTGCTGGGAGGGCTGGGCCTGCTGGAAGTGGTTCTGGGCCGGGGGCGGCTGGCTCTGGTTTTGAACGTGGAGGGGGTTGGTGGCCCACAGAGTGCCGGGCTGGTGGTGGTGGTTGGGGTTGAAGACACCACCGCTGAAGGCTTCGCTGGTCTCGCTGCCGTATGGCTCCTGGGGGGGGGGGGGGGGGGGGGCACAGGGGTAGTTTGATTTGATGTGTGGTACAACTTATAAAGCCATGGTACGTGTTACTCTAACAGCAGACCACCGAACACGAGAAAAATAAAGAATTTGGCGATAAGAAAAAAAGAGTGTGATAAAAAAAGGGAAGAATAAGGAAGAAAGGAAAGAGAACAAAGAAAATAAAAAAGAGAAAGTGGGAAGAAGATTAAAGCGTCATCTAATCAAATACAGGGAAACAACAGAATACCATAGTCATTAGATTGGTACATTCAAGTCAGCATGACTGGTTGTTTGGGACATCTCATTCCCTCACAGCGCTTGAGCTCTTTCGCCCTTACCCCTTCCAGTCCACCCACACCCACACAGCGCCTGCGGTGACCACCCTGCATGACGACCACCAGCCATCATCTGGACTAGTTCAGAGTTGGGCATCTTGCTCAAGGACGCCACCATACTGAGGAGGAATCGAACCGGAAAACCCCAGAGCGCTGGGAGACAATCTGTCTCTCTCCCCTCCTCTCCCACTGTGCCAGGCTAACTTTAACTACAACAGATGTCCCTGATAAACCGCCTCGCTGGAGCACATCCACTGCATTATTGAACTGGTTAATCAGCACAGACACAGACACTGTCCTGGGCCAAAGCACGGAACAGGGCTCCTCTTACGGACAAAGCAGCCCTCAACACGGCCAACACAGTGGCATCGGATGACCCTGTGTGGAACAGCATCCAGTGCTGTGCTTTGCCATGATAGATCAGTAAACAGCCTTCACAGAGTGTCTGAGAGAGGGAGGACAGCTACCTGCATCAGGTAATGTCGTCTCTCTCGGGATCCCCTTACTTGCACTGACTTTAGACACAGAAGTGATTGTTACTTGACCTTCTGTTGACCTTCAAGATTTTGACTGTATTGTTTCTTTGGAGTCCAATCATGTTTACTATTATATCTCAATCCCTGCTCCTGGTAGAAAGCCCCCTGCTATTGTTGAGACTCTGGTCAGGATGTGAGCTCCTGTTGGACTTTGTAAACAGGATATGTCAGCATTTGCTCACATGTCAGTGAGGTATTAAAGAGTATTAAAGAGCCACATGGCAGACTTGAAGAATGGATATGACAACCAATTCTGCTTCTACTGCTTCTATAATGAATAACCTTTCAGCTTCCACTCCAACTACTACATGCATTATGTTTGCGCCACTACATTTGAAATATTCAAAATTGACTGCTCAAGAACCAGGAACTGGTCCCAAAGACACTTAAACATACAACACACAGAGAAATATACAAACAGATAAACAAATATAAGAAACAGTGAAACATAGAAATACATAAACAGACACAGACGAACATAGAAAGACAGACGGATGGGAAAAAACCTGACGAAGAATACAACAAAAAAACAGATAGCGACCTGTCGCCACCTCACCTGCATCCGCCGCTTCTTCCTGCTCAGACTTCCCGTCCAGTCGCTGAGGCGTCTGATGCGGTTCTTCAGGAAGTCCTTCCGGTTGTTGCCCGGGGCAACGACGGCGTCAGCACCACCGTCGCGGCCGGGCCCCGCCTTGGGGCAGGGTAGCGTGCGCGACGAGTAGCTGTCCTCGAATGTCTCCTCCCTTACAACGGCGGTGTCCAGGGGGAAGGAGGGGGAGCTCCTCCTGGGAAGGGGGGCGTGGCGCTGGGGGCCTACGGCCGTGGGGAAGGGCGCCACGTTGGCGTGGTGGGGGGAACTCACGAAGCCCGGCGAGCCCAGAGCGGAGTCCCGCGTCTCGGACTCGATGGCCGAGTCGCCCATGTCGCTGTCCTCGGTGCGCCCGGACGAACACGTGATGAAGCTCCCGCTGCCCGCCACTTTGGCGCCGGCGTTGCCGGTGGCGCCGGTGAACAGGAGGCTGGCGTTGAAGCCCCCCGTGGAGACGTCGTCCATCTGGGCGGAGGAGAAGGTGTTGTAGCCGCTGCTGGCGTAGCCCACGCTGGCGTCCTCGGGCCCGCAGATGAACACGCTGTCCGCTAGCTCGCCATTAACGCCGCCGCCGCCGCCGCCGCCAGCCCCCCAGGGGGAGTCGTACCAGGAGCCGTCCGAGCTCAGGGAGCTGCCCTTGCTGGTGCGCAGCACCTCGGGCCCCTTGGAGGCAGCGAGGGGGCCCTGGGGTCCCGGGTCCCCCGCGGCCGGGACCACCCGTCCGTTGGTGAACTCCACCCTCATGCTGCCGTCCTTGCTGAGCAGCACCTTGGGGCTTCCGCCCCGCTTCTCCAGGGGCCCGCCCCCACCTCCTCTGATGCTGCTCTCCAGGTAACCACGACAACCGCCGTCGATTTGACCCCCACCTTGGGATACATTGTCTCGGATCGGTCCTCCCGTCGTGATAGCGCCCCCGTGTGGAAGGTGTTGGTACTGCCAGGAGCTGTTGGGCTGGGGGTAACCGCGGGCACCGGCCCCGGCCCGGGCCCGGGCCTCGGACCTGCTGCCCTGCCACCAGCACTGGGCGGAGGGCACCTCCTTGCCCCGCTTGGAGGAGGAAGAGGGGAAGCCGGAAGAGCAGGACTTGCCAGGAGCGATGACGCTGCCGAACTGGCTGTCGGTGTTTCCCATGGCGATCTGTTGGAAGGGAGACACAAAGATGATGACGACACGTGACATCATCAAGGGGAGACCATGAGGGAGGGAGTGATGAGGAAAGGAGGAAAATAGCCATAACTGAAGAAATAACGGATGATCACGCGGGAAAAAGAAAGTGAGTGAGCTATGACAAAAAGTACTAAAAATAAATATAAATGAAAGAAACCGTGAAAATTACACCGGTATATGACATCATCGAGTGGAGACTGTGAGTGAGTTGTGGGAAAAAGTATAAAAATAACCAAAAAACAATAAATGCATGAAAGAAAATGGAGGAATATTCTAATATTTGAACCATGGATTTTTTGACAATTCTATTTAAGTTGACATTTCTTTTTCTAGGTTGTAGCTAATTCCACTTTTAGTGCTTTGGCAACAGAACTTTAAGTTTTCCATACCAAAAAAAGCCATTAGAATCTTAAATCCTATTACGCCACGAAGAATGAGAAAATCTGTAAAAAAAAAACTTTTGAAAAAGCTATTAGAAAAGTATTACACAAATAATAATGAAATAGAAAGAACTAACCATTTCGGGTAGACAGCGACTATCAAAAAAAGTATCACAGCATGATGCAATGCACATGTAACATGCATTTGTCTCTGCTCATTTTGAGAATAAACATGCACATGCACACACATACAGCAATACACACAAACACACGTGCAACAGCGAGCCTTACCAGTTGCAATGCCTCGTACTCCTGCTTCTTTTCATGCTCCTGTTTCCTCGTCGGTAGCTGGCTTTCGTATGGCAGCTCCTCTCTCCGTCTCCTCCAGCTGCTCCCTCTCTCTCTCTCTCTCTCTCCCTCTCCCTCTCGCTCTCCCTCTCGCTCACCAGATCATCTGTCCAGGCAGAATAGGAAAGAGGAAGGAGGGGAGGGGGAGAGGAGGAGGGGCTTAAGTAAGTAAGCAATTTCCACACAGACGTGGCTGTTGTGAGTGGTGGAGGTTGGTGCTGTGGTCTCCCCCTCCCCATCCACCATCCAACCCATGTCCGTCCCCCCCCCCATTTCCAACCCCTACCCATAATCTAAACACTCTTCACCCCCCCCCCCCCACCCCACTGTGCCGGGCTCCCCAGCTCTTCCTATGACGTCGTGCTCGCTTGTTGAAGGGGGCCCATTTAAGAAGGCTGCCTATTACCGCCACTACTACTCCCGTCTACTGTTTACTTTGCCCCGCTGCAATTTCAAACCAATTCATCCACTGTTTTCTTTCCGTCTTCTTTCAATGTTTTCGCCGGGCCTGTTTTCTTCTGCTAGTCCCCCCGAAAACCGCTGGGACTGAAGTCCTCTGGGAACCAAGGGTTATTTTAATGACGGCGTCACAAGTCTATCTGTGTTCAGTCTTTTTAGTCGCTATATACAACTGAGGACGCCTTTGAGATGAAAGCTTCTTCGCCAGGAGGCAGGACAAAACCCTCTCAAATACAAACCTAAACACACTAAAAACAAGAGAAACACTGTGTTTGGTGTGGTGTTTAGTCTGGTGAGTCAGTGTGTGTTTGGCGAAAGTAGCCTGTATGGAAGCAGATACACTGACCCTAACTGTGTTGGCTAAACCATCCTCCCATCAAACCACGCCACAACAAACTCTGAAGCCTGACCGAGCCAAGGAAGGGAACACAATGAGATAGATATAACTCTTTTCTCCTCTCCTTTTTTTCCTTCTATTTTCCTCTTCCCTCCTCTTCTGTCAGACAAACTACTTGTGGCTTCAATACCTACTTATACATGAGTTACGATCGCCATATCGCCCACAGAAATAAAACATAAACATAACACTGAGGAACTCTTGAGCCTCGGGTTGCGATTAGCATTCTAATTCCCTGCACAGAGAGCTAGGAGAGGTCAAAGGTTAGCATGGACCCGAGGTTCAGGCGAGGAGTGAGCGGGGCTGTCTCCATAGCGGCGCAATGCACTGCTTACCCTGAACAAGCATGTGACCTTTGACCCTTTCATTGAACTAGGAGGGGAGGCCTCCAGATGAAGGTCTTCCAGCTGCCAGGGTCCACAAGACCAGGGAGTCGAGGAATTCTTCACGGGGAACGCAAAAAACTTAATTTAAAATAAAACATCACAAACTTTGCTTTGCCTCATGTTGAGATTGTTATGGATAACATAATTGTCCGTCTGTAGCCAAGTGCCTTATCCTAAACAGCATACTGTGTAAAGTTAATCTAGTAAATGGAAATTTGGGAAAATAAAGGATATTTGTGTGTGTGTAAGGGAAGTGATGGTGTGTATGTGTGTGTGTGTGTGTGTGAAAGAGAGAGAGTCTTTCAAACACTTGATATGGAAAGTGTGGGGCTGAATAGACGGACGCAGATGTCATCAAAGACAAAACCCCAACGCCTGCACTTGAACCGGGGATGTCACTGGCAGGCACATTCAATAGAAGCGGCCGATCCGTCCTGACACACTAGAGACTCCAGAAATCACACTCTCCTCTGGCTCCCGGCCAATCACAGGTTCCTATGTGGTGGCTTAACCCCGCCCCCGTAGTGACCTACAGGTCGGGGTCTCGGCAGCAGCAGAAGCAGCGGTGGAGGAAGAGGTGACGGCGGTGGAGAGCTTCGATCCAGACCAACATCTCTGAAGGAGGAAGATGTGGGCTTGGCCGGTCACCCACCTTTTGTCTGGGTCTCCCATCCACCATCTGCTGCCCCATAGGGGCAACCCCCCCACCCCCAAGACCCAGTCCCTGGGGACCCCTCGCATTCTACCACAGAACAAAGACCCGTCAGGCCCTGAACCAACGACCCCCCCCCCCCCTTCCCCACGCAGCAGACATGGGGCCGGCCATATTGCCAATCGGGGATTCCCCCTCTTCGGTGGATGAAGTGACGGCTGAATGCGGGGTTTGATGCTGGGCCTGTATGGAGGAATGCCACCTGTTCCCAATACACGTGTCACTTCCCATTATCCCCACGGTGTCCAGGCACTGTAGCCCTCTGTATACAGGCTCCCCCGCCGGCCAGAAGCCATTAAGGCTCTGGTTTGGCCAGGAGACGTTTTAATGGCCTCTTCTTGTAATCGTTGTGTATTGTATCCCCTGAGCCATCGTGATATTCGTCCAATAGGAGGGAGTTAGTCATACGATGGCCAAATTGGCGGTTTGGCCCGGTGTGGTGGGTTTACTTATTCCCTCTCTGTTGTGCCGTGGTGCTCTTGGGCACAACAAGGACCCTTCTGAGCAGTGTCTCTTGCAGGGCTGAGAGTTGGACTTGGAGTCTCGGACATAAATACTGTTAAAAAAACTTCTTCCACAGTTAACAAGAACATTTGTGAAGGGTTTGACTTTACTGAACCGAATATACATATAAAAGTAATTTGAGGGAGAGGTCATAACATGTTAGCTATTATTTAAATGATTATTTGTTTATATAATTATGTTGTTTTGCGACATCTGCCTAAAGCATGTATCGTTTTTTATTGGGAATTATTTTCGCATTTTATTGAGATTATTTCATCGTGATTTTTATAACTGCATTTTTCTCAGATAGTCTATTCAGGCCAGTCATCAGTCCTCATAAACTGGATGCGTCGATGTCATTCCATCCCTAGTTTATAGCCGGGATAAACTCCAGCAGTGCCTCTCTCGGGACCAGAGAGGACCTGGCAGAGGCTGAAAGAGCGCCAGAGTTTTCCCAAACAAACTGTGGTTGTCATTAAAGCCAGAGCACTCAGTGATTCAGCCTGGAGATTCGTTCCGTGTGTGTCATGGGGCGCAGAGTAGCCACCGTGCCCTTCTCTGAACAACAACATGAGACGGTTCCACATGGAACCGGGACCGCTCAGTTCATGAAGACCATGAGGAGAGCGCAGGAGAACGTAGAAGAGAGAGAGAAGAGAGGAGAGGAGAACGGTGGGGAGGAGTGGATGGAGAGGGTGGGGATAAGAGTGAAGAGGAAGAGAGAGGTAGAGAAGAAGAGGAGTGGGAAGGAGAGAAGTGAGGGAGGGAAAGAGTCGAGAGGGTTGGAGGAGAGGAGATTAGGAATGGAGAGGAAGAGAGGAGGGAGTGAGAGATGGAAGAGAGGAGGAGAGAAGAGTAGAGGTAAGCAGACAAGGGAAGAACAGGGAGAGAGGAACAGAGGATATGATGGTAGAGAAGAAGAGGAGAGGTAGAAGGAGAGAAGAGGGAGATCGGAGCCGAGCTGAGAATGTAATGTAAATGTCTGTAATGTAATGCAAATGTATTTGTAAAGCACATTTAAAAAACAAAAACAGTTGACCAAAGTGCTAAAGAGAAGGGTGGAGGGGGGTGAGAAGAGGAGATGGAGCTGGAGGAAAAGGCGGGAGACGGATAGTAACAGAGAGGAGAGGAGAGGGGGAGGAGAGAGGAGAGTTGGGGGGGTGGCTGTGGGACGTGTGGCGCTAAAGGCTCTGGAACGGTTCTGGCTGTGGAGAGGGGACGGAGGAGAGGAGTGGGAGAGGGGGGTCTGTGGTGACGGGCAGGCAGCCACCTGGGAGCGAGCCTGACTGGGACTCTTGTTCCAGCCAGCATACCCCCAGTAGCATGGTGCTGGACTGAGACAGGCTGCTGACACAACACACACACGCACGCACACACACACACACACACACACACACACACACACACACACACACACACACACACACACACACACACACACACACACACACACACACACACACACACACACACACACACACACACACACACCACGCTCTCTACAAACACACACAGATATGCATGCCGGCACATGCATGACACATGCCACACGTGAAGAACAACTTTTTTTTTGTCTTGCTATAAACCTCAATCGCTCCACTTTTCCTCTTAATGAAGCTAGTGCTCTCTCTCTTTCTCTGTATCACTTAGTCTCTCTACCAGCTCATCTCCTTAACCCATCATCAACCAATCAACAACGAATGCATCGACTTATAACGATGATTTGCCCATTACTGATAAAGCTTTCTCTTTCTCTCTGTCCTTTCAATTATTACATCTCTTTTGCCTTATCCGTTCCATCCACCATTCCTAAGAATCATCTAACCATCCCAATAATATCGGTCTCCCTATCTCTCTTTCTCTGTTGAGGACGGGGGTAGTGGTGACAGACACACGATAGTTGACAATGAAGGCGGCAGGTGGCTTTATTGTGGTTCTCAGGTGATGGGAGGTTGGGGGAAAGAAAAACATCCTGGTCTTCAGACCTCAGAGAGGCGATGGAGCTTCCGGCCTTTTGTGTTTCGCTTTATCGCAGAGTCTCAGACATAATACACATACTTTATTTGACCCACCTTAATCCATAATAAGGCGTTCGAGGCCTCCAACACCTGTATTTTGTGCAGTGCTGATAGCAGGGCAGTTGTTTTGGTTCATGCTCGGGGGTCGGTAGCAGAAGCAGTTTAGAGGGTAGATTATTGGATTATTCTCCCTGTAGCAAAACCTTGGCAACGTTTCTTTGCAACAACATAAGACGGCAAGCATAGAGAATGCTAGTAAATGTTGCCGTTGTCTTAAAATTAGACAGGCAACCCCTCCCCGATGACAGTTACCATGGGGACGTTCTGAGTTTGCTAACACACAGGCAGATCGACTGGTGCCGCTCATTGGATTGGTCTTGTAGGTCACTATTGTTGTTGTGGGTCTGTGTGTCTCGGAGTGTACTGTGGTACTCTGGTAGTGTCCTGAATATATGGCCTGTTAAGCCCTTTGAGACTGTACCCATGATTAAGGGCTATACACATAAGATTGAATTGAATTGAATTAGTAGGTTAGTCTGCTAGACGGTTAGGTATGTACCAAGTAACAAGAGTTTGTGTCTAGGAAAGTAGCTGATTTAATAAAAGTCTGGTCGCTTTTCTTTGAGAACACAAATAATCCAATCTGTTTAAATCAAACGCACAACGCTGAGGCACACACAGGTCTCCTTGTGGTCTTTATAAGTGTAATACCTTCAACTTAACAACCCTTGCCAAACTCTTATCCAAGATGAGGACATTGGAACCTAGGGACCGTTTTTTTTTTCCTACCATTAATCTCACAGATAGCATCAGAACCCTTCAGCTCTACCACAGAGCCCAACGCCTTTCCCCACCTCAAGCCCAATATTTACCCTTCAAGTGTGGAAACAAATACCGCAACAGTCCCTCCTCTCTGCCCCTCTTGAGAAATACAAAGGGGGTCTTCGATAAGGGGCAGGCAGCAACTGGGGGCCCCGGGGCCACCAACCCAACTTTCTCTCCCTCTCTCTGCCACAGGAAGTGTGTCCAGTGTGAGGGAGAGGTCTGTTTCCTGTCCGGGCTGACTGGGGCCCTTGTGCTCCAGATAGCAGCGACAGACGGGGCGGTGGCCCCTGGAACCGGGAGGGGCCAAACGTTGCGTTCGGTGTGGCCCCTGTGCACAGCTGCTTCCTCCTCTCGGGGTTTAGCATGCAAAGCAGAAAATACTGAGGGGCATTTATATATGTTTTAACCTCCCTGGTATTTGGCTGACACTCCTCTACAGAGACACGCGCACATACGCACACACATACAGAAGTCACAATGTGCATGAGGGTAAAACGGTCCTGCCTCGCTCAACTGGTAGAGCAAGGCAATCACTGTGCCAGGGTTAGGGGTTAAATCCCCTACTGGGCCCACCCATGCTTACAGTGCATGCACTCGGGTTATTGTAATAGGCTTTGGATGGAAACGTCCAAATGGGTGTATTATTATGAAAATTACTTTGTTATCAGATAATTTTATATTTATATATATAGTTACACACACTGGGTATAGTTGGTTTCATACTGGGATACATCATGACTAGATTAAATGCCATAAGAAGCAGCTGTTATACATTTCGTGAGCGTCCAGCAAACAGGGACTTAAAAAGAGACAAACAAAGCTACATGGAGGTCATGATAGTAGGTTTGGGATTTACGTGCTTGTTCGACTGGAGGGTTTGGCGGTTTGAGAAAGTACATGAGGACAAGTCCTCTGTGGTCGCTACAGAGATAACGACATAAAGGAACATGCCCTCAGTTGTATCACGTTGTTGTGTTTTAAGATGGGAAGATAACCTTCTGGCTGGGTCAGTAGCCCAACTAGAGGAGTAATGAAATTGACTTGGCTCCTCTTCGGTCGGCCACCTTTCCCCTGGTCTCTCAGGACAGATGAGTGTGTTGACCGATTACTCTTAGATGCCTCCACCAGCCCACATGTCTGCATTTTAGAGAGACTCATATCGACTCACCGGATCCAAAAATACTGATTGAAGCTCCTTGGATTCTGGGTTGTATTCCGGTTCTTGATTTCTGGATCCATAACTAAACATACTCAAAAAGTTTGCAAGGGACTCACCAGGGTGGTCTTGTCAGAGCAGTCTATTATAGGCGCTCTACTTATTTCTTGAAGTAGGCTGTTCACGTCATCCAGAATGTGTCTCACCCTAGGGATACTCTGTCTACACTGTTGTTCTGCCATCATAGAGCCATCAGTACCAGCACCAACAGACCGAAGAACTAGATTCTGGTTTCTACTCTCAGGATGCTGATATGATCTGACCTGTTAACACTGTCACTTCCAATGAGAAAAGTCAATGTGCGCACAGGATATACAACCAGCGACCCTTCACCACAATACATCTCAATCTCAAACTCTCAATCTAAATCTAGGGCTAGGGTTGATCTAATCCCCTGGCCGATATCCGCTAGCCTCTGTGGAACAACGGCAGGCGTTTCATTCGATTAGCCTCCAATTAGAACACCCCGGGAGATCAACGTACTCCCCTGCAGCCGTTAAGTGTTATCCATGGCAACCGGAGGCTGAGTTAACAGGCTAACACTTTTCCTGGGTGATGTTGTTGAAGTCAGTACGGGGGTGGAAGAGAAACACTAGATGGATTCCAATATGGCTGTTTTTTTTCTTTCTCTTTTTTTCTATGTGGGTGAAGTAAACGTTTTCCCCCTGGAAGGGTTTTCTGTCGGAGGGACCGCCGCCAGGACAAGATGACTATTCCTGGACCAGCCCCTCATCGCCCGCCAGAAGTCGACGGAAGAAATAGAACGAGGGAGAATTTTTGTTGAGTGAGGTTATACACACGGCGCTCTGGTACGCTGCCTACAAGACTGATGGGAGTGGGCAGACGCTCCACAGAGACCCCTAAATCTAACCTACTGACTGACAAACAAACCTAAGGACTCACTGATTAACTAACCAACTGCCTTACTGACAAACGTGTGAACTGACTAAGTGACTTATGTACAGGATAACTCATTTTTGTGGGATGCAAAGGGAGGACTTTAAATACATTAAATGAAAATGAGTTGAAATATAACCATTATTTATTTTTGTACCCTCTGAATTTCCGAACAACCAGGGATTGGCTAAATCCCGCTTTTCCAACGGATGGAATCTACTCAAAAGTATTTTAAACGTGACATCTGCCACAGCGACATCTACACAGTCCAGACCCCCGACCATGCCTGTCATTCAGGCCGGCGGCCAACGCCAGTCCCAAACAAACCAGGAAGCCTCCCTGCTCCGGACAACTGGGCCCGTTGTTCAACTCTCTTCCCCTTTCTTCCGCGCTCACAGCGTGGCCAGAGACGTTTGGTTATTTCTCTGAACACACTCTCTTTTCATCCCCGAGTCTTTTGTCCAATATCTGGGGGCTAGTGAGGGAGAGGCAGAGGGAGGGGGAGGGGGCAGGGGAGGGGGAAGAGGGGGAGGAGGGGAGAGGGGGAGGAGGGGGGCTCCCTGATGCGAGCCCTTCCATTCAGCCTCCAGATGCTGTGCTGTGTGACCGCCCCTGCCCCTGACCCCACCCCCCAGCCCTCCATCATCACCAGCGTGGCGGTCCAGGGAGTACACGTCGACATGCAGGGCCTCCAGGGTATAGGATGACGGTGTGGAGCCCATTGTAGCTCTGTATCTACCCAGTGGACAGAGCCCGGTGACAGGGAACTCATGGTGCTCCACAAAACAGGGGAACCACAAAAACACACACCAACAACTTGCACTATGAATGTATATTTAATATTACTTTGTAATTATTCAATAAAAGTGGGATAAATGTTTATTATGCATAACCGCCTGGGTAGGAGGGGGCTGTGTAGTGTAGTGGCTAAGGCCAACTCCCAGCCAAAAGGTTCTGGGTTCGATCCCCCAATGTCCGTAACCTACCTGTAAGCATCCTTGAGCAAGATGCCCCTTGCCACTACCTGTTCCTTAATCACATGCATCTCCATTCACTGTTGCTTCAAATAAAAGCATTTTCTAAAGAGCCAAAGAGCACATGCAGCATATTTTCCCTTTGATGTTTCCCATTGCCACAGAGGCACACATAACCGGATGGCCCTTTTGCAGGACCGTGCCACGGCACTGAAACGCACACTCACTCACGCATACAAGCTAATGAGCAGGATACAGGGGTTTTGGTTGAGCCTGTGTCAACACAAACGCACCGCAGGGTAAACAGAAGCTTAGTGTGCATGGATGGAGGGGGGTTGGAGGGGAAGGAATTGAGATGATTCTCTTTGAAATGCAACAATTTGTACCTGTGGTTCTCTACCTGAGTCACCAAATTGTTTCCATTCCAACGACTACCCTCACTGTGCTGGCTCATTAGTAGAAATAGCTAGTGGTGAGTTGTGTTAGCCAAACCAAGAGTGTTTCGGGAGGAGGGCAGAAGCTCCGGAGGTAGAGGCAAGCTTCTTCAATCCTCGTCATCTCAGGAATTGGCTGGTTGCTGGCTAAAGTGACAACGTGTCATTGATCAAGACACCCAACTCACACCTAAATGGTCCTGACATGCTATGTTGCCGTGCCTGCACTGTGCCATGAATGTCAACAAAGGGTTTCTACCACTATGTGTCAACCACTGGGTGTCAACCAGCGTACGTAAAGGGCTTGGAGCAGCTCTCGTCGCTACAAGAGCCACACGAGATACATGGTGTTAATTCACCATGAACTCACTTGTCTAGTCGAGTTTTCTACTAAATTCCGTGGAAAATCTCGACATCACATTCATAGACTTTTGCATTGGAGAGGGAGAAACGTGGCTGTCTTGATGGGATGAGCCTACCCTAGTTGAATAAAGATTCAGCATCAAAGCTTTCAATGTGTCGACCATCTTAACTTTTTAATCTAGGGGTCTGCGACTCCTCTCCAACTAGATTGAGCCATTTTGGATCCCGTACCCATAGTTTAAGCATCAAGCTCTATAACAACCATGGTAGCCTCAGGGGAAATGGAACAAAGAGAGCCATTTGTGACAGAGCGGACATCATTCCCTGGACGGGTCAGCTTATAGGTACGATGATCAGTGGGTCTTGAGCGTCGGCCAGCACCTAAGCACTGAGCCGGCTGGAATGTGAAAGCTTTCACAGCGGAGCTATCGGAGGTTCAGCTAGCTTCACAGTGCAGAGTCCACATCCACCAATTGTGTTGAGGGGCCTGTTGTGATAGGCCTCATTGTGTCGTGGGCGGAGCCAGGCACCATAGGGACTATGGCGATGGAAGAGAACTTGATTCGAGAGAGCAGGAGGAGGCTGCGTCGTACTCTACACGAGCTCTCGTGAGCTCTTCTGGCAGCGCAGACAAAGGCTTCATCAGACACACGTAACACACAGGCCAGGTTGGTGAACTTATACTGCTGAGTCGACACCAAATACCAGAAGGTGAGAGGCATGACTTGAGTAAATGTGTAAACACACTAGCACACATGCACGCACAAGCGTACACACACACACACACACACACACACAAGCAGACCCACAAACACACATGAATGCACTAGTAAACACACCTGTAGTAAGAATACCAGCTCTGACCCGGGAAGATCATTTATATTGTTAAAGCCGACAGGGTGTCCAGAGTGTATTTTCCATATGTAATATGTTCATATTGAAGCTAATCAGGATATAAGATCACAAAATTAAAGGAATGTCAGTTGATCCCTGAGGATTTGATTGGATTGTGCTGAAGTAACAAACCACGCTGGTAGCCGTCTGTGTTAGAAGGTTTCATACTTTAGATGAAAGGGGGAGCAGAAATGCCCTGCTGTTATTGTTTGAAAATGTCAACCTTCCAGCATGCACCATTGAGCCAAAGGAATTATTAGTTTATGTTTTGATGACATCTATGATGGAGTCCCATTTTGGCCATGAGGTATGACATACGCATGCACACATGCACACACCATACATGAATGCAGAGCGAATGCACGCCATGACACCGTTTCCTATCACCATCGTCTGACCAATCAGAAAGAGTCTCTTATCCGGAGTTTGACGAACTCGGCCATTAGGTCAAGCCACCCCCCCCCCATCCTGTGTCCTTTTCTCGTCATACAGATGAGAACAAATTTAGCCACTACTTTCCTCTCCACCCACCAGTCCAGAGGAAAGAGGAAAGGACACACCTTGGGGTGTTTAAAGAGAGTTGTTTAAAAAACGTGACGTTCGGTGTTTGGCTCTTACTAATTTTAGGAAAGTAAATCTGTAGAAGATAAGATTAACCAATCAGAGGCCTGAGGCGATGTCAGGTGATTTGAACGGTTGAGAATGCTTCACGTTCATTCTGCCCGACGATATCTATGAACAATGGGAGCTTCCCCAGGAAAGATCTCTCACTTACTGTTCCCTTGCTGGTGGCTTCTGCTCCTACTGGGTTGTACAGTTTAGCAAAGCTCAGTGATCCGCTCCTCCCAATATGAGAACATCCAACCCCACCTCTGCCACATCCCTTTGCATTACATAACAGCTCCAATCCGCTGGGAACACAATGAGCAAGTGGGAGATTTTTTGTCAAATTCTTCAGCTATTACACATATTATCCTTGTTGGGACTGTGAGAAAATCCATACATAATTATAATAGTAAATGGATCCCTGTGTTTATATCAGTTGTTACTGCTGTTCTGCAGCTTCATGAGCTGGAGAACAGCTCAAAGTCTAGTAGGAAAGTAAAAGTCCACATTCCCCATTTCCATATTCTGTTCTTAAAGTTAATAAAGTTTTTCTACCAGGACCAGACAGGCCATTGTTTTCATGAGGAAAGATACATTTGGATGCTGCATCCATCTGATTTGCATTTTCAGCAAGACTGACTGCAACAGATCTCCTTCGTTGCTGTGCTGCCTAGCGGGTCTTTTACATTTATTATACATTTATTCTGCCTTCAAGGCCTTCAAACTATTTTATTTGACACTCTGCCAGTCTTGGCATTTGTTACATTTCAGTAAGCAGATCATGAGTAGACCCAGTTCATGTTCTGCAGGACATTGAGAGTATACTGCTGACTCTCTCCACGGACAAGCGATAGAAATGTAAGGAGTTCTCATATTACACAACACTGGCAAAGGAGGAGAAGATGGAAAACAATGACGACTTTGGTTGGAGACCGAACCAGAGAGAGAGCCTAAGCCTCTGAGAGAGAGAGAGAGAGAGAGAGAGAGAGAGAGAGAGAGAGAGAGAGAGAGAGAGACAGGGACGTAGAGAGAGCAAGCCTCTGAAAGAGAGAGAGAGGGAGAGAGAGAGAGAGGGGGGGGGACGGACGCAGGGAGCAAGCCTCTGAGAGAGAGAGAGAGAGAGAGAGAGAGAGAGAGACAGAGACAGGGACGTAGAGAGAGCAAGCCTCTGAAAGAGAGAGAGAGGGAGAGAGACAGAGAAAGAGACAGACACAAATAGCCTCTGAGAGAGAGAGTGCGCGAGAGAGGAGAGTAAATTCATCCATGTTTGTTTCAGGTGCTGAACTAGACTAAATCCACTTTTTTGGATGCCACCCATAAATCAGTGGTGGCAAGGACAGGAAGGAAGTCAGCAGACAGTTAGCCAATGAGCTCCAACCAACATTACCCCAACAGGAAGCTGGGAACTGGCTTAATGAGTCAAGGTTGGACCAAGAGGAGGGATTTCCTGTTAACTGGTACAGCTGTACTCTGACAACTCTGGAACTGCAGTATGAATGTGTACAAGTACTATGAAACCAAGGTCTGGGACTACATACTGTATTGGTTGCATCAAATGTGGTATGCGTGTGTGTGTGTATATAGTTCACAACCTAAAGGGGATTATACTGCTGTGGGAATACCAGAGAAAGAGAGAGGGAGGGAGAGTGAGCGAGAGAAAGAGATTAATAGCTAATACGCTGGTAATAATAAACAGCTGTGATACAGAGAGAAGCTCATAAAGACCGTAAGAAAAGTTCTTTCTGGGGTTTGTTCATTAAGACCAGTGCCGTCCTGGGAACAGACTGGTGATGTCACAACGAGGACCAGAAAGACTAAACACAGCTGGACTCACAACACACTCAAACTCACCTCAATTCACAGGGGGGAACTCTCATGACCCTAACTCTCATGACCCGATCCTCGTTCACACAGAAACAAGACACACACACACACAAGTACACAAGTCAACGCCACAGGTTAAAGGCTGGGGGTCGTCGTGAGTTAGGTAGGTTTAAGTGCTTCAGCTGTAAATAAAGTCACTCAAAGATGAGGCGAAGGGATGGGAGCGGGGCAGGGGTTGTCTGAATGCCATACAGAAAAGCCTTCCTGAATCTCCATGTTGTTTTCATATCCCCCCCCCCCCCACCCCCCCCACTATGGACACAGAACAGAGTAATGGAGACAAGAATAAGGGGAAGAGCATAGCCCAAAATTCCCAGGCACACAAACCACATAGTGGGCAACCCTGGAGCCAAGATGGCGGCCACTTGACACTAATATGAGAGGTGGCACCAAACTTCCTGTGGTCGTCTGAGCGTTGGTTAGTGACTGGTTTGTAAAAATAGGGGGGGAGCGAGGGGGCACCATCAAACCAGATTGTGGGGTAGTGATGCGGGCATAGGGGGCCGACAGACTGGCATTAGTCTGGGCCTTGCAGAGTTCTAATGGAAACACTGATAAGATCGGATCGGACTGTGAAACTACTTCAAAGACAGAGCTGGAATGGCAGCTGTGGTCCCCAGAAAACCATTTTCCATCCCCTTCTCTGGGGGGATATTAGTGCCTTCCTTACCCAGAGAAACACACACACAAACACATGATTGCATAGAAACTTAAAAATACTACACACGTCTCACACACACACACACACACACACAAACACACACACGCACACACACAACCTGACACAAAAAATCACTCTCACACACGCCACAAATTGCACACATGCATCCTGTGCTTCAGAAAGAGGGTTTTGCAGCTGAGTCTTCATTACCATGATGAACTGTACGCCATGTCAGTAGTCGCCCGCTCTCCCTTCCTCCCCCCGCTCCCCTCTCTCTTCCCTCCCAGTTCCATGACCATAGTATGACAGGTTGGTAATCACGCAGCAGGTCAGCTAATTTCAACTGTTTTCACAGAATCTGAAGCAAATTTAGAGAAGATTACTGAATGTTTTACAGAAAACCAATTAAAATCATTGGCCTCTGAGACTTTCTCCGGAACTGTTTTTTGTTCTTTCCTGTTTTCAGCATTTTGGTCTTAAAATAACACATATTAGGAAACAAAACATTAAAGACATGGTGTCATCAAACAGCTATAAATATGAGATGGTTCAAACTGATAAACGGTAAAAAAGATGGAGCTGGAACCGTTTTTGGACAGACGCAATCGTGAACAAAACTGACACTACACATTTGGTGCCACAGTTTCGACGATACAGCCTGGACGTAAAGGGCCCTTAACGTTGTAGTATGTTGTAGTTCAACTGTCATTGGTGCATTGAGAGTGACTATACCACCAAATTGGCGAGAGAATTGCAAATCGCTCATTAGCGCTTCAACATTATTGTCAACCATTGTCCAAATAAAAACAACAGAGTGAAAGAAAAGTGTTCCCAGGTAGGTAGACAACCTGACACATTCAACCACTTTAGTGTTGTTAAGAAAAAAAATAAACGCCATGGTTGTTGTTGCTAACAGTAACTTAAGCTTGAGACGTTCACCTGGATCAACAGTTTGGGGTTTTTCCCCAAGTGTGGAGGGAACAGTACCAGTCCTGTTTGATGTGGCCACAGGTATTTTAGGTTGGGTTAGTGGGTGCAGGGATCCAGCCTCCTTTTCCCTCCATGGACCTCAAACATCATGGCAAACAGCAGTAATGTTCACAAGGAGGGATGTTTGAAAGCAGCTGAACACATTTTCCAATTCCACATTATGACAAATTGTCTAGGTCCAAAATTATTTCAGGGAAATACAGAGGAACAAAATTCTCTGTTTCTGCTTTGTAGTCGACACTGAATCTCCTCTGGAAAACATATGTCGAGAGAACAGGCATGGTAGTGGCTAGGATGTTCAATTCCCAGCCGAAAGGTACTGGGTTCGATCCCAGTAGTCAAGAGCTTACATTTAGGCATCCCTGATTAAGATGCCTAGCCCCTGCTCTTATGACATTTCTGAAATCACTTGGAATTTGCTTTGGAAATAGATCAACTAAACGATATGATATTGCGGTTGACCAATCTAAACCAGTCTAAAACTGTGGTTTGAATGTCTGTCCAGCAAAGAGTGTTTCCATTATGTCAGTGTAAATGAGACAGAAAATGTTTAATCACATGACGTACAATTTAAAACCCTTGACTCGTGCAGCGGCGATAACAAAACTCGAAACTATTACAGAAATTACTTTGATTACTGCAAAGAATTTGAATGGGTCTTTCCCTCCTAAAAAAATATGTGGCTAATCTTGACCAGTGAGAGATTCTATCAGGTCACACACACGTGCCTCAGTAAAGCCCCACACATAAAGTGCTACCATTGTTGGTGTACACTTTGGTTTCACGCTCACTGCTCCCCCGGCTAACACTTCGCGCTGGACGGCTTAGCGACCACCAGAAAAAACAACAACGGCCGAGACGGACTATGCCCATAGCATTTTTCCGCGCTGTAAAAAAAAAGTGCTGGCTTGCACAAGAAATGGGGGTTAATTAGGTAGAAAATCCACCACACATTCCAGCCCCGGTAGCCCGTTTTTGTCGACGGCCAACACAGAGGGCACCTTCTTCTCGCTAAAGCCACAAAAGACATCAAGGCCCATTGGTGGTGGTGGTGGTAGGGCTGGTACTGACCCACCCGCCTAGACCACCACCGCTAGAAAAACAAACCAACCCACCTCACCTCCATCACCTCCCTGGAGGTGAAATATTTGAACAGAGCTAAATGTTCTTCATCAATGATGCCACTGTTGTATTTTTTTGTTTGGCCAGATGTCGTTTGCCTCAACTCAGGTTTCCAAAGTAACAAATTCAACATCTGACACATCTTTTGTTGTGTGAACCTTAAGGTAAACATCTCTTCAGTCTTACATGACTTTAATCATCAAACAAGGACAATAATGAGGCTAAAAGGACCTGACGACACCCGGAAAACCGATCTCATTAGCACATTTTGGTCACAAAAAAAAACAGTTGGTTCCTTCGACGTCTTCTCTATTGACCAGTTGTAGCTAGCCGTCAGAATACAGAAGACATATGGCGAAGCAGGACTTCACACAGAAGAGCAGGGGGCCGTGTCGTAATCACTGGTCACCTTAAAAAGCCCCCATTGTCTAACTAGACTGGACACTGGCTACCATCAATAAGCATTAGCATCACAAAAGCCTTCCCAAATGACAATCAAACCTACATGTTTAACGCAAGGGACTGGCACATTGGTGGTTAATGACTTATTGGAATTATTGGTACAGGATCTGGTAGTAGAGGAAATTAAAGTTAGAGAAATGGGATACTGTGTTTTGAGGATGGTACAGTTATTTTGTATTAGAAATAGCTTCGCCTTTATTCGCTTTTGACACACATATCACGAAGCAACGTATTGGGGATTGCATTTGGAATTAAGGGATATCAAGTCCTGGAGAACAAGATGCTAGCCAGCTCAGCTTAGTACAGAAATGGTAGGGAGGACATAAGGCAAATGTTTTTACTCCAGATGAGAGTCTCAGTCAAAAGGTACCTCAGCTTTGAGCGAGGTTACTGAAATTCTACCAATTCTAACAAGTACCAAATCCCCCACGACAGAACCTGGAAAAACTGCACTCTGTAGCTGTTTGGTTACCATGGCACCACTGTAAAAAACCTACCCATCAAAACCAAACCACGGAACATCTCAGCATGTAGCTTTGAGAAGGACTTGGTTCAGGCTTACTGCCATTCGCCAGCTGGTTTCTGAGGGTTGGGGGTTGTGACCCTCCAGGACAACAGAGACATTATTGGACCTTAAGTACCCAGGGGAGGTGTGCTTATTTGGGCCACATGCTTTCTCTCTCTGCACCGTTCTGCTTAGTATTCATACAAGCTAATTATATTAACCAGGCCAGGCAAGGAATCCCAAGGTTTTACTGCCTTTGCCTAATGGACACCTCAATAGAGCAGGGAGAAAGGCGCTGTTTAACTAAACCATTCAGTCTTGAGTACAGAGGCATGGCCTCAGAGTCATTATGATCCGTCATTTTGCAAAAGAAAACAAGTCGGAAACAAAATACAAAACCATATGACAAGAAACATATTTTGGTCACAACAGGCAACCAACTTGAAGGAAGAATTTGAGTACTTAGCTTTAGGTCTTTTTTTCCTTTCTAATATTTATTTTGCTGGGAGGAAAATACTGTCATAAGTATTTATAAGTATAAGTCTGTAGTCCCCATTAAGTCAATAACTAATATTGACATTAATGTTACCTGCCGAAGCATAGCATGTCCCGCTAAGACCTGTGCGGTCCGACCCACTGGCAGGTATGTGTGTTTTGGAAGCATCAACAGAAAATTTCTGCCACAGCTGGTATGTTGCTAAGCTATGCACTAACTGCCAAACATTCTTCCCCGAAAAATCCCCCAAAACAATGTGACCAAGGCCCAGGGGTGGGGTTTAGTTGAGTCAGCTGGGGAACGGAATTGCTTAGTAAATACTTATTATTACTTATTATTATTACTTTACTTATTTTGGCAAAAAAGATCCTGGAACATAACTTCACTCCACTAGTGTCAGTCCATAGAAACCAACCGTCATGTAATTCTCTACGGGTGCTAGGGGTCCAGAACCAACGTCTAGAGAGAGGGGCAGCGACCCAACTGCCCAAGGGCGGGAGGGTCTGACGGTGTATGAGTCACGTCACCAGGACCAAAGGACTGGGATGGAAAAACCAGAACCTTTAGAAAAAACTACCTATGATCACTATTTTCTAACGGTCAGGGAACAACGTTTTTTCCCCTCCATGACTCTACAGAACTATAATGGGAGAGTGCTTGACGACAGACAGACTTTCCTGTAGAACCGTGAAAGTGTCGCCCTCCCCTCCGACACGCTCTGCCGAGCCAATTTCGCCTTTATGTCTGCTCATGAATACACCCCCTAACCCGCCCACACACACGAGTGCACACAAACAACCACGGGCGCACACAAACACGCACACACACGCGGCTGGGCCAGACACTTTACAGACTACTACAAAGACAGTGAGGGGGGGCATCTGATGCATCCAAATTTTATTTCATCCACCTAGTCATCATTCAATTAATAGAAGGAGACGGACGCAGACTATTGGTACCACGCCTGTGCAAATTATAGCGATTAGCGAAACGTTGATACCAGGATGTATACAAAAAAAAACAGCGAAATTCTATCCTTTATGAAAACTAGCTATTCTTAATGTTTTGACGTCATCGCATGTCAAAAAAAAGGGCTTCAGCCTTCAGACACGAAAAACTTGAATTGGGAAGGTCTAATATTGGCCTAATTGCGCTTCAACCTTGACAATCCATTACACACATACGCTTCTAGATCTTTCACAATTCAGCCTTATTAGAACAAAAGCCTGAGATTAAAATATAACATACAGCCAGCCAGGTGAAGGGACGAATATTAATATTTTGGGCGATGGAATGAGTCTCCAGCTGTCAAGAGCAGGAACACAGTCACGTGGAAAAATTTCGCAGAATACAAGCAAATTAGCGCTCAAGTTGAGATATATCACAAAAAAAATGCACAAATGTAGTAGCCTGTGTAGGTCCCGACTTGTTGGCTATAGCGTACATTTGATGACGTTATTTAAAAAGGGAAATCCCCATTTTTGCAGAGAAACGCGAATTTGAAGTTAAAAGATAAAGTTTGCTACACACTTACCAACAGCTTGCTTCAGAAGATGGCTTTCACCTCCGTGGTGTTGTTTCCACTATATCAAAACAGTTTCTCTGTCATATAACTAACTATGCACAGAGGTCTGCACATACCGTCATCCCTAATGCCTGAATGTGTGGAGGGGGAGAAGCGAGTTTTAGGGAGGAGTTGAGTTTTGTTTTAGGAGACCACACCTCGCTGAGAGACAAGTGCTGATGGGAATCGGGATCCACACCTAGTAAGTAAACTAGTCTTAATCATCCGTATACGAGCAGCTCATCCAAAATATCACGATTTATATTCCTGGAGCACAAGATGTTTCTGGGAAAGTAATTCGTACGTTCAGCTTAGCAACATGTGGAATCGCTCGACGCTACGGAAAGATGTTCATTATCTCGGGAAGTTAATGTCGAATGAAAACAGATTGTTCTGTTGTGTACGAAAAAAAAGATTGGTTGGGGGTCCATGATCTGGCCCTCGCTGGACCACTATGACACATACAGATACATGTTCAGACCACGTGGTCCCCAGCTGTAAACACAACCTTTTCTTAGTCAGATAACAACAGGCGCCTGATAGCGTCTACGTTCTTGCTCTTTGTCCTCTTATATCCCTTTGAAACCCCACACAGCAGGGGAAATAAAGGCACAACATCTGGTCTCCGATTAAACAATTTGACCATTCAAAGCTTAGCAGAGCATATTATTGACACAGAAGACATTGTTGTGGTGCCTGGCCTTAAAACCAAATAAATTAAACAAAGGCACTCAAAAGCTGCCATTTTAGTATAAACCCAATGTTCATGCTGTCTTGACTTTTTATCTCTCTTCAGACACACACACACACACACACACACACACACACACACACACACACACACACACACACACACACACACACACACACACACACACACACACACACACACACACACACACACACACACACACACGTTGCATGCTAGGACACCCAACTGATGTTATTGGGGAATTTCTAATTTGGCAGCGTAGCCGGCCAAAACGAGATGTTAGGATAGCGTTCCAGTAAAACCGTAAAACTGCCATACTTTTACGAGAGAATGATGAATGCCTTTGATGAGGAGAGGATAATGTTGGTTTCTTTGCCCGGGTTTAGTTCCACCGACATGCATCATCAGTGCTGAATATTGTGACCTACAATATTCAAACTGATAAAAAGCAAAAAAAAAGCAAACTGATATAGACCTACATTTTAAACGTCATGATCTGTCTTTTGGTCAACACCCACACAAACACACACACACACACACACACACACACACACACACACACACACACACACACACACACACACACACACACACACGTAGGGTGAATCAGTCATCATAAGTGATTGTTTCCTCTAGTTTTACATTATCTGCATTACTTGGCCACCAGATGTTTCTGTTGTGTTACAGCTAAGGTTAGCAGAAGAGCCGTGGGCAAAGACATCAATGTAAAAGTCATTGAACCTTTTAAGGCATTTTAAAGTTTTCACAAAAACTATGATAACAAACATTAAAACACAGTGGGCAATGAAAAACGTTGTTTTTCTTCGTGTGCTTTGTCGTTTTACGGCCTTTGGCAGATTTGAGCTGTAATGTCGCCCTCTAATGGTGAACATTTCCACCCAAACGGCGCGCGTCAGGGTTGGGTGGAAGACCAACGGAGGGGGTCGAAGACCGAGAGCCGGGGTCTTTGTTGCGGGGACAACAAAAGCTTGCGGCAGATGGTGGGAAGTCCTCGACGACTTTTAGCTCTGTTCTGTGACTACTTTATTCACTCATACTTTTCTTTGAGATTCATTTTATGAATTCATCAAGTTGCCAGTCACACTCACAGCTGCCGGGCTTTCAGCAGATCAGCAGGTGGAACTGAGGCAATATATAGGCCTACAATATTCTTATAGGAGAGAATTACATTTTTTATCATGTTTTGTCTCGGACAATGTTTTACTAATGTAATCATTATTTTTAATGCCCTAGGTTTATATAAGAGGATGTCATTTCATGGTTACTTTATGCAATGTAGTGGAATATATTGAATCCCTTGAATAATGTGACATCCAATCTGTAATTGATTTATTGAATGTTTATTCATTATTCCCAAGTTACCAGAGAACATGATAAATCTAGTCTTAACAATCAATAAAAAAAAAGATTTAGACCTATCATTTAATTTGTCATGTTGTTGCACTTTTGAGGATGCCTAACAATTTAATATCCATAAATTACTTTTACTCATCTAGTAATATGACAAAAAATGTGATACAACCACTGCAAGTTGTTAGAGAGAAGGTGCAGAGGTCTACTTTAATGAAAAAAATGAAATATTTACAAAGTATTACCAAGGTAAAAGCACCACATAATTAAATTAGGAACAGTGGACACAGAAGGTACAAAGGGGTTAGCATGAAGGCCGGTTCATCGTACAGATTTACACAGAGGCTTTGGGCTTATCCACTCTTACTGTGAGTAATTTAAAGACATGTGTGTTATTGGAGTGGCCTCAGTTGGGAAACAAAATGGCACTTTAACATAACAGGAAGTATTAAAACAAAACAGAAAAAACACAAGATACACAAAAAATAAAGTAAGGTAGCAACGACAAGTCCTAGTTAATTTGTTGTTCATTCAGAACTTGGTGAAGTTTCATGGAGTAGACTCATACTCCTGAACCAAGAACTGGTCTCAATCCAACAAGAACTTTATTTTAACACACTTAAACAGTGCATTTCTCCCCACTTCCTCTCGCGAAACAAAACATAAATAAATCTTCCATAACATCTAAAAGGTGACGCAAATAGCAACATTAATTTCATTTGGATATGGCACACGAACAGGCCCAAACCGTTCAGTTCACCTTCCATTAGCAGACATTATGTAAACAGGGTACACAAGTAGTGTAGGACATATGTAAGACCTTTCAAGTTGTTCAACCTTCATTATTATAAGAATGGCTAAACAGCAAGAGCAAATCAAACAGCCAAGTAGGAAACAAAAAAACGCAAACGGTAAATTGGTAGAAAAATAGTCATGTCTTTTGGCTGAAAGTTTTGTTGTGGTAAAGGTAAGACCTCTCAGTTCACTGAGGTCTAGATGCACTAGGACTGGGGGGGGGGGGGGGGGGGGGGCGCGTTCCAAACCTCGTGCACGCTACACTAGCATGCTAAACGTGATTTTTTTAATGACTCGCAGGAGCAAAGCCTGGTTGTGTGCGCTCTCCACACACAACCGTTTCATGCTTCGTTGAATCCAGTGCCAAATAGGATTTGCACCAAGATATCGTTAAAAACAATCTTCACCCAGAGAACTATATCTGTGATATTTGACCCCGTCAGACATGTCATTAAGCCGTTTGTTGGTTTATGTGCAGTCACAAATAAACCAAAGTGGAAATGTTTCGGATGGTCGGCAAACTTTACGTGTGCTTGTAAAGCTACGATTCTAGTCATGAAAACAATCATTTTGGCCACCGTATTTGTGTGAGAATCATTCAACTGCAGTTTGCTGAAGGTAAACATGATAGTATGGCTTCTAGGATTCACTCCCTACATTAAACAAAAAAAAAACAACGTTAAAAATATTGCCTATTCTATTTATCTGAATTCTCGATTTTGACCATTTCTGTTCTCAGAATCCATGACCTCGTATGTACTGTAATGGAGGGAGGTTGTATTGTGAGATTTCCACAGTGTCCTACAACTACAGATAAAATATTGGATCAACCCTAAGGGGTTAAGGAGCACAGGAGGGCTGCCGTATAGAACGGAAAACGCCCATTATGACAGCGAAAGAACAAGGCAAAGACAGCAGGGAATACAAGCTAACAATTCATTATAAGGAGAACAAACTGGATCAACGAATGAACAATAAATAAGTCCACAGTGTACGTCTGCTGCATTCGAGGTCAAAAGGTTAAAGGTTATATCCAAAAGGGGAGGCATCCATTCGGAGGGAAATTTGTGGTGTGAGATGTGGAGCTGTGAGTGTGTACTGCATGTCTAAATGTGTGTTACCACATTTATGTAAAGTTAGTGTGTGTTTATTATGATTGCACAAATGCATGTTTGTGTGTCAGGGTTCAGGTTGTTAACAAGGGTCATTTTCATTCACTCATTGACATGAGTTGATGACTTTCTTAACTGTACAAGACGCAATAGTGAAAATTGGGCTGAAATGATCATTATTATGTCTGCTTATTTTTTGAGGAGTCTTGTAGGCTGTTTCACGACCAGATTCCTCTGTAAAAAAGACAACTATCACATACTACAGGAAAATACTGGTTCAAACATCTGCTTAAAACCCAGGACTAAACGATAAATAAATTATTGTCAAGAATAAATGATCTTATTAAACGTCCCTTCTTCGCCTTTGTGTTTGTGTGTTTGTGTGTGTGCATGCATATGTGTTTTGTTATGATGGCAATTGGGTGTGTTTTATTGTGTTAAAGGGTTAGGGTTAGTGTTTATGTGTGTTCCCTGTTTGTTCTGTATGTGTATATGTATGGGCGCATTAAGATGACTTAGGGCATTAAGATGTGCATGTATATGTGTCTGTTTTAGAGAACAAAGATGGCTGTATGTGTGCATCAAGATGCCTGTGTTTGTGTGTGTGTGTGCATGTTAAGATGCCTATGTGTGTGTTGAGATGCTATGTGTGTGTTGAGATGCTTTGTGTGTGTGTGCGTATTGAGATGCCTGTGTGTGTGTTAAGATGATGTGTGTGTGTGCATTGAGATGCCCGTGTGTTAAGATGCCTGTGTGTGTGTTAAGATTCCTGCGTGTGTGTTTTGAGATGCCTGCATGTGTGCATGCGTTAAGACGCCTGTGTGTGCCTCAAGATGCCAGTGTGTGTGTGTTAAGATGCCTGTGTGTGCGTTGAGATGCTAGTGTGTGTGTTGAGATGCCAGTGTGTGTGTTGAGATGCCAGTGTGTGTGTTGAGATGCCAGTGTGTGTGCTAAGATGCCTGTGTGTGTGTTGAGATGCTAGTGTGTGTGTTGAGATGCCAGTGTGTGTGTTGAGATGCCAGTGTGTGTGTTGAGATGCCAGTGTGTGTGTTAAGATGCCAGTGTGTGTGTTGAGATGCCAGTGTGTGTGTGTTGAGATGCCAGTGTGTGTGTTAAGATGCCAGTGTGTGTGTTGAGATGCCAGTGTGTGTGTTAAGATGCCAGTGTGTGTGTTGAGATGCCAGTGTGTGTGTGTTGAGATGCCAGTGTGTGTGTTAAGATGCCAGTGTGTGTGTTGAGATGCCAGTGTGTGTGTTGAGATGCCAGTGTGTGTGTGTTGAGATGCCAGTGTGTGTGTTAAGATGCCAGTGTGTGTGTTGAGATGCCAGTGTTTGTGTTAAGATGCCAGTGTGTGTGTTGAGATGCCAGTGTGTGTTGAGATGCCAGTGTGTGTTGAGATGCCAGTGTGTGTGTGTTGAGATGCCAGTGTTTGTGTTGAGATGCCAGTGTGTGTGTTGAGATGCCAGTGTGTGTGTTGAGATGCCAGTGTGTGTGTTGAGATGCCAGTGTGTGTGTGTGTGTGCTAGGACTGCTCTGCGTGGTGGGGCTCCGGGTACTCCTGCTGTCGGTACATGAAGGTGAGCAGGAAGAGCGCCACGTCGTAGGAGCACCAGTAGGCCGTGTGGGAGGTCACCGCCGTCAGGTAGCGGCTCTCAACCATGCCCTCTCGCAGCTCAAAGTCCACGCGCTGCTCCAGCTCCACTGGGAACGCACACACACGCACGCGCACACGCACACGCACACACAGCGTCAAATCCCACGGTGACCCACATGGACAACACTCATTTTCTGTCTCTAAATCATTTTGCTTCAAAGTTCTGCTTGTAATGCGACCGTTATGTTTCCCACCATTGCCCTCGAGGAGGGATCCCCATTCTGCGTTCCTTCCAAAGGTTTCCCATCATTAAAAGACTCCCATCATTAAAAGACTTGTTAATGATGGGAGTTTTTTTTCTTGCCTTTTAGGGGGGATACAGTTAAGGGGTGTCATAAATACATGGCCTATCAAGCCCTCTGTGACTAACTGTGATTAAGGGTATGAAAGTACAAATTACCTAACACAATGACGCATGACATCACGCAATGACCTCACGCCCTGACTGAAGTGATGACATCATCATATGCATAAACCGCTCAGGTTTAATCACATGGCGCTCCACAGTGACAGCTATGTGAGGAATAATCACAGTTCTGGAAGTCTCGTGAGCTCCGCGCTGTCCTTCTCTGCGGTTCAGGGTCAGGAGGAAACCAGCGCCCCCCCCCTCCCCAAAGCCCTGAGCATTTAGCCCCTAGCACCTGGCGCTAAAGCTCGCGCTGCCTCATGTGGATGAAAACCCTCCCTCCGGGTCGTCATTAGCACACTGGGATTCAGAAATACCCCCCCTATACTTGGTTTTGCCAAAAATCACAGCGGCGTATCTCATTTGTGGGTTTCTGTGAGTCATTAAATCAATCTACCTTGAGAACTTCATAGTGAAGAATAAAATACAGATGATTTCTCTGAATGGTCTAGAGTAAATGACTGGGTGATGTTATAACAGTGTCAGCCGGACTCCAGACTCACCTGAGGTGCTGTCCAATATGGCCGACGGGGACGGACACATGATAGGCTCCTCCTCTTCCTCTTCAGCCTCCAACAGCAGCGACCCTGCTACGCCCCCCTCCTCCTCCTCCCCTGACCCCTCCACACTCCCCCCCTCCCTGGCTCCGCACTCCAGGTCGGAGGGCTCCTCCTCCAGGCCTCCCACATGGCCGCTGGAGCGGGAAAACCGGGAGAAGAGGATCCCACTGATCCCCTTCCCGATACTCGCAGCACCTGAACCAACAACAACAATAGTTTAACAGCAAGAATGCGTTTTTTATATTGGCTTCAAATGACTACATGACTATACAGGATTTGCAGCGCCTGACACGATTCTGATATAGTTTAGTATCTATTTATAGAAAAATAGAAATATAAGAGAAACAGTACCTGGATTGAGTTTTATTTAACAAATTATTTTGTTTAATAAAGAAATAATTTAATTACATTTTTATTACATTTGAAGCGCATCGCACAAAAATATGTATAAATAATAATTATATTTATATGAATAATTGACACTCAAATTAATATAACATTATTATTCAATTATATAAACTACTCAGAGCCTGCCACAATACAATTTTAGGCTACGGTAGGCAATTTGTAGGAAGCAGCCAGAGTAAGCTACATTTTGAAAGTGTCCAACCAAAGAATTCCCAGCCTTACCTTCAGGCCATCCCTCAAATGCCACTCCCCATAAACATGAGTCTAGTTCATTTGCTTAAGCAGTAGGTCTTCCAAGCCTTGTAGAAGACACCAGTCATGCGTGTGTACAGGTAGCCGGGTAGGTACACAGACAGGTAAGGCTTCAATACTTACATTCAAGCCGAATAAAGTAATTAAACAATCTCATGAAAGGCCAGCGAAGATAACACTTGTTTTTTGTCACAGCAGTTGATTTAATAATTGCCGTCAGGATGTTATGATCAATTCAACAAATAGGACAAAAAAATGCTTCTAAATAAATTGCTATTGCAATGAATCCAACCATCATCTGTATCTCTCCCTGTCTGTGTGTGTCTGTCTGTGTTTGTCTGTCTGTGTGTGTCTGTCTGTGTGTGTGTCTGTCTAGCTGTCAGTCCGATCTCCTCGTCTATCCATCAGTCACAGTAGGTGTCTCGTCTCATCAGCGTTTAAGGGGCAGGCTTCTGGGTTCAAAAACCAAGGTCCACAGAATAGCTGATCCATGTCATAGGAATACCATGTCGTAGTTCTGCACTGACCCGCCATCTTAAACAGTATCCTGTCAGTCTTTCTCTATCATGTGTGATCTACACTCATCCTACACTCATTCCCCAAGATTCTACGATTTTACTTTTTTAAGATAAAAGATATAAAAGTAAATATATAAAATGTAAACTAAATATTTCTCATATTTTATTTTAGATCATAGTTTTGTTTTTTTATGTCTTGTAATCCTGCACTGATACACCACATCAAAGTTCTGGTATGGGATGAAAGCTTACTTGGCCGAGGCCCTAACGAAAACTGATTAGGACTCCATCTTATCTCATCTTAAAAGCAGTGTCTTTTCAGTGTACGTCTCTCCCCATCGGTTGGGACCTCCACTCACCCATGAAGCTGGCCTTTCCCAGGCTGGTGATGGACTCTCCGTAGTGCCTGCGGGCCTGGGGAGGGGAGGTGCACGGGCTTGGCAGGCTGTCCGAGTCCGAGATGGAAGTGCTCTCCTTTAGGGGGTTGATCAGTGTCGGGCGGATGTGGTCGTAGGGCGTGGGGTTGACTGTGTTATACCTGGGGGTCAGGACCAAGTAGCATAGCAAAGCAGATTTCATTGATATATGCATATAATATGCATGACTTAAAACTTTTCTACTGCAGCCAATTACTCCATGAAAAAAATATTTGAACTAGAAAGTTCCTCAAGAACAGGTTGATAATAGGAAAAGGTACACACGGTGCAGGTTTAACACAACACAACATAACACAAACTTCCAGAACATCCGAGGACTCGATCAACGCTTTATACTTTCAAATAAGGGTAGCATTTTTTTTAAGTCTGCATTGGCATATTTACTCTGTTACATTCATATACTTTAATTGCAAATTTCTAATTTAAAGGTTCGCTTTGGTTGTATTTTGCTTCATTGAATTGTCTTTAAATATCTTCATGATTGCATTAATGTGCTTTCTCATGTGACTCCTGCCTGGGTAAAGTATTCTGAACAGCCTTTGTGTTTCAAGGGCGGTATATAAATAATTTTGCACTGTGTGCAAAGTGTCCAAGTGTCCACGTGATAACATCATACCTAATACCATATCCAAGCCCTAACAGCTGTTCTTCTCTGTTGTCGGGTCCAAGTAGGGATGGAGAGGGCTTTGTTACTTTAACTCCTTTCCTGAGAACCTAAACTCATACAATGACTTGTGGACTTCAGTGATTTCCGCTCTTGTTCTGAATTGGGAGGCACTTTATTGAGATGTTCTGGCTGTGGATCTCTGAGACATAACCATTGTAAATCCTAAAAGGTCAATATTAAGTATAATAGTTCAGCTTTTGTACTTTACTTGAGTCCTTCTGTAATTGGGAAAAACTATTCTAACCTAAAGCTACATTTACCCTAACCAGATTAGGTATACCGAGCTTGTGGGCAATGTATTATTTATGCTTTTATGCCAACGGTTGAAAAAAACCAACCTCTTGAAAAAAATCGATCAATAATAATGAAGTCCAGCACGTGGAACGTGAGACAACAAAGAAAGCGTGTTCCTGATATCCCCACTGCTCTCCAACAGGTCAGGGATCATGGGTCTGACTTGTAGACCATAATTGGGTTTGGCAGCACTGCATAGTGCTAGAGCACAACATTATATAGCATAGCACTCACCAGTTGATTTGGACAGGTGCAACGTTACTGTAGTGCTTCAAAACGAGGGGTTCCAGTCTGTAGGCCTGGAACATAAACAGCCTCACTGATTAACAACAAGATCACATCAAGTTTCACCGGAATAATGAAAACCTTTTTAAAATAAAAAAGAAATCCATCCCCTCTCTCCCTCCTCTATTTGTATTTTAATATATTTTACATCAGATTATGGGATTTATGGGATTGTTCCACATTAAGTTTAATGGTGAGGTCTTCATCCATGAACTCACTCACTATAACACCCTCCGCCAACACACTTGAAAGCGGACCGTCCCTGTTAGCTGTACCAAGCTCTCCCTGCCAGCTCATTATCTGTACCCTAGGGGTGGAGTTATTTGGCCCTCACCACAGGGTCGGTGGGGTGGAAGATGTTGAAGAGGCGCTGGCAGATGGACTTGGGCAGGATGTGGTCCTGGGTGCCTAAGATCCCGGGCCGGATCCCGCGCAGAGCCAGGAACACCGCCAGCGGGGAGCCCATGCAGAAGAAGTTCTCCACCTGTTCAGCAGGTTGCAGAGCAGACGTCACCACGCAGGCCCCGGCACCAGCGGTCTGGGTCCTTAATCCTGCACTGCTCAACGTCTTATTGTGAGACATGCTTTTAGTGGAGAAATTGTACCAATGTCAAATCTATAAAAGGAGCAGGGCCCTCGTCCGCTTAACATGCACTGTGTTAAACTAATCAACTCATCCTATAGCTACTCAACCCTTCCTATAGTTTCTCAAACACTTCTTATAGTTACTCAATGCTTCCTATAGCTACACAACACTTCCGAAAGTTACTTAACACTTTCTATAGCCACTGAATGCTTCCTATAGCTTCTCAATGCTTCCTATAGCTTCTCAATGCTTCCTATAGCTACTCAATGCTTCCTATAGCTACTCAATGCTTCCTATAGTTAATCAATGTTTCCTATAGTTAGTTAACGCTTCATATAGCTACTCAAACACTTATTTCAGCTCCACAACCCTTCCTATAGCCGCTTAACCATTTTTGTAGATTTCATTTACATTGTATGCGATGATCACTCTAGACCTCACTTGTAATTCACTTTAGATAAAAGTGACAAAATAAATTTGTCGTTTGAAAATGATTGGAAAGTGGCAAAACCCATCCCACTGCTTGATGGAAGGAATTTCAAAATCAATTTAGTCCGTTGAAAGAAAAGGCCAGAAAATCGTAGATCTTCTGCCAAGACTCAAACCTAAAATAAGGTTAGAGTCTAGTATTTTCTACCTCCTATTGCTTATAACCAAAAGCTATCCTGATGTATCATTATTCTACTCTTTCCGTCCCTGCAGAACAACAATGGAATTCACTTACCAAGACATCTGGACCAATCTGGGTGGAATAACTGACCACTTAACAGGAAATTGAGGTGACTGGAAAGACTTCACAACAACAACAACAACAACACAAGACATTACCTTGAATTTCAAGGCTGGGACAGCCTCAAACGAAGAGGTTTGTAAACCCTGAAACTGGTCTTCCAGGTCCCTCAACCTGAGAGAAATTCAAAGACAAAACATCCATAACAAATTACAACCACTGAATAAAAAACATTGCTTAATCACAAGTTCTACTACCAATCAGTAGAATGTGCAATCCTTCAACATGGCACTAGCTAAAGCTGGTGGAAGATATAGCTGAAGATATAGTCTGTGAACGTAATATTCACATGCACAGAAAAGGTATGTAATAATATCTATAGGACTATTTTTTAAGTCCCCTAAATTGAATCCCCCTGACCCGCTTTTCCCCACCTTGGTATCAGGACCCCATTACTTGCCTGTTATGTATACAGGGTTGCAAGACTTCTAAGCTGTAGATATTTTATGATAGTTTTTTTCAAAAGGTTTGAAAGACCTTAAAGACATGATTCACTAAGTGATTCTCACAAAAAAGCAAAAAACAAAATCACAAAGTTTGAGGTTGCATTTGCAAGTGTCAAAAAGGGAGTGACTAACATGGTGCCTAAGGTTTAGGCACTGGTATAACGTAGAACTGTTGTTATTTCATTGCCTAATTTGTGTTATTCTTTCCTTTAAGCATTTTCTTTACAATAAAGTCAACATCTGTTCCTGTGATCATAATGACCACAGTCATAACGATCACAGTGTGAGTCGTCATAACAAGAATGATGACATCCCAACAAAGAAAAACATGTGTTCTGCAGCGACCCGGGTTCGAACCCTGGCCGAGGTCATTTGCTGCATGTCCCCCCCCCCCCCCCTCTCTCTCTCCCATACCTTCCTCTCCATCTCACTCAAGAGTCAAAAACATGAAAAGGCGTGTGTCCTCCCCACCGCCCTGAACCGGTTCACCTGCGGCCGTACCGGAGGCGAGTGAGGCGCAGCTGCTCCTGCAGGTGGCGCTCCTCGTGGCTGGGCCAGCGGGCGCGCGTCTCCTCGGGGTCCGGGGCCTCCTGGTGGTGGAAGCGCACGGGGTCCCAGCCCGTCATGATGTCGAAGGTGATGACGCAGCCCAGCGAGTGGGACACGATGGACACCTTGCCGCTCTCCTGGAACTCGGGGTTGCGGGTGCAGAAGAGCGTGTAGAGGCGGTTCAGCTCCAGCGTGAGGCCCCGCGTGATCTGCACGCACACACACACACACACACACGCACACACACACACGCACACACACGCACGCACGCGCACACACACACACACACACACACACACAGATGAAGACTCGTGCAAGTACATACACACACACACACACAGACAGATGAAGACTCGTGCAAGTACATACACACACACACACACACACAGATGAAGACTCGTGCAAGTACATACACACACACACACACACACACAGATGAAGACTCGTGCAAGTACATACACACACACACACACACACACACACAGATGAAGACTCGTGCAAGTACATACACACACACACACACAGACAGATGAAGACTCGTGCAAGTACATACACACACACACACACACACACACACAGATGAAGACTCGTGCAAGTACATACACACACACACACACACACACACACACACACAGATGAAGACTCGTGCAAGTACATACACACACACACACGTAGAGATACGGACATAGACTCAGACAGGCAGTAGGGCTGTGCAATGAATCGATCGCAATATCCATTTTTCTCAAAAGTAAAACATTGATTATGAACAATTAAAAAAAAAAATATATTAGATGTTTTATAGAAATAAAACAGGTTCAACAGCTGGAATCATATTTATAAGTTATTTTTTCGATTTGAACATTTTGTGTATTTTTTCAAGAGAAATGATTTTTACCACACACACACACACACGCACACAGTGTGTGCGTGTGTGTGTGTGCTCGCGCGTGTGTGCGTGCGTGTGTGCCACACACACACACACACACACACACACACACACACACACACACACACACACACACACACACACACACTTCTTCTCTAACAGAAGTACTCTGAACCACAAACAGCAAACCCTTCAGTTGACACAGTGCAGAAAGCGAGCGGTAGTACTGGGAACCTCTGACCTCGTCGCGGTACAGTGGGCTGGTGTAGTACATGATGTCCATGGCGCTGCTGTTGAGCATGTCCCGCAGCCCGCGCACCTTGTCTGGGGTGATGGAGTCCACCGTGTCTACAGGAGGGACACCACACAAGACTGAACCGGAGGAACAACACAACACAGCAGCGTGTCTGGGGTGATGGTGTCCCTTTTGTCTACAGGAGGAGGGCAACGACTAAGCCTAAGACACAACTTAACATGCAACGCGTCAAAAAGCAGTTTGGAAGTTGATGGAGGGGAGGGGAGTGAACGGTTGGTGAAGTTTAGAGCAGCTGATGGGGTCGAAGGACTGGAGTGGCGTTGAGGAATGGAGTGAGGTGGATTGGAATTAAGGAGAGGAGGAGGGGATGGGTGGAAGGAAGGAGGAGTATAGCACTGGGTGGGTTGAGGATGGGGAGGGGAGCACAGTGCTGGAGGAGTGGGGGATGGATGGAGTTGAGGAGGAATAAAGGTGTGAAGGAGGAGTGAAAGTGAGGGGTGGCAGAGGTGGGGGGGTACCTCCGTCCAGGGACAGCTTAGACCTCCACTCTACAGGGAGGAACTCCACGTGTTCGGTGGTCCGGTTGGAGAAGTGCTTCTCCTCCATCTTCCTGGCAGCGTCTCGCATCCTGAGGACCAAAAACACAGAATACACAACGGCTAGAGCCGAGTACACTATACATAGACACAGGTACAGATTACTGCGTACCAAATATATAGTCGACAAGGGTGAGCGGAGGTCACACATGATGGAGAAAGACAGACTGACCGGATACTGTCCAGTATCTACATAAGATCTACAAGGCGCTAAAACACAACACAGTATTCCTATGACATGGATAAGGTATTCTGTGGACCTTGGTGTTTGAACCCAGAAACTTGCCCCTTCAAACACTGACGAGATGAGACACTGACTGATTCAGTGCCTGAAGGATAGATGAGGAGACAGACTGACAGACAGAGACAGACAGACAGACAGAGAATATTGACAACAGAGCTACGGATAGAGATACAATAAGCACAAACACAGAATATGGTCCACCAATACAGAGCAGTCAACACAGTACTGAATACAGAGATTAAACAGCGGCATGCACAGTCTCCTATTGGCTGTTCTCAGATGGATAAATAATAAAAAAGAATATCCAATCAGGTAAAGGAGGAGTTTCAGCCAATCGGATCCAGCCAAGAATCTAGTTAGTAACTCTAGTTAACGTACATGCTGGTGTTTCTGATGATGCGTCCCTGGTCCATCTTCTGTCCGATGCCGTGGACCACGAACACAATGTGGGTGGTCTCCGGGGGCGTGTCCTCTGGGGCCGCCTCCTCCACATAGCCCCGGTGGAGGCGTGTACCGCTGCTCGAGGCTGAAGACATCACAGTTAGATTCCATTAAGTCACATTGCAGAAAAATGTAACTGCATTGAGTTATATGACATTAAATTACATTGCATGAAGTTACCAAAAATCCTTTAAGTTACATTTCCCAAAGTTACATTTCATTAAGTTACATTTCATTAAGATAACGCATGCACGTGTACATGCGACTAGCATTGGCGGCTAACATTTGGACCAGCCTAGTCTCTGGGTGACGGTGCGGGCGATCTTGGAGGTGGTGGCGTCGCTGTACAGGTAGACCTCATCCACACCGTGCCAGTCCACGTGACTCCTGCTCAGCTTCAGACTGTGAACAGCTGGGGGAGCGAGAGGCAGAGAGGGAAACGGTGAGACAGAGAGAGAGATTGAGGGACAGATATAGAGAGGAGCAGGGAGTGGGACCGAGACGCAAAAAGTGAGCGAGTCGGACAAAGAGAGAGAGGGAGGTCGAGACGCGGGTCAGAGAAAGAGATAGAGGGCAAATGTAATTTAAACAGAGAAACATTCTCGGTCAGACCTAATTATAAAACAGCTACGCCTCAAGTGGGATCAAAGTCACATGATCCAAAGTGTGCATGTGTGCATGTGCATAGCTGTGTGTGTGTCTACACGGCAGACAACAGGTCATGCTATATAATTTCATCACAGGTGAGTGCCAGTGTGTCCCATTAGTTAAGCTGTAGCAAAAACTTAAGCCACTTGACTTGCTTAGTGACCGTGTTCTGAAGAGATCGGTTCCCACATTCGTGACAAAAGAACAAGCACACTCGCAGACAGACCGACACACACACACCCTTAACATCTGTCTGTTTATCTCTATCCCTAGCAGAAGCAGTTGTTGGTCCCTCTCTCGCTCTCTATCTCTATCTCGGTGTCGTTGTCTACCTCTTTCCCCCTCCAATATCTCTACCGCTCCCTTTCTCACACATTAATCTTTTCAGTTATTCCCGAAATAGACACAGACACACTCACTCACACACACTCTCTCTCAGGCTATATTTGGAATGACGAATGAGAGATTTTAAAATGAATCTCTGTACTGTTAGTATGCAGTAGAAGTCATGTGACTTTCCACACCTTCTTTAACATCTCCAACATCTCCTCAAAGCTGTTATAAAAGAAAGGTGTTGCTTCTGGCACAGAAGGGGTGACACTTTTAGCACTTCACTTTCAGGTGTCAATTAATGTATGTGCCAATAAGGCACATGACAACAAATATTGTGAAATACATCTGTTCTTGTTTGAACATTGACAAAGAAATGGAGCATTATTGTTACATGCAGTGCATTGTAAATGTAAGTGTACTAACTAGTGGTTGTGAAGTACCTCTTACTCTGACCTCTAACTGCTAGCAACACTTTGATTAACTCCCTAGTCACGACCCAGGTATACCCCCGGCTACATTTAATTTCCTCTCTCATTCAACTGGGTCTTTCTTCACCGTCCTCTCCATTAAACGCACACTAAAAGCCCATGAAAATACATTCAAAGGATAGGAACGAAATGGTGAAATTATAAGGTCACCCTGTCAACGCCAAGCAATAACACCCCCCCCCCCCCCCCCCCCCTCCCAGCCACAGGCCCATCTCCACTAACAGCCCTGCATCTTCTAGAACTGGCAGGCAAAGCCCCCGTCCATCTGTCCTCTGAGTCTGACCTTTGACCCTCACACCCTTCTCCTCACCATCCTTGGTCTCCAGCGCCGCGGCCGCTGCGGCCGTCGCTATGGCGGCCGCCTCCTCCGGCTCGTAGGTGTCCCGCATCTGTTGCCCCCGGAAACGGGCCAGGTGCTCCAGCTCGATGGCGTCGCTCTCGTCCTCCTCCAGCGGCAGCCAGGTGCAGTCGATGAACCACTGGCCGCGCATCACGGGGATACGGTCTTGTTCTGCACACACACACACACACACGCACACGCACAAGGTCATCCATGAAGATGTATTGTAGTGCTGTTTGTCATGCTGACGGCACACTGCTATCGAGCAGCAAGAGACTTGAACAAGCAACCCAGCCCAGATGCACAAACCCCTATGTGGTCATTAATGCCGGTTCCTAGGAGATATGGTCTCATGGTTAGGGTCAAAGGTCAAGGACCCCCTGTGTCCTTAGCAAGAGGCTCGAATGCCCTTCATGTTCCTTCATGACTTATAGTTTTTTCATTCACTATTGATCTTGAAACAAGAAGATGCTGCATAACTAACTTATAGGCCAATACGTTTCTACAGATAATCTACCTGTAGGATATTGGATACCTAAGCAGACTGCAGAAATGGGGTATCGACCCAGCTACACTTTGGCTGAGAGTCACATGTAATGGATTGTAATAGGTTACTGATAAAGAAAATAAACTGCAGTTCATCATGTATGAGATGCTGTAGTGAATTGGTTTAGCGCAGTAACTAATGCTGGCAATGCAGTGTAAACAGTATACGCAGCAGTGATGAAAAGCCTAGATAAAGTAACTAGTCTCCTAGCATCACAATTTGAGGAGCAGCATTCTTACGGTTCCAATAGACGGGGTAGCATTCCTTCTCCTTGACGTCCACCTCGTACAGCCCCCCTCGGACGCACACCGCTTCCACGTTGACTCCGTTTCCGTCTACAATCCTCTCATCCGAAACGGAACCGCGTTCCGACGCAGCCGGGTCCGCTTGAGCGGCTGCCGCCTCTGTTGACGCGTTCTCCACTTGAATTTCGGTCAAGTCCAGCTCTGCGTCAGAAGGGACGCGTCGCTTAACCTTGTCTGGGTTTAACTCGCAAAAGCGCCTGTAAATCATCTCGATTTTTAAAGAATCATGCCCGACGAAAGGCTTCCAGGTCCTCTTGTCTTCTTTGTAGAACCAGCGCACCTCCTCGGGTCCCAGCTCCGTCACGACCTCCCCGCGCTGTCTGGAACTGTTGGACCGGTTCCGTTTCTTTGTGCTCACGCTCCCGTCACTTTCCGTGTAGTTTGAGTCCACGTCCAGATATCCCGTGGCGGACTCTGGATGAGAGTGGTAGCCCGAGTACTGCTCCTCCACTAGGCCCATCAGAATGCTATCGTGCTGGTCCGCTCGGATCAGCGGCAGGTGTCTGTCCAAGACGGGCTGCACGGAGTCCATCTCCCCGTGGATTGCCATTGGGTCCTCGTAGCAGGACACAAACACATCATTTGCCATATCCCAGTCATTACTGCTGACCGAGTTGTTCTCAGATCTCAGTTGACGGATGGCCGATGTATCATTTAAATTGCTCATGACTTGACAAAAAATAATTAACTCGCCGCAAGCTGAAAGGTCGCTAGGGTCAGCACATACATCAAAACGGAATGGTACTTTAATGATGATGGTGATGATGCGTCTACAGTGGAGGGATAAGCGTCTCACACGAGCAGTCCTCGCTCTCTCTCCGCAGCTGGCACCATCCGAGTGCCGTGTTTTAATGTTGATTTCTGATCAACATTAGGTAGTAGAAATGCATTACCCGAAATGTTGTATGTGTTCCATTTTCTGTCGCTGTTCGCCAGTCTTGCCCCCCCTGTCCTTACGCGAGTTGTTAGTGCTGAAATCAATGGCAGCTAGTAGGTAACGTTAAGTGCTCCTCCCAAATGCTCAGCTTCGCGTTTGCGCCTGATTTGGACCTGCGGGCTACCGTGGGTGGATGTTGTCAACTGTCATGGACGTCCTGGATGTTGTTGATCCGTATTTCAGCACTAAATCGGATTAATCCGTAGCTAAATTAACGAGAAAATGGCTGCTGTGTTTCTAGTAACGTTGTACGAATACTCGCCCACCTTCTACATTAGTGTCATCTCGTTGTGCTTCGTGGTTACGGCCGCTATGGTGCTGGGCTGGTAAGTCACCTCTTGTGTACGTTTCTTGCTGAAAGGGCTGCAATGCGATGATCAAGAGAACTCGATACAAGTTAAAGTAAATTAATGTTGCTGCTAATCGCACTGTTTTATTGCTTTTATGATGACTACAAAGTCGAGGAGGATGGCGCACAATTCAACAATGTCGCTTCGTCATATACACATTAAGAAACGAATGTGATCATTATTCAACCATGTTTAACTCGTTTACCATTCAACTATGGCAAATAATAGTAAACAATTTTCTCCAACCCTGTTTACTCTATATATTATTAGGCACGTATCAAATTTACTCCGAATAAAGACCTATGTCCCCCTTATCCAACAGGTTTGGGTTTGACGTACCGGTCATCCTGCGAAGCACCGATGAGACGGAGTCAACTCTGCCGACCCCAGAAAAGAAAATGGTCCAAGTGACCAACCCTTTCGCTTTGGAATTGGGGTCAGGCCCGTCATCTGTCAGTGGTAGGGAGACTTGATTGTTTTGATCAGCATTATCTGCTATTGTTGTCCTCTTGAACCTCTTGAGACATTTGATCATCAATAATATGATTCTCTATAACAACTTTTTTCCTGGTACGGGGAAAGATTAATAGAAACTGCGCCACTTACATCTGCAGTAATAAAAGCTTCAACCGATGTTTATATTGATAGTGTATGCGTTACCTCCGTCCTCCAGAAGGGGTCGCAGTGCGGCCTCGCTGCCTGGAGCCCTGCGTGCTGAGCTGCTTCTGGGGCTGCGGGGTGAACGCCCTACAGGGGGCGCTGCAGTCCCACCAAAACGGCCCCAGGCTCAGCATCCCCCGGCTCTTCGAGGAGGCCCTCCACTTCCAGTACCACCACTGCCAGACCTTCCAGTATCTTGACAAACACCCTAAATGCCATGAACCCATACACAGGGGTGAAGAGGTTGACATTTAGTGTTCAGGCAGGCTTTTATCCATAGGCTGTATGTAATAGTTTGAACCCCAATGTCACCAGACCACCTGTAGGCATCCTAGAGAAATAGGCAAGTCTTTTTTCAGCTAAATCACAAACAAACATGACAAATATATTTCCTCCCACATTATAATAATCATCTTACACCAGAAATAGATATTCTTAGTTGGACAAATGGTCTTTATTCCGGTCAGACACTGCCCTCCATGCTGGTCCTCCATGTTGGCGTTCTTTAACCCCACGCCGCAGAGTCGACGGCGACCACACGGAGGAGCGCCACACACAGATGCCCGCCGAACTGGGAGTCCAAGACTTCGGCCTGTTGCCCCGGGAACGCTACCCGCTGGTGGCGGTGCTGACACTGGCGGAGCCTGACGCCAGGGAGGCCTACAACATAGTGGGTACCGGGGGCGACCCCACAACAGAACATCACAGTAGGGTTTGTTTGGACCACATTTTAACTGAGGGTTGAACTGTAAGGCAAGAGGAATGTATTGATATGGAAACCTGCAAACGCAAAGGTCACTCAGAGTGCAAAGGTCATTCATTCACTAACATAGGCAGGGATTAAATTTGTATGTTTCATATTCATTCAGTATCTTTCTGTACCACAGGTTCCTTGAAGTTGCACAATCCACCTGTTCAATACACGTATTTTCCTTTCGTTCGTCTTTTTAGGTGTCTAGCGTCACCGTGATTCACGTCCCCGATAAGTCGTACGGTCTTTCCACGCGGACCCTCTTCCAGTACCTCCTGACCACTCAAGGGAACATGTACGAGTTAAAGGCAAGTTGTAGCATCACAGAAATGTACATCAATTGCATTGACCATCAGGACTTGACACAAGTTGCCACAATTCTATTTTCTATGACCTGTAATCCAACATGAATAAAACCAATCACAAATACCCATGCAGTCCCATGGGATCACCAGAGGTGATGCTATTCCTCTTTAAAACTCATGGAAACAGCTTCTCCATTCTGTAATTCAACCCAAAAAACTGATGCAGTGACATTGGTTCCACCAGAGGGTGCCGTTTCCTCAGTTTAATACCATCCACTCCTATCCTAGCCCCTCTTCATGTCGGGGGAAGGAGCCGGACCCTCAACTGGGCCCCTGGACCCCGACCAGAGGGTCCCACTCCAGGCGACACCACTGGCCACAGCGGCGTCGATCGACGGCGAACCATCCCCCGCGGCAGTCGACGACAACGACGTCGACGAGGAGGAGGAAGAGGAGTGGCGCGAGGGGAAGGGCAGAGACTGTGTGGTGTGCCAAAACGGCGCCATCAACCGCGTGCTGCTGCCGTGCCGACACGCGTGCGTGTGCGACGCCTGCGTGTCGCGCTTCCAACACTGTCCCATCTGCCGCGCGTTCGTCATGGAGTCCTTTGCCCTGTCGCAGGAACCCGCCGCCACGCAGACGCACTGACGATACGAGCCCTGATATGACTGCTGACTGAAGATATTAATTTATTAACCCGGAAGGTCCTGGTTATCTCACATGAAGGTGGTTTTACGTTGAAGTTACTTCAGCTTCTGATTTTAGTTGTATACCAAATATACAAGATCTTGTATTATATTTCAGAGTGAAATAATTTATCGTCGTATTTGTCTGCACTTTTGGATGCTGTTTTACCTCACTACTGCTTTTGTATTCGTTCAGCATGGTTTAAAGTACTGTGGTGGTTGACCGTTAAAATTGTTGAAAATATTGTGTTCTTAAAGTTCTAACCCAGTCTGTTGATTTCAGTGTGTACAACGATTGCATTGCCTATGGTGTAAATATGCTTATTCTGAAATAGGAATGCAGTTTTATGGAACCTGCTGCACATTACTGAAATTAGGTTGATCGAAACCCCCTGGTCTAGATTTTGATTACTGAAATTTGATCAATGTGATATTTATAATGCTTTAGCTTTAAGTCCAGGAAAGGGAAAGACATCTTATACCCCAGAAAAAAAACTACAAAATAAATGGTTATTAAAACCTTTTCAGCCATTCACTGCATAAGAGATATTACATTCATAGGTTATCAATAAACATCATATAAAAACATATCCCTCTATCTTGTTGAGTAAGCTTTTTAATTCAACTGCAAAATAATGTCTAACATTTAAAAAGTCAACTAGAAAAACAATCTTGTGATATTTACCCATTTGGCACCCATTTAAAAAAGTTTGTTTTGAAATGCGGTCTGGTATATAACAGTGGTCTCGAACAGAATTCAGGTAGTGAGACAGAGAGACGCACCATGATAACGTGTACCTCAGCAGGATGGGCTGTGGCCAGTGCACATACCGACATGTTGTCTGTGTCCAGTGTCTGTCGTGTAGATTCGACCAGGAGCTGTCCCTACGACAACATTGGTCTGTCCTGTCTGGAGGTCAAAGGTTAGGTGACCCTGGCATTCGTCCTTGAGAATCCGAGAGGATCAATCCCGGTCTGGTTCTACCGCCCAAATTATGAAAACAGTATCCATAGCAACACAAAAAGGTTCAGCAGAGGTCATAAATCAAAAGGTTGACTTCAACGGTCGAGTCAAGCTGCAGTCTCACTTATAGAATTGGAACTGTAAGTCCATTAAAATATAAATAATAATCCCTTCATGTTTGAAAATAAAAGAATGAAGTCAATGACAGTTAGACTGATTAATTTCAAGCAGACGCTGGAAAAACAGAGCCAGTCCTTGACGGCACCATTTAGTCTGGTGCTGATCTTGTGAGGTACTGTGGGGACTAACAGAAGTGGATTTCAAGTATGCCTTGTGAGGACATGTGTGCTATTAACTCAATAGCAGTACATTAAATCGAAAAAGATAAGCTAAAACTTTGCCACCATTAAACTAATTCTTCTTCCGATCCTTAAATCAACTCTAATCAGTACTGCTGATTTGGCTTGTTCGTTACGTGAAAGCAATCTCGACTCAATACAAAGCTCCTAAATAACACTAATTGCAGGTTATCAAATGAATGTGATGGGGTGCTGGTTGGAAACCAGACCTGCCACTTCTTTTAGAGGCACCAAGGCAGGAACCTGGAACCAAGCCTGAAGATTTTGCAAACTAGTTTGTCAGGAAGGAAACTTCCAATAGTGATCTCAATACCAAGAACCCAAAGCTAGCAGCTATAAAGATGTCCTCTTTTATAGGAAAAGTGCAGGGTCTCTGTATTGTTATTCTAAAATGTAGAATAATTAAATATATTAAATGTGAGCTTTGAGTTGTTTGTCCGTCCATGTGTGTTTAAAAGTCTCATCCAATAGTTCAAGTTTCAGGCTCCTGAAGATGCAGTTTTGACATCTAAATCCCCCAACCTGTGGAGTCGTCACATATCCTGAAACCAGGAAGTAGCCGTTAGTCCACAACAGTTGCTGTAACTCAATGCGGAACGGGGGTCAGGGGTCATCGGCGAAGACGGAAGTGTGCCAGTATGGGCAGGTGGTCGGAGGAGTGATGCTGGTTGGGCAGACCGTTGACGGCCTTTAACTCCGACTGGCCGACCAATGACAGCCTTGCCAGTAACTGCAGGCCCCGCCCACAAGGAAGTGCAGATAAAGTCGTGGGGTCTTGAGAAGGCAAGATAAACACAAAGCAGGAAGAGGGGTGAGGATGATGAAGAGAGAAGACTTAAAGGAAAGATTGTGAATAAATAATCGTATCTATGCATGTGTACATGGGTTTGTAATTGAATTAGATATGTCTATGTGAACGTCGACCTGGTGTGCTGGTGTGTTTTTGAATATGAGCGTGCGCGCGTGTGTACCTGGCGTGTAGAGGATGTAGTCCACTGTCATGGCGGTGCGTGAGTGACAGGTGGTGATCTCTGCTCTCCCATCAGGCATCAGGAGGTGGGAGTAGGAGGACTTGAGGCCTACACTGTGCCTCAGCCTGGTCCTACACACGCATTCAATACAAATACACACACACACCAGGTACACATCCACACAGACCTTCCATTAGATACAATGAAACACAGAGAGAGAGACAGACAGAGAAAGAGAAAGGGAGGGACACAGGCAGACGAAGACAAAGAGAGAGAGACGGACAAAGAGAAAGAGACAGTAAGACAGAAAGAAAGAAGACAAGGAGATAGACAGAGACAGAAAGAAAGAGAGACAGCGACAGACTACCTAGTTTTTACCTGCTGTAAGGGGCGAGGGGGGCTTTGGCCGCGAGCTGTTGCCCAGTTAGAGCAGGGATGGCCCCTTCATCCTCTGGGAAAACAACACACAACACATTAAAACACAACACACACAGACCACTCAGTGGACCGGAAAGGAAACTTATTTTATGTGTGCTGTGCTTTTTTGTACTGTACTAGACAGTATTCTTATTTGATACGACAAGATCTCTGCCACCAAAATCCAGATTAACACAGGCTTCAACGTGTGAAGTCTTTGGTACCAAGTACCACGAGAAAACAAGGGAACAGCGTTGCAAGCCATCTTTTAATATTGATGCTACCTTAATTCTTTCCATACGCATACGTGGCGAATAACATGCTGTGTTTGTTGTTATAACACAACAGACAGGTTTAACTGCCGATTAATATTGCCAGCTACACTGCCAAACTGACACACCCATCAAGTATTTAATTTTGCCAGCCTGTCATTGTCAGATGAATGCCATTATTATGAATGCCATTATTATGAATGCCATTATTTGGGACTGCAGGTGGAAAGTAGCAATATGCTAAAACCTGGTGCGATACATCTCTCCTTGCTCTAAACAAGGTTAATGTTCTTTAATATATTGTTGTTTAACTAAATGTACATTACACACAGAGACTTTATAGTAGAGTAAGTCCACTCGACTTGGCATAACTGGCCTTCGCTAGACTAACCTACTCTAGACTAAGCTATCAACATCATGCTCAAGGAGCTGACATGTACCTGTGGGGATGGTGGATGGGGGCAGGCTGGCAGGCTGGTTGACATAGCAACAGTCCTGGTTGATGCCCAGACTCTCGGACCAGATGGGGGCGGTAAGGACACGCTGTCCCCGCCCATCCTCCTGACCTGATACCTACACACAAACACAGTTATTATAGCAGTGCTGGATTAGTGATACACACATACTGTATATCCATCACTTCATTGTTAGATTTGAGTTCATACATTCACAGTACATTCCTATATTATCACACAGTACATGAGAATAAATGACACACAGAAACACACACGTCATTAGGTAATGTATATGCGTTTCTATACAGGTGATAGGTGCTTAGTGTGTGAGAGTGTCTGCGCGTGTGTTGTAGTGGGCACATGTATATGGGTGTGTGTTGGGCCCTTACCATTCCTATGGGCAGGCCCTGGAACTCAAGAGAGCCCTGCGTCAGCAAGCAGTACAGCGGGCTCCAGGGGACCGAGTTAAAGTCCCCGCACACCACCGCCGGATTGGACGAGCCGTCCGGGAGGTTGGACAGCCGGGCGATCTCGGCCAATAGGATGGCCAGCTGGGCCAGCTTGATGTCGCCGCGACGGGGGTTGTAGAGGAGGTGAGTGTTCGCCACGCAGAAGAAGTCCGAGGGATCCGGTTGGCCGCCGGCGTCGGCGGGCCTCAGCAGGAGGACCAATCCCACGTTGTCGCGGTCCAGGAGGGCGTCGCCGGGGCGGAAGTACTCCAGGGGGTGGGAGGAGACCAGCGAGAGGCGGGAACTCTTGAACATGATAGCACAGCCCTCTGGCTTCTTCCCCGTGCGCTTCTTATACACACACTGGTAGCCTGGAGAAAGAGAGGGATATCATGTAGTGAATGTATATAACACACCTCCACAGGTAGGATACAGCCCTCCTTATGACACACACTGGTAGTGTAAATATGAATGCACGTTATAAAACACACTGGCAGGAAACATACACACTGATATATGCTGTGACTATGAATGGGAATGTTTATGCAATACACTGGAAATACCAAAAGCATAATCCATCAACCAAACTACAGCACCTAGTGCCTCTAGGGCAGGCTGAATCTGGGTCTCGTAGTGGTCCTGTTGGACCTCCTGTAGACAAAGGACCTGCACCACACAGGAGGAAACAGGGACAGAAAAAAACACATAAATATAGGTTTAGCTTTAGAGGTATAGTGGCTAGGCATTGGCGGTAAATGGCTAGGGCATTTGGCTGAAAGGATCTGGGTTCGATCCCCACCTGTAGGCATGCGAGAGCAAGATGCCCTCTAACCCCTACCTGCTTCTCGCTGTCATTTATCTTGAAGCATCAGATAAAAGAGAGTTGATGGTATATTTTTGTGCAAGAGGTATTTGTGACATCACAAATGTGATGGCTGATCTACAGCACACCTGGTGGTCAGATAGTGCAAGTTAATATAGACAACAAATAGGACTGACTCACGTCTGCGTCGTACTGCCGGATCTCCTTCAGCAGGTTGGGCAGCCTGAAGTCCCAGGCCAGAACGCCGGGGTCACAATGGCGGTACAGGTAGGCGTTTTCATGCAGCAGGTCCTGGGACAGGATGTTGTAGGACATGACTGAGAAGTCAAAGGCATCACCGCCACCCCCCGTAGGCTGGAGGTCGGTACTGCTGTCTCGATAGTCCTCCCACTGTCTCTGCAATGCTGGGAGAGGAACGGACGGCTCATGATAATGATCAGCTACAAGCGAAGTGTCAGCCTCCTAGGAAGCAAATGTTGGCTATCTATCCATGTGTAACCTTAACACTTTAATCTGAGCCCAGAACTTTTACTACATGGTTCTCAATTCATTGTTAGTCGCTCGCTGATTACACAGGTAGCAAATAGGAAAAGTAACACCTCCTCCTAAAACCGCATTCTGTCGACAAAGCCGTGTCTGGTTTTGACATCAGACTTAAAGTGACACTTTTAAAACGTGTAGTTGAAGTGTAGTTTCATGGTACTCCACTTACGCTGAGCGGCTGTTCCCTGGCTCTGGGTTCTCTGAGGAGGGGGTCCGGACCCCGGGAGAGGGGGGAAGTCTTCAGGGTTTCCGAAGGTTCCAGGTGAAGTAGGGTTCTTCAAGGTTGCAGTTGGAGGGTTCCCCCAGGCTCCAGCTCCAGGTGGAGGGTTACTCCAGGCTCCAGATCCAGGTGGGGGGTTACCCCAGGCTCCAGCTCCAGGTGGGGGGTTCCCCCAGCCTTCAGTTGCAGGGTACCTTGATGGAGGCGGTACTGGGTTCCTTAACGTCCCTGGTGGAGGCTGAGCGTTCCTTATAGTTCCAGGTCTAGTGTTCCTCAACATTCCGGGTGGGGGTGGAGGTCCCGGGTTCCTCCACGCCCCAGCAGGAGGAGGAGGGGGATGAGTCCTGTGAGGAGCCCCAGCCGAGAGCCACGGGTTGGGGTTGTCATCGACAGCGTGGGGCTGTGGAGGCTGAGGGTGCCCCATCCTGTGGTGTGTCTTCCTGTCCCTCCCCTGCCCTTGCACCACTCCGCCTTCCCAATGCAGCTTCTTGTTATTGCCGTTCCCTTTGCCCTCGTCTCTACGTTTACTTTTCTTATGGTTTTCCGATCTCCTGCGTTCGCCACTCTGGTCGAAGCTCCAGGACTTGGAGCGAGGGGCGCCGGACTCCCGATCCCGACTGCTGCGCTCCTTCCCGGGCCTCGTGTCGCTGGCCTTACCCCCCGATCCCTCTGCTGCTCTGACATCGGCGCGTCCCTCCCGCTCCCCCTTGTTGTCCCCGGTACTCTTCCAGCGCTTGTACGGGGGTGGCCGGTCCCTGTTAGACCGCTCCATGAGGAGACCGCCTCCGGAACAGGAAGAACTGGAGAAGACCAAGGGGGACGTTAAACAGCAACCAAGGGTGGAGAAGCCGTGTGAGGAGGTCCCTGGAGGATTGCTCTGGTGGTGAAAACAGAGGAGGCGTGCAGAGCTGGAGGTGGGGGAGAGGAGAAGGAGATGCCGGGAAGGAGGACGTCCCGACGCCGACCAGCATGGGTGAGGAGCACGGCGGGGAAGGGAGGAGAAGCAGTCCCTCCTGAAGCCAGGAGGCCGGAGGAGGAGGGCGGGGCACTGAGAGAGGTAGGAGGAGCCCAGGGACCTCAGCAGGAGCAGGGACATGAGTTACCTGGAGTGATGGAGAATAACAAAGTGACGACAAGGAAGGAAACATGGAATGGATAACGAGTAGAATTCATTCTCAACTCTCTGAACAGGTCCCATACTTAAATGCACTTTTAAATCGTAATCCTCTAGGCCTTTTTTTATCATAAACTGACGTTTTAGTGAGCGAACCTAATAAGTGCCATCAGGCGTCTATCCAGCACCGTCGAACCGTGCATTAACAATTCAAAACAAGGGGTTAGTGTAGCGACAAAAAGGGATTGTCAAAATAATTCGGATAATCTATCTTCCCACAGAATGGATAAAATTAACAGTTAGTTAATTTATCGATCATCTAACGTAACTCTCGTTGATTGGTATTGAACAATGGGGCATCTGATTTTATCCCCATAAAACAAACATGTTGATTTGGTTTGAGCAAACGTTTGGGTTTATAGGCGTGTTTAACAGGCCAAACTTAGCAATCAATTTGACAGTAAAGGAGAATTCTAGTCTAACGTGACCCAATGTAGATCACTTTTAGTATGTTACCATAATGTGGACGTTACTTACTTCCTATAAGCGACGATGGACTCATGTTTCACGTCCAGGTAAACACGAATAAAACCCAAATATCCTTACACCAAGGTTAACAACATGACTCTATCAGCAAGGATTTTAAGACCACGATCGACGATCAGAAAGGACCACAGCAACACTGTGCATTTCTGGTCCTCAAAATAATACGTAGTATGCATACAACGTAAAAACCAGGCGTCGCAGAGAGCTTATGGGATTGTAGTTCGTTTTATTTTACGCATTGCAACATATCATGCACATGGCTCGAGTGAGAACTACATCCGTTGAGTGTGGGCGAATAAACGTTCCGGCCGGTCACGTAACGTTCTCGTCTTCTATCTTTACAAGAGCCTGGCAAAATTATTTTTTAAATTATCGGCCAATCCGTCTAAACTGAAAATAACGACAAAATCTTACCATGTTATATGTGTGACCTTGACAATAGCAAGAACACATTGTTAAACAACGTAATAGAAGGTCATTATTGTACGTACCTGTACGCGATTCTCGCTCTCGATAGCCGGCGAAATGTTTTGTAATATGACACGTTACAGTCGTGTCCGCAACATCCGATATTCCATTGATGTGAGGGAGGCCAATATAACCATAATCATTCACAGAGTAGCCAACGTCCAAGACTTAGATGGTATTAAGATACTTTGTGTCTGGCAAGGAAATGGGAACGCTAATTCGTGAACATGGTGTTCTCTCTCCCTCTATCTCTCTCTCCTTGCCTCTACCTCGCTCTCTCTCTCTCTCTCTCTCTCTCTCTCTCTCTCTCTCTCTCTCTCTCTCTCCCTCTATCTTTTTCTCCCCCTCCCGTCAGCAGCTCTCATTCTCTTTGGTGGGATGCAAGTACTTAAATGCAGATTCAGCGTTACTGTTCATCTTTGTTTCTTCACTATACCATTTTTGGAAGTTATAGCTTAAGTATATAAAAATAATAATTATATACAATGTTTTTTGTTTTGTTATAATAGTATATTACTATTATTATAACGGCACTTTTGGTTTGACTATTGTTGTAAAACAACAATAATTAAAATAGGAAAGTGGACAAAATATTCCACTTTACTTCTGTAAACTGTAGTTGTACAACATCCTTCTATACAATGTGGTGGCTGTTTGTGTATTTGCAGTTCACAGGCCATTAGGACAGATCGAATCAGCCATTACAAAATCTTTATTCAAGAAAGCTCCACCAGGATATCAAAATGGGTCACAAAAGTCTGCGTTTGCCTCTCCACCATAACCACAACCTGGGGACACTCCTGAACGCTGCGCCCACAGGCCTCCGGTCAACCGCACAAAGTGGTGGCCGTCCTTCAGAAAGAGTTCAGATTTTGAAATAGGATATGTTTCGTAATTTTTTTTTTTCCCTTCTTCACGTGACGGTGGTGTGCATCAATCATCCCGTCTCTTCTGAGGTTTTTTACAGAACAAATACGAAGAAAGACATCCCATTACATGACCTGTAATTTATCGACTTGTAATTATACTTTTTTCGAAAGGTTTCCCAGGTATTGTACAACTTAAGGTGCGTTAGGTTTTATCTCCCCAGCCTCAAAAGAAGACACATAAATAAAGATGCACTTTGTTTTGGGGTGGAAACTCAACAAGAAACTGTTTTTCTCCATGTAACTGGGAGGAAGTCACGGTTGTTGTTGTTCAGTTGCTCTTAGGGTAGCAACTGTCCACCCCCCGATATACCGACCTCTGACCTCTAAGATGCCTGTAGGGTAAAGATTGCTGCATGCGTGCTTTACTTGTATTATTTTTAACCCTTCTTCGTTGTGCTCTCTCTCTCGCTCTCGCTCTCTCTCACTCTGGCTTTTTTTGAGGTTGATCTGTGTATTTTCTTACACAAGTAAAGTTGTTGTTTGCCCTTCAATAAATACACACAATCAGCTTCTCATTGTGCAGTCATATCATGCAGAATATGTGGATTACCAGACAGAATCCTGATGAGAGAAATGTGCCATGATAGGGCCACAAGTTGCCTTAGATGCAGTCAAAGACACACTTGTCAAATGCATTCAGATCACATATTCTCAAGGATAAAATTCTGTTTCAGCAAAAGAGCATCCATCTTTAGGCTGTTATGTCAAATATATATCTATATATATCATGGATT
>NC_136949.1:10705260-10717760 GCF_949987615.1 Pollachius pollachius
CATATCATTCTCAGTACGTCTGTAAATATCAGTGTGTCTTATAGTATGTGTATGTATGTGTGTGATAGAGTGTGTATGTATTTTAACAATGTTAATCTAATGCTTAATTAAGAAGAAATGGCTAATCATGAATGTCCTTTGGCTATGAAACACCTGTTGCAGATGTGTGTGCGTGTGTGTGCGTGTGTGTGTATGTAAAAACAAGTGTGTGTGTTTAAAACTGTGATTGTGTTTGTGCGTGTTTGTGTTCGTATGGTATGAACCTGCTGGTTTACACGTGTGCACATGAGCATTTGTATGTGTGTCTGTGTGAGTGTGACATGTGACGCGTTTGTGCGTGTGGGTGTGTGAGTGTGAGATGTGACGTGTGTGTGTGTGTGTGACTTGTGTGTTTGTGAGCGTGTGTGTGTCTGTGTGAATGTGTGATGTGACGTGTGTGTGTGTGTAAGTGTGAGTGTGAAGTGGGTGTGTGTGTGAGTGTGTATGTGTGTGTACCTGCTTGCCGTCAGCCATGTTGCAGGGCAGCAGCAGGACCTGGGAGGCTGGGAAGGTTGTGGAGAGAGAGAGACACAGCTGCTGCTGACGGATCTGTTGGCCCACCGTATACACCCACTCCTGGAGGGAGAGAGAGACATAGAGACAGATAGAGAGACATAGAGACAGATAGAGAGACATAGAGACAGATAGAAAGACATAGAGACAGATAGAGAGAGAGATAGGCAGAGGGGCAAGAGTGAGAGAGAGAGAGAGCGAGAGAGAGAGACATAGGAGCAAGGGAGAGGGAGAGAAAAGTAAAGGGCGAGAGACAAAGAGAGAGAGATTGATTAATGCATGGATTTCTTTGTTTGACTACATTTCTTCATTAATTTCCCTTCAGTCACAAAGTGTCTTACAACTTACACGTTGTCTGTGTTTGTCTATTACCGACTCCCACATATATCAGTAGAAAGGTCAGACGAGTATGATTCATATCCTGACTCAAACACAAATACACTGGCGCGTGCGTGCACACACACAAACACACACACACACACACACACACACACACACACACACACACACACAAACTCTGAAAGCCTGTTACAGTGAACTCATGTAGAAACAGCCAGCTGATTATTTAGTTGTCTGTGATGCTGTCTCTCACCAAGAGGGGGGAGAGACACAGAGAGAGACAGAGAGACAGAGAGAGAGAGAGAACCCCCCTTTTTTTCTATGAGAAGAGCGAGACATAGAGACAGCGAGAGATGCAGAGAGAGAGAGAGAGAGAGAGATACAGTGACAAATATAAAGAGAGGAAGAGAGAGAGAGAGAGGAGAAAGGAGCTGAAGGTCTCTATGAAATATAAGCACCTGTTGAGTGTCTTGTCAATCAAGTCCTCCATTAGAAGTTCCTTCCTAGTCCCTAGTAATGACAATGTTGAGGCCACATCCTGTGTTTGTGTGTGTGTGTGTGTGTGTGTGTGTGTGTGTGTGTGTGTGTGTGTGCGTGTGTGAATGTCTGCTTGTGTGCCTGCCTGTGTGTATTTGTGTTTGTGTGCATGGGTTTGGGTGTGGTATGTGGTTGTGTGTGTGTCTGTGTGTGCATGCATTTGAGTGTGTGTTGCTATCAAGGTGTGTTGTGCCTTCCTTCACCTTGCCTTACTTAACCTGAATAATTACCATGAAGTGTGTTGCGGAACACTATTCTCCTCCTGATTAACCTCTAGAATATTGTACCAACGACTTTATACTTTAATGAGTGTATGTAGCATGCTGCTAATTGCCTCATGTTATGTTAAACAGAAACATTGAAAGCAGGGTTCATTTGTACACACACACACACACACACACACACACACACACACACACACACACACACACACACACACACACACACACAAAATCGCATGCACATGCACGCACACACACAGTTATTCCATTAACACAGTGGAGGGATTTCCTGTACCTGGGGGGGGGGGCTGACATCTGCCTGATTTATTGAGCAGCGTCAGAATACGACAACACAACTCTGACCTTCAGGATAATTACAACCTCCATATGCCTTTCAAACAATAGGGGAGAGGAGAGGGGAGGAGAGGGGTACAAGGTAGGGGTTGGAGGAGACGAGAGGAGTAGGGGAGGAGAGAGGAGCGAGGGGAGAGGAGAGGAGAGGAGAGGAGAGAGGAAAGGTAGGGAAGGGGGGAAGAGAGGTGAACAGAGGAGGGGAGGGATGGGGAGGGATGGGGAGGAGAGGGGAGGAGAGGGGAGGAGAGGGGAGGGCAAGAGGGGAGAGGAGAGAAGGGAGGAGAGGGGATGCCAATTGGCCGACGAGAGAAGACGAGAGAGGAGAGGATGGAGAAGGTATATGCACACAGTGTTGTTATGCAGGCCTTTTTTCCTCAAGTCGCAGAAGTTGAGAGCTGAGAAGGACAACAACTTGTTCGTCATTAGCATATTTAATTATCTTTCACACAGAAGAAATGGCTGCTCGATTCAACCGAGTGCAGGGAAGAGGTCATCCCAGGCGTCGGTGTAACAACAGCACTGGCCTTGTCTCCATCTTTAGTCTTCCAGCGGCAGCGTGGACAGCTGTGATCCTAACCTTGTCCTCCGCAAGATGACCTCATCATGCAACCCATTAGCCACACACACCTTACTCTCATGCTAATGAGACACTGCCCAGAACAACCAGGGTATTCTAATGGTAGACACGGGGGGCCGCCCAGTACAACCACAGCCTCCTGCCGTTGGTAACTGGGACCTGCTGAGGGGTTGATATTTACTGCGTTGCCCAAGGGCATCTATGAAACTTTCATGAGCAGGTAGCGTCGCACTGCTTCCATTCCCCCCCGCCTAATGTCCCTCCCCCCATCTCCCCCCCCCCTCCTCTTCCCCCCCCGCCTTCCCTCCCCCCCCCCTCCTCTTCCCTCTCCCCCCCCCTCTGGCTGGTTATTAGAGGAGATATCAGCATGGAACTGCACTCTGTCTCTAAACAGGAAATAATGAGAATCCTGTGGGTATTAATTATAGTACAGAGAGAAAGAGTGCACACACACACACACACACACATGCACACACATACAGACACACACACGCTGCACGCACACGCATGCAGCCCACACAAAAGCTACGCACGCGGTACACACATTCACAGTGCGCACATAAACATGCAGCACACAGCACGCGCAGTACACACACAGAAGCACACATTCTGACTACACACACACACACATAAACCCCCCCCCCCCACACACGTGCACATACTGACAAATTAACACAGAAACACACAAATACTGACTCATAGACACACGTACACACACACAAACACACGCGCACACACACACTGGCACATGCAACCGATATATGAACACACACGCACAATTTAATATGCATACACAAACACACACACACACACAAATACACACATCTTACACACACACACAGAAATATAACCTTATTATGTCTCACTTTGATGACACAAGTCCCTAAACGGGACCTGATTTACATCTACTAATGACCAATCACAGAGAGGCACAGGGGGAGGGTGGAGGGCAAGAGAGAATGAGGAAGAGGAAGAGAGAATATCGACTGTAGGAGAGGGATAGAGGGAGAAAGGGAGAAAGAGGGAGAAAGGAAGAGGAGAGAGAATGACAAGAGGGAGGAGAAATGGGGAGTGTAGGAGTGACAAACGGAGAAAGAGTGAGGAAGAGAGAGCGGTAGAAAGAGAGCGAGAGAGGAAGAGAGGGGGGAGCCAGAGAGGGAGAGAGGAGAGAGAATGAGGAAGTGAGATGCACAGAGGGCAAGGCAAGAAAGAGGAAAGAAGGGAAAAAACGGAGGAAGGTTTGCTATCCAAGGAACATGAAATTTAACCTGTATTCCTGACCTTTTTTTTCATTGAATTGAATTGAACTTAAGCAAAATGAAATGAAATGAATTGAACTGACTTTTTCATTGAATTGAATTGAATTGAATTGAATTGAAATTAATTTAATTTGATTGAAGTGAACGTTGTGCCAGACTACTCTTGTAAGACTTGGAAACTTCTACACCAAGTGTGGCTTAATCTCCTCCACTCCCAGACGGTCTTGCTGTAATAAAACACCTTTCTCTGAGCTACGGCTGTTATATAATTATCCCACTCGGGGTCTGACTCTCCACCTGAAGCCTGGATTAAAACCCTGCAATTCAGCTCCTTTCTTTGTCTTATCTCGGGTCAAAGCAAAATCCCTATTTTTTAATAAGAGACTCACTATCGTTGTGAGGTCTAGCGTATCTCCTGGTATAACTGCAGGGACGCTGACCCTCGATGAGAGCCCTGGCTTCACTTCACTGACAAGACGCCTCACAGCTCAACCTGCTCTCTGTGCCACGCGAGTCACATAGGGCCCCCGTGGTGTGAAGCAGGTGAGGCCCCAGGGCCGGCTGACCATAGGGCCCCCGTGGTGTGAAGAGGGGGAGGCCCCAGGGAGGGCTGACCCACCTGGTGGGGAGCCTGGACGTCCTTGGAGCCGATGCAGGGCCCCAGGGCCAGCGCGGGCAGGTCCTGGCCCTCCAGACGCCCGGCCTCCAGGCAGTTCTGCCTCTGGCGGACCACCCCCGACTGGGAGTCCGAGTCGTCAGGCACCCTGGGGGACAGAGGAGGGGAGAATTTAGCAGAGTTCAACATAGTAGAGTAGAATAGAACACAAAAAAGCTTGTATAACACATCAGTTCAACAGAAGGGAATCGTCTGGAGACCTACAGCACATGATAGAAGTGAATAGAATAGAATGGAATAGAATAGAAAAGCAAATATGTTGTACTTAAAGATTAGAGTTGTGTGTTCTTGATTGGAGTTGGGTTATTTAGAGAGGGACAGACAGATGGACTGATGAAGAACAAGGTTGGATAAGAAGCATCTACGCTAGGGGGATAAAGTGAGAAACCTAAAAGTAACGATGGCTAAGAAAACAGACCAATATGAAACCACTTGGGCTGTATATATCTGATCAATTCAGCAGAAATCTCTATAAAGTAAACTGCAAACAAAGTTTAAACTATTAGAAGATCAGCAGATATTCTTTCTGACCGAAGAAGTCCACTTCACTTTTCTTTCTTGGACTAATTATTTCATAAACTTTGCACACCAATCTCATCGTCTGATAAAAACTCCTCTCTTCTATTCTCATTTAAATTACCTCATTTAAGACAAGCCTGAGCTAATGCCTTGTCACAATCAAAAGCCTCTCTCTCTCTCTCTCTCTCTCTCTCTCTCTCTCTCTCTCTCTCTCTCTCTCTCTCTCTCCCTCTCCTAATAATCCGTTGGAGGTTATTCAGTGTTGAAAGGGTCAGGTCTGTCGTCTCAGGAGAGCTTGGCTGTTAATTCCATTCTCAGGGATTAACACCCAATAGATAAATTGGTGCTTAAAATGTGCCTGTGTGCCAATTTGGGTGCGTGCCCGTGCTTTTATCATTGATGGTGCACGTGGAGATACGTTTGTGTGTTCTTGTGTGTTTGAACGTGTGTGCATGTGTGTTTTAGTGTGAGTTTGTGTCTGCATGTGTGTCTGCATATGTGTGTGTCCGTGTGTGTGTGCATGTGTGTGTGCGTGTGTGTGTGCATGTGTGTGTCTGCATATGTCTGTGTGTGTGGTTGTGTGTGTGCGTGCGCGCGTGTGTGTGTGTGTGTGTGTGACAATCTGTCCTCATTTTGACCGGGTCCCTCCGGGAGCCAAGCCAATCAGAAAAGAGACAGACAGGAACACAAGACACAAAGACAACGAATAAGGACGGCCCTCACACACACACACACACACACACACACACACACACACACTTACTTGAGCTCAGGGTACACGTTGTCCAGGTACCATTTGAATGATTTACATTGTAGCTTCTTCCGCAGTTCCACACGCCCACGGACACTGGAGAGACAGACAGGTGGAGAGACACACAGCCAGACAAACAGGAAGGCAGGAGGGAGAGACGCACAGACAGATAGAGAGGCAGTTGTAGTTTAGAACGATGGAAAGTAAATAAGTCATAGGGCCTGTGTCCACATAGCGTTTCCTTCTGGCAGAGAAGTGCTGGCAGGGCGCTGTGGAGCGCTGGGGTTAAAGGTTACATATTATACCTCCAGGAATGAGCTATCGGCCTCTTTTGACATGAAAAGTGGGCGTGTCCACCTAGAAGTTTGACGGATAGATGTGTGATGTCAGAAGAGGCAGAGTTCCAAAACGGCTTGTAACGGCTAATCACACTCACACCTGGTGGTATAATATGTCACCTTTAACCGCTGGTTCAGAGAGGGAAAGGAAATGCTGCACGCAGGTTTTTTTCAGTGACAACATATCACCAACTGCTGTTGTATGACGGACCAGTGTGGTGTAGTTTCCTTTTTGTTATCTTTATTTGACAAATCATAAAGTGGTGGATGGACGTACACGAAGGAACAAGTTTCTCCACCGTTCTCAGTCCAAAAGGGTGACGAGTCCCGCCCCCTCTCGTATTTGATTGGCTGCCTGAGAATGAGTGGCAGGGATGACATCAACACCTTTCTGAAGAGTTTAAGTATTTTAAACTACAAGCGGGAGTGAAAAGACGGGGCGATCTGACTAAACTCTGGGTTAAGCGTTCTTTTCTCAAGGTGCCCTCTCCTCTTTGGGAACCATGGAAAAAAAGACACTGGTACTCAAAGAAAAAACACTTTGGACCCAGGTCCTCTTTCCAAACGGTTGTTTAGGATTTAATAAATATGTGTTATGTGTGTGTGTATATTTTCTTGCCTGTGTATGTTTTCCTGCGCGCGTGTGTATGTTTGTGTGTGCATTAGTGTGTATATGTGTATGTGTGTGTTCGTATGTAGGTGTGGGTGTGTGAGCATGTGTGTGTGTGGGGGGGTTATTTTCTGGCCTGTGTATGTTTTCCTGTGCGCGTGTGTATGTGTGTGTTGATGCGTGTTAATGTGTGTGTGTGTGTGCGCGTTAGTGTGTATATGCGTGTGTGTGAGCATGTGTGTGTGTTAATATGTATTTGTGTGTGTTGATGCGTGTTAATGTGTGTGTGTGTTGATGCGTGTGAGACTCACTCTCCGTAGGACTTCCCCTGTGTGTGTGTGTGTGCGTTAGTGTGTATATGTGTGTGTATGAGCATGTGTTTGTGTTAATGTTTGTGTGTGTGTGTGTGTTGATGCGTGTGAGACTCACTCTCCGTAGGACTTCCCCCGTGTGTGTGTGTGTGCGTTAGTGTGTATATGTGTGTGTGTGTGTGTTAATGTGTGTGTGGTGTTGATGCGTGTGAGACTCACTCTCCGTACGACTTCCCCCGTGCTGCAGGACGCGCCGAGTAGTAGAAGAGACGGAACTCATCCAGCCACACCTCCGCCGTACGCCGCGTGTTCCTACACACACACACACACACACGCACGCACGCACACACACACACACACACAGGCACACACACACACACACACGCACACAGACGCATGCACCACGCCGCACGCACGCACACACACGCACACACACACACACGCACAGACACACATACTTGGTTATGCGTCTTCAATTATCATATTCAGTCATTTACCTGTCCTCATGTTTGTCCTGCTGTCTGTCTGTCTGTCTGTCTGTCTGTCTGTCAGTCTGATTGAAGTATATTTGCAGTTTAGTTTCTCCTCGTCCTTCCAGTCGTCCTTCTGTTTTCCCATAATCTCTTTTATTTTAGCTTGAACATGCTCATCACACACACACACACTCAAAAACCAGCTGTGCGTGTGTGTGTGTGTGTGTGTGTGTGTGTGTGTGTGTGTGTGTGTGTGTGTTCACTTTGTAATAGGCAGACTACATGCCGTCTCTCTACTCTCTGTTACCATGGGGACGTGGAGGGGAGGTCAAAGGTCAGGTCAGATATCGATAGAGGCTGATAAAGTGTGTGTAGCTACCTTCTCACTGAACATCCATAAATAAACTCTATCTAGTCAGTCCGTCAGCCTGTCGGCTTACCAGTCTGCCTGTCTGTCTGTCTGTCTTTCTGTACACCACTTGCATATCTGTTTCAGTCGATCGTTCCGCCTCTTGCTTGTCTGCCTGCCTGTCTGTCTGTCTGCACCTCTTATTTGTCTCTCTTCTCTCTGTCCACCTCTTGCCTGTCTGTCTGCACCTCTTGTTTGTCCCTCTTCTGTCCATCCACCTCTTGTCTGCCTGTCTGTACCTCTTGTCTGACTGTTTGTATGTTCCCTTCAGCCAGCCCAAGGTCTCTTTCTTTCTCTTGGTTTTTCCTCTTCTATTTCAATTATAAACAACTCATTGTGTATAACCTTGAAACATTCTTCTCTCTCTCTCGTTCTCGCTTTAACCCCCTGTATATTTCTCTCTCTCTCTCTCTCTCTCGCTCTCTCTCTCTCTCGCTCATCTCCTTTTCTCCTGTCTCATCTCTAGCTCCATCCCCTCTCTAATTCTCTCTCTCTCTCGCTCACTCTCCCTCTCCCTCTCCCTCTCTCTCTCTCTCTCTCTGTCTCTCTCCTCGGTGTGTCTCTCTATCAGGGGAAATGCTTGAAGGACACTATGTGAAGAAGACTCTACAAACCGTACTACAGGATGAAGAACACAGAAAAAAAACACATTCATATGGCACATTAGGAAAATAATAAATAGATAAATGTTCCAATTCCGGAAGTGAATGCAGAAACGTCTTAACGAGGGATGCTAACGATGTAGCAGAACATAACGGCTTAATTGTACCACTAAGGTACATGACTAAACAACTACACACACACACGCACGCACGCACACACACACACACACACGCACACACACATACACACGCACACATGCACACACCTGCATACACACACACGTGCACAAGCCTACAGACACACACCAGATATAGTCCCAGTGACAATTCGTTTCAGTACTTCAACAAAAGCTACCGATATCAACATAATTAGCAGCAGCCTGAATGAATTGATTCCATATTACGCACTGAAACTCTCCCAGCACCGGTCGCATGCTTCAAATGAGTTGAGCCTTTCCTATAAAGTGGATTTTTAGACACAAAGCATCCGTTGTGTGGCTATTTGTAAATTCAAATTTAAACGTTGTCGTGTTCTGCGTGGTGGCCAGTTTCAGACGCCTGGAAGTGCAGAATAATCCTTGTTATGTTTGTTCAACGAGAAACGACAAAAAACAACAACCATGCAGACTTTTTCTTTCATGGAGCTCATGAGGTTTGAGCTGCAGAACACGCCCACACACAGAGGGCCGCGCGGCCCACCCACACAGAGCCAGGGTCACATCCTCCTCCAGAGGTCACGTCTCTCGGGGGCTTCAGGACCAGGGACAGCGGACCGGGACTAGCTCTGTGTGGACAGCTTTCATGGAGGATTTTTCGATTCTCTCTGGTTTGGTCGGTCAGTATGGCTTCTCTGAACTCTGTATTGACCTGTTTCTTCATTTGCTTTCACTCTGTGTCTCCCCCCCTCTCTCTATCTGTAACTCTCTGGCTAACTCTCTCTCACACTCTCTCTCTCTCTCTGTACCTACCCCTTTTTCAACTCTCTGTATCTCTGTATGTGTACTGCTCCCTCTCACTCTCCCTATGTGCCTGAAATACGCCTATGCGTTTAAATTATTTTCTCTAGCTCCCTGAACAACCCCTTCACCTCTCTCTCTTTCTTCAGCTTTGTCTCTCTCTCTCCATCTCTCTCTTTCTTTCTCTCTCTCTCTCTCTCTCTCTCTCTCTCTCTCCCTCTCTCTATCTCTCTTTCCTCTGACTCAAAGAGGTAATTAGCTATTAGCAGAGCAGAGCAGAGCAGAACCCTGAACTCTCTCTTGTTAGTGCGACAGGGACCACAAATTATGAGCCCCACACACACAATCACACAGGGGCCACACACACAAGCACGCACGCACGCACGCACGCACGCACGCACGCACGCACGCACGCACGCACGCACGCACGCACGCACGCACGCACACACGCTTGGACTGGCGTCTTCACCCCAATGCCTGATTTGGTCTGAATGAGCCCTAAGCAATGGTACTGATCTATTATTCATGACCCAACACCTCGCTCACTATTGACTGATTCACAACCTGCAACAATCTGGTTCGTGTTGTAAGTCGTGTACCTTCAATTTGCCCCCACATCACTAAGGAATCATGGATGAACGACTGGCACACATACGCTTGCACGTGTGTACGCACACAAACACACACACACACATACACACACACACACACACACACACACTTACAAACACGTACACATACACTTGTATACACAATACATACACAAACATGGACAACCATACAAACATGCATACACACACACACACACACACAGGCACACACACACCTGTGCACAAGGTTACAGCCACATGGCAAAGCACTACACAGGTGGTGGTGGTGGAGGTGGAGGTGGCGGTGGAGGTCAGTTTAGCATAAGGGTCATAATCAAATTACTCAACATGATGCTGCTGTTGTGTTTTTTTCCATTGAGCGTATTCATAACGTTGGCTTTTGAGAGGCTGGAGTTAATTAGCTGGGACCGGCAACACGTTTACACAGCAGGCAGCCTTGTTCAGGGACGTGTGTTGATCGTAAACACCCGGGTTCACCGGTGTGTGGGAAGACTCCCGGAGTCCTTATTTGACCGGGAAGTACATCGGACGCCGGAGTTACGGCCACTGTTACCAATCTATCGCTGGAAGCTGTGATTTTTTTTGCCGTTATAAACAAATCATGCATATCCCCTACATTCCTACCTACCAACTCACCCACCCTTCCATTCACCCACCTTCTACTCAAACATCCACCCATTTATCCATCCATCCACCTGACTCCATTCTTGCCCATCCATCCAACCATCCATCCACCTAACTACATGCCTACCTACCCAACCATCCATCCACCTACCTCAATACCTACCCAACCATCCATCCACCTACCTCAACACCTACCTACCCATCCATCCACCTACCTCAATACCTACCTACCCATCCATCCATCCATCCACCTACCTCAATACCTACCTACCCATCCATCCATCCACCTACCTCAACACCTACCTACCCATCCGTCCAGCTACCTCAATACCTTCCTACCCATCCATCCACCTACCTCAATACCTACCTACCCATCCGTCCAGCTACCTACCCACCAACCTACCCACTTGTACCCCTTGTTCTTGAGCAGGGAACATTATCAGGCAATTCATTACGGAACCAATTAGCCTCCATCTGATTGGAGGGTTTATAAGTGGATTTATACGGAGCAACCGGTGTATATCAGTCCTATTAATGGATTACTGGGCTTGTCAGTAAACAACGTTAACTACAAGCAGAGCGCAGAAAAAGGGCTTATCCTAAGAGGATAATATTATGTCGAGGCAAAAGGCTTCCAGCCCGAATCTGGTGTGACAACATTTCCTATTAATATCTGTGATTAATGCAAACACAGGCTTAGTGTTTGCTGGCAAATTCAATCTCTCTCAGTAGGCAAGTAAGCCAGTCACCTACACATCCAATCAGTCAGTCAGGGAGACAGTCTAAACCAACCAACTAACTCTGAACAACTTGGCCCATAGAATAGCTTTTTAGCTATTCTTAACACAAACATGATGTGTGCGTGCACGTGTATGTATGTGTGTGTGTATGCGTGTGTTTGCGTGCGCATGTGTGCGTGTGATCCTTTCCTCCGCGGTTCGTGTGACAGAATGAGCTCACTTAAACTAAATCGTCTGTGAACAAAAAACACCTCCGGGGTCGCTGGATCCCAGCTTCAGCACCAACATCTGAACTCCTCCGAGCTCTCACGTTACATACAACACATCCTTCACAGAGCTTCTCAAAGGACTCTGTTGGCAGTACGCCTCTAACACGGTGAGGGTCTGAAAATAGCACGGCTAGTGCAGTTAGGATACTGCAGTGGGGGGGGGGGGGGGGGGGAATTACCAAGTAGCGGGTCGATCCCTGATGTCCCCAGCCTAACCTGGAGGGGTCCTGGAGCCCAACATAGGGCCCTACCTGCTGCTCAATGGAAAAAATCGAATGCAAGTCGCATTGGAATTTGCCAAGTGATAAAATGTGTTGTTTAAGGTAGGGTAGGCAATTTGGATAAACAAGCCAGAGTAATCTAGAATTTGGAACGGTTTTGAAAAACTCCCACCCCCCTCCCTCCAAAGCCACTACCCCGAGAAACAGGACTAGCTCGCCAGTGGCAGTAGGTCTGCCTAGCCTGTGGACGGCTCCAGTCAGGCACACTGAGGGCAAGGCCAGAGCTCGGGCAGGTATCCACGGAGCTAAGTAGACAAGTAAGGCGTCCAATCATTTCATTCAGGCAGAATGAAATGATTGGACAGGCTTATTATAGACTTGCGACAGCAACAGATACCACATTTTTTATCTTGATGTCAGAGCATTGGTTTTATTGATTGCTGTTGGGATAGAGGTAATTTAATAAATACAACAAAAATTGCTTCTAGGATACAGCGCCTACCTTTTCTCTCCATATTTAGATACCTTGACATAGTGGCCATAGTAGTAGT
>NC_136949.1:10730260-10740260 GCF_949987615.1 Pollachius pollachius
TTACAAACTGTTACTAACCTAGCCCTAACCCAGCAGTAGGAATTTAAACAATTCAATTTGAAATGTAATTTGAATTTTTCTATAGAAAATGCAGGACGATGGGCACAAAAACAAACGACATACACACACACACATAAAGACACAATCACACAGGCACACACAAAGCCTCCAGCCAGGCTAGACCCCCTGTGTGTGAGTCGGAGTGTGTGTGTAAGTGTGTGTGTGTGTGTGTGTGTGTATGGGAGTGTGTGCGTGTGTTTCTGTGTGTGTGTGTGTATGTGGGTGTTTGTCTGTATGTGTATTTGCCTGTATGACTGTGTGCGTGTGCGTGTGTGTGTGTGTCTGGGCATGTGTGCGAGTGTCATCATTGACTTTAGTTAAATGGTGGATTGTTCTTGGAGCAGCTTGGCTCAGCGTACCCCTCCCCTGTGAGTCCTGACCCAGTAGAACAGGTGGAGCGGTTCTGCTCCATTACCTGGCCCAGTGTCACACTGACCTCCAGCGTAACCCTGCAGCCCCACAGAGGGGGGGAACCTCTCTCTCTCTACTTTCACTTCACTCTTTGCTATTTAGTCATTTAGCAGACTCTTTCATCCAGAGACCCCCAGTGAATTTAAGATACTTCTCATTAAGAAACAGATGGGGGAGTCGGGTCTTATCTTAAGGATGCCCACTGGCTAGGTTGTGGATATTGAGGATCAAACGCAGAACCTTCAGGCTGGGAGTCCAACCACTAGGGTACAAATTCCCGCCACCGGTCGTGAATTCAGAACGGCCTCAGAAAGTGCACAGTGTCTAAGCAAGCATTGCTAGGCTACCCAACCAGCCATCCCTATCTTGTTATAGGAGATGGCTAACAAAAGTATTGTATTTCACTATGTTTCCAAGCCTCTCCAGCCTGACCAATCACAGCCATTCCCTAGTGAGAGAACCAGGAAGACTCTGTGAATCAGCAGCATGCTCAGTTCCAGGTGCTGCCTTCACTAGTGGACCCCAAGCACACACTTAAGGCTTTGGTTAGTATATCAAAATAAAAATAAAATACTTGACACATTTCTATGATGAAGTTACTGAATTGGCATGAAGAAACACAAAAAACCCATTATAAATAACTATAGTTAGTTATACTACTTAGACTATTTCCATTTCAACTCAAAATTATCTTGGTCCATTAGGTGGAATTCCTGCACTGAAGTGTACACACACACAAACACACACACACACACACACACACACACGCACGCACACCCACACACACACACACACACACACACACACACACACACACAGATCTTTCAGAACAATGGGCTGAGATGAGGACTGGAGCATCCTGCCACACCCCGGGGAAGCCACACAAACTCCCACACACTCCGCACACACACATCAGAGACCTAATTGAAAGAGTGTGCGGTTCCCCGCCCCTCCCTCCCCAAATTACTTTGAAGCTGTTTGCTAATTTCTGCCATTTTTCTTCCTTTTCGTTTGGAAATGAGAATCCACGCTGGCTGAGTGGAGCCAAACAGACCTTGATGCATCCGGAGAGAAGAGCCGAGGGTTTAACAGCGTTTATTCAAATGCGCTGTACATTAGCCCAGTGCTGTGTGCATTAGTCCTCCTCCCTTAGTGCTGCGTACGGGCCGTGGTACTACAGGGCTAATCGGTGTCAGCGTAGTCCTCTGTGTATTTATCTATCCTTCGTGAGCAGTGTGCACTGCCAACATATGAAGTTTATCTTATATTATCAGACACTATTATACCATATAGGCTTACTATTCAATACAATTATAGAATATAGAATATTATACTATATACTACATGATATACTTTATAATTTCGACTATATAATACAGTATTTATATGCTGTCTGTGAGCCGGGGTGAGTGTGCACGTAGGAGTGTGCACGGCCAGATCGATAGCTCATGCATTAAACTGTGAATATATGACTGTAGAATGAGTGACGCGACAGTGATGGATGACTCTGGGCTGTCGCCGCTGATACTCATGCATTAATATGAACACACATATACACAAATACCTGCACACACGCACCCACACACACACCTGCACACACACACACACCTGCACATACGCAAGCACGCCTGCGCACACATACACAAACACTTGCTTTCTTGCTTGCACAAATGCACACACACACAAACACAGACACACACACACACACACACACACACACACACACACACACACACACACACTTTAACATAATGTTTGAAGCAGAAGGTGTGAAAACAAAACCCTCTGCCACCCAAACCCCTAAAGCCATTCTGTCTGAGAAGACTATGACATAGTGATTATTTCACAATGACAACGTGGACAATATCAGAGAGGAGAGGGGAGAAAGGAAGAGAAGGACAGAGGATCGAGAGGAAGAGAGAGGAAGAGAGAAGGGAGAAGAGAGGAGAAAGTAGGTGAGGAGAGAGGAGAGAGGAGAGGAAAGAGGAACCTGGTTACAAAAATGCTATATAAATGCAGTCCATTTAGCTTAGGAGGATAGCGGAGGACAGAGGAAGGGAGAGGAGAAATAGGAGGGAAGAGAGGATATAGGAAAGGTGAGGAGAGGAGGGGAGGACGAGCGGTAAGTAGAGAGGAGAGAGGGGGAGGAGGAGAGGAGATGAATGGGGTGAAAAGAAGGGAGAGATGAGGAGAGATAGGGAGAGTAGGGAGAGGAGCGATAAGGAGAGAGGGAGAGAGGAGGCGAGGAGGGGTAGATGAGAGAAGGAGATGGGAGAGGAGGAGGATGAATGATAAAGTGCAGCATTTATCCCTGATGAGAGCGATGAACAGCGATGGCATTTTCACTCAAGGAAATACGGTAATCTTTCATTCACTGCTTCTCGAACACACACACACACACACACACACACACACACACACACACACACACACACACACACACACACTCAGACACAAACACATACACATACACAACCCACTTAACTGTAGGATACTAAAAGCTCTAAAGAGGCCTTGTTTATTCACACTCATGCAAACACACACACACACGCACACACACACACACACACACACACACACACACACACTCACACACACACAGACACAAACACTCATGCACACGAATAAAAAGGAGGAAAATAAGGAAGAGGGGTGAAGAATGAAAGAGAAGGGAGGATAAGATATGACAAGAGAGAAGGGGCATGGACAAGGAGAAAAGAAAAACAGAGGAGGATAGGATAGAAAATAAGAAAAGTGAGGGAAGAGAGGAAAAGAAGGACAGAAGAAACAAGACAGGAGATCGAAAGGAGAATAAAGGTAAGGAGAGGAGAGGGGAGGGAAGGAGAGGAGAGGGAAGGAGAGGAGAGGGGAGGGAAGGAGAGGAGAGAAGAAGGGAGGGAAGGAGAGGGGAGGGAAGGATAGGACACAAGAGGGAAGGAGCAGAGAGGATAGTAGAGGAGAAGAGGAGAAAGGAGAAGAAAAAGGAGCAGAGAGGATAGGAGAGGAGAAGAGAAGAGATGAGTGCTCTTTGATACTGCAACTGGGATTAAGGGCTATACAAATAAAACTTTATTGATTGACCTGGCAGGAGAAGGGAGGAGGGGAACAGGGAGGAAAAGAGAGGAGTGGATTAGGAGTCGAGGGCTTTACCTGTTTGATGCGGTGCAGTAGAGGGGGCAGCCAGTCCTTGTTGACCTCACAGTGGCTGTCCAGGAAGGTGAGGACCCCGGCCCTGGAGGAGTCAGCCCCCCGCACCCGGGACCGGATCAGACCTGACAGGCGATGCCAGATCAATGTTTCAATCAGGGTCCCACTCTCAATCTCTCTCTCTCTCTCTCTCTCTCTCTCTCTCTCCCTCTCTCTCTGATTTCAACACGCTTCATTAGAAAACACATATACAGTATATACAATATGTGATGCAAAACCATTTGAGACACTGCAGTAGATTAATTATTAATATAAATAATGAATAAACTAAATAATGTAAACTTTCCAGAATTCTGAGAGTGGAGCTGAGCCCTTGATATTTCACAACGTGCGTTTGAAGCAGTCCTCTCTTATGTTAGAAAGCGCCAAGGAGGAGGTGATCAATCAATATCATGTGTAGTGGCAAGAGACTCAGCGGCTATTAGTTTGTGACATTCGGGAGGGCATTTTGATAGAATTGTTTCTCTGGTACCTCTCTCTCTCTCTCTCTCTCTCTCTCTCTCCAGAATTATTTGATTGTGTCAACCTCCTGCCCTCGTTATGGCTTTTCATTTACCGCAATGGCTGTCAATCAATATTGAGTTGTTTTTTTGTTTGAAGCTTTATGTTTATGTTTAAAACATGGATTGTCCATCCTTATAATCGCTCCAACACGGTTTTCAAATCCTCAAAATGACAGGGAATTAAGTTCTGAGTGTATGGTATGTAATCTGGTAGACACTGCCAACTTCTCATTGTTATATAAAATTGGCCAGAGGGACATATGAATCAGTGATGATATATATTATTCATTCTTCCATCCGCCTTTCTCTGATTATGAACGCATAATGTATCTCTCTCTGTCTCTAGCTCTACAAGTACATGGTTGAACCAGCCAGACCGACATCGAGAGATGACCATGTTTCCAATCCAATAATAAAGCACTATCCAGATAGACAGATGGATAGATAGAGTTGCACAGATAGACAGACATATGGAAATGGACGGACGGATATATGGATAGACAGACAGACAGCCCTGCAAGACCTTTCTATCTGTTGAAACTCCCACTTCAAAACACAAACGCACATGCACAGGGAGGCACACACACACACACACTCAAACACTCACACAAACACAGACACACACACACACACACACGCTGTCAGTTAGTCCAAAGAGAGAAAATCGATGCTGGACTCTTAGAGCTTCTGTCAGACATAGACCAAACCTTTTAACGGCCCATCTGAGTGTGTGTGTGTGTGTGTATGTGTGTGTGTGTGTGTGTGTGTGTGTGTTAGTGTGTTTGTGTGTGTGGGTGTGGGTTTCTATGTCTGTGTTTGAAATTCTAAAAGATGAACACTAGAAAACATGCATTTATTCCAATGAGTGCACCTTGGGGGAATGAATATGTGTAAACCTAAGAGTGTGTGTGTGTGTGTGTGTGTGTGTGTGTGTGTGTGTTTGAGTCAGTGAGAGTGACAGGATGAGTGCTTCTTTATGACATCTGTGTGTGTGTGCTCATTCATTTAGGGGGTATCTCTGATAGCATTATACTCTATTTTGACTAAACAGTTGGATCAATAAACTCTGACACACAGGGCTAGGTTAATGTGCACTCTTGCCTGCGCGTGTATGTGTGCATGTGTGTATATGTGTGACATTGTAACAGCGGTCGTGGTGCTATTAGGCCGAGGCTCAGCCAATTAAAAATCCCATTTCATCCTCAATAAGGCTTTATTTTCTGGTCGGGTGGGCACGTGCACATACACACACACATACACACACCCACATATGCGCACACGCCCGTGCACACACACACCCGCGCACACACACACAAATTGGAGAATTAAGGTAGATTTTGTTTTGATTCCGCTATATGCATAAGGTGCTTGTGTGTGTGGGGGCTTTTGTGTGTGTATGTGTTTGTGTGTAAGAGTGTGGTTGTATTAGAGTGGGTGTTTGTGTGTGTGTGTGTGTGTGCGTGTCTGAGTGTGTGTGTGCTGGACCACACAGTACGTAACAGCCTGGTGTTTTAAGGACATTAAAAAGACAATCAAGCTAGGTGTCCTCTGGTAATAACACCCATGAACCCTATCTGTATGTGTGTGTGTGTGTGTGTGTGTGTGTGTGTGTGTGTGTGTGTGTGTGTGTGTGTGTGTGTGTGTGTGTGTGTGTGTGTGTTATAAAGAGATACTTCTGCATCCACAGCAAGTTTGAGGCTAACGGTAACTTCACCTGAAGTTATCTTGAGAGTTTGTGAGTGTGTCTCTTTGTGTGTGTGTGTGTGTGTGTGTGTGTGTGTGTGTGTGTGTGTGTGTGTGTGTGTGTGTGTGGGCGTGCACTCGTAATTTGTGTGTGTGTATGTGTGTGTGTGTGCGGATGGTAGCAATGACTTTGACAGAATGGAACTCAAAATAATAGAGGAGGGTAGTCGGACAAGGAGAAACCAGGGAACGAGAGAAAGGAGGAGAACGAGAGAAGGATGATGGAGGGCCATCTGTCTGCCCGTCTGTCGGTCTGTCAGTTGTCGCATACATTACTACTATTTTGATGTCTGTCTGTCTACCTGTCTGACGAGTGGGGCGGGAAGACTGTCCTGGACCAAATACGTATGGGAGGGTTTCATATGATGTCACACACAATAGAAGCCACCATCTTGGTCGCCAGAAGTTATTCTAGAATCGTTGGTCAATAAGTACCAAGATGGCGGCTTGTGTTGTCCATTTGGGACTGCAAATCACATCCTTTCTTGAAGAAACCTTCTTATTGGAAGCCAGTGCCAGAGAATGTCTACAGATTGCGTGGTCATGTAACGTTCTAGATGGGTTATGGTTTCAATTAAATTCTAATCATATTGCACCAACCGTTTTACTAGCTTTGCTGGAGAGGAAGTTAATAAGAGACACATTACACCATGTGGGTAGCTATTAAAGTTGAGTTATTATCTGACTGCAGGTAAATGATTAGATTGGATATCTTAATGGATTTTACTGCGAATAGCTATTGGACTTCAACATAATATTTTTTATACAGATAGCTAGATCCTAAGCTATATTTATATGTTATTACAATTTTTCTCACATCAATGAATAGTTTCACCAATGAATACTACGATCAGCAACCAAAAAAGACCTGTTCAGGTAACTCAGAACAAAGCAGCCCGTTTGGCACTGAGCTGCTCCGTTCACACTAACACTGAAGTAATGCATACTAACCTCTCATGGCTCACAGTAAAACAAAAGATCTCTCTTTCTCTTTTTCTTCATAAGGTCAGTCATAAACTGCAAAAGACCCGCCTACTTTGCTGAAGGTTTAATCAGTGTGTCTGACAGACACGGTCATAGCACTAGAGGAGCAAGTAACAGACATCTAGCTTTACCCAGACCAAGGTCCAATCTACTTAAAAACACCATCATTTACCGATCAATTCATTATGGAATGAATTACCAAAAAACATACTTTCTAGCATAAATTGCAAATACAACTTCAAAAAGTCTGCAAAAAACATCTGGTCCATACATAACGCATATACATTTTTAATGTTTTCAGTTCTTTTTGTAGCTGTCATATCATTTTTACTTCTGTTATATTTGTAATTCTGATCATACTGTTGTTGATTATTGTTGTTTATTATTTGCCTTTTTTTATGTTTGTTTGACATAATGTCAAACCAGTGATTGTCTGTTGTCTATATTTTATGTTTCGGACCCCAGACTGGCTCTCACTCCGGTGTGCTGCTAATGGGATCCTAATAAATCAAATCAAATCAAAACTATAGAAAATGGAACAGGAATGATGAACACACGTGCATCTTAAAGACACACACACACACACAAACACACACACACACACACACACACACACACACACACACACACACAAACACTCATGCACACAAATAAAAAGGAGGAAAATAAGGAAGAGGGGTGAAGAATGAAAGAGAAGGGAGGATAAGATATGACAAGAGAGAAGGGGCATGGACAAGGAGAAAAGAAAAACAGAGGAGGATAGGATAGAAAATAAGAAAAGTGAGGGAAGAGAGGAAAAGAAGGAGAGAAGAAACAAGACAGGAGATCGAAAGGAGAATAAAGGTAAGGAGAGGAGAGGGGAGGGAAGGAGAGGAGAGGGAAGGAGAGGAGAGGGGAGGGAAGGAGAGGAGAGGAGAGGGGAGGGAAGGATAGGACACAAGAGGGAAGGACACACACACACACACACACACACACACACACACCACGAGGTGACAGCTAGAAGCTCACCTTCTCGCTTGGCATTGCGCAGACACTTGACTTTGGGCAGTTTGGTGAGCAGCTGACAGTCTTTCTCTGAGGAGAATGGAGAGCAGAGGCCTATTCAAATAGGATACAATAGAATTGAATGGAATAGAAGAAAATGAATCTGCTACGATTGAATGGAATATAATAGAGTAGAAATTGATAGGACAGAACAGACAAGAATAGAAGAGAAAATAATGGAATAGCACAGATACAACAACACACACAATTTAATATAGAATCGAATCTAAACAGAAATAAAAGAACACAATATAATAGAATATTGCAAATTGTTCTCATATCCTACCTATGGAGAACAAGGTTTGTCAATGGATTAAAATCTTACACTGCATGCATTAAATATTATGCTGCACGCATTAAGAAAACAATGAGAAAAATGAAAAGCAATGCCATATGATCTGGTCACTTCACTTTTTCTAATAAGATAAAGACACATTCTGGCCAAAGAAGTTTCAATCCAGAGTCTATGGGTTGATTCATGTCATAAGGACCTCAATCAGTGCCCTCTGAACCCCAGTGGAGGCCAGCTGTAGTTCCCTCCAGTTCTCTGACAGCAGCCCATTTGGAAATGGTCAACCCACTTCGGACACAATGGAGAGGAAAGCGAGTTTTAACCCCAAAACGAGCTGGTCCTTGACCAAAAATGGAGGCCTGCTCTCTGCTATCAAATGGATTTGTGCACAGCGTGGCCAGAAACGGGCTCTGGTGGTTGGTGCGGCGAGCCAGCGGCTGGCTGACACACACATCACTTTGTGATGGATGTTAGGCCGGATCCTTACGAGCTGGCCCTCAGCAATACTGACGCTTTACAGGTTCAACGCTGCTCCATACGCTGTGTGGCTGACCCAGTAGCACAGGTCCTTACCAAACCTCCCAGATCTGTTGTATAAAGATACAGGGCAGCCGCGGCCGTGGAGCTGTATCTATTAAGGTTGACCCCATCATGGCTCCTCATTAAAATGCTATGGTGCTGGGCTGTTAGGGAAGGTTATTACAAACACATGTAGGGCAGCGCTTGGTGGATGAATGTGGTCGAATGTGGAGGTCCTGGGAAGCTCCCAGTCCCCATCAGTAAGAAACTCATTGTACAGGGTAGCTCCCAGTGTCCACCAGTATGACTGTGGTTGTACTGGGCAGCTCCCAGTTTCCCCCAGTAGAAGAGTTTGGTTGTACTGGGCTGCTACCAATACAAAACATCTATTGCTGGCCTTTTTGGCGAACATAAGGATGAGGAACAGCACTTGACGACTCTCTCACACATCCCTGATGGTGAGTGGTGATTGGCCAGCCCTGGTTCCATTATGAAAACCTCCACACCAACTCTCTCCTCATTCAACTTGTGTCACCGTGGAAACATGGGCCCCAGGTGTGTGGCTGCATCATTCACCTAACTGCCACCCACATACCATATGCACACACACACACACACACACACACACACACACACACCTGTCTCCTCTCCTCATTGACCCGTAATGGAGGCCTCCTTTCATCCCCCCCGCTTTAATCCCCCGGCCCGGCAGGCACTGGGGGCCCCAGTGGAGCTGGCCCTCGGCTGACCTGCTCTGGGGCCCTCATCTCTGTTATCTCTGGGCCGGAATGGATGGTGCCTGAGTGAAGCACTGTGTGTGTGGGGTTGGTGTGTGTGTGTGTGTGTGTGTGTGTGTGTGTATGTGTGTGTGTGTGTGTGTGTGTGTGTGTGTGTGTGTGTGTGTGTGTGTGTGTGTGTGTGTGTGGATACCGTCATCGCTGAAGTCGTCCACCAGAATAATCTCATGAATCAGGTGAACTGGAGTCCTGTTCAACACACTGGAGAGAGAGAGAGAGAGAGAGAGAGAGAGAGAGAGAGAGAGAGAGAGAGAGAGAGAGAGAGGAAACGGAACATTGCTCAGCTGTGATATTTTTTCAAAATTGTAAAAAAGAAAAATCTACAGAAAATAAACCCCCACCAACGACCAGACACACACATACACGCAGATGAACAAACACGTACACACACACTAACACACACACATAAACAGATCTGAATGCTCATATACATTCATCAT
>NC_136949.1:10742760-10745260 GCF_949987615.1 Pollachius pollachius
CACAAATGTGTCCGAGGGGGTCTACTGTCGATAAAGTTATTCTGGAGATCCAGTGAGTTTAATCTCTCTCCCTCTCTGCTAAGAATGCCCAGCCAGCACGACAGCTTCTGGGAACAGAAAGCCCTTATTCAGCTGCTCAATAGAGACTGTCTGCTGAGCAAGAGCTGAATAGAGAGAGCTGCTGGTCTAGTAGACATACATCCACGCTCATTAAGCGCACACACATCAGCACACAGACAGACAGGGTGACAACAGAGACAGGAAGGTGGAAAGACAGACAGGCAGACAGAGAGACGGACATGACTGATCTTTCTACTTTGTTGAGTGACAGGAATTAATGTCTGTCTGTTCTGTTCCAGCAAAGTTTTTTCAAGGATTCAAGGAAACTCAAGGATTATACAGAAGGACACGCAGCATGCACCTACACACACACACACACACACACACGCACACACACTCACAATCCCTTTAAACCCATTGAGATTGAGGCTGATCTCAAAGCTTTTCTTCTGCTCTTCACTGTCCTTTTCCTCACTCTCAACCCCCACCATCTCCCCTTTGTCTCTCTCACCCTTTCTCTCTCTCTCGCACCCCATTTCTCCCTCCTACTCCCTCTCTCTCTATCTATCTCTCTCAATTTCCCCATCGCTCTCTGCCCCTCCTTCCTTTACCCATCCTCTCTCTCCCTCTGCCAATCTCACCCTCTCTCTTCCTCAGCCCATCTCTCTCGCTCCCTCTCCCCAATCCATCCCATCTATCCATCTCTGCCTACTTATCTGCTGATAGCGTGGGTGGCTATGTGTGTGTGAGGTGAGGGGGGGGGGGGGGGGGGGGGGGGGGGGGGGTTCTGGCAGGGGCAGAGGAGATGGAATCAATCGTTGGATTAGGTCTTGATTAAATATCGACAGAGCACTCGGCTCCCTGCCGGCCCCCGGCACTTTGATGACTTTGAACGGCGAGAGAGAGAGAGAGAGCGAGAGAGACAGAGAGGGAGGGTGAGCAAGAGATAAGGATGGAGAGAGAGAGAGATTAAGAGGAAGAAAGACAAGGGGAGCGAGAGAGAGAGAGAGAGAAAGTGAGGGGGAGTTAGAGAAAGAGAGTGATAGAGACAGAGAGAGAGAGAGATGGAGTGAGGGGGAGTTAGAGAAAGAGAGTGATAGAGACAGAGAGAGAGAGAGATGGAGTGTCAGTGGGGGCCAATCAAACTATTATTCCCCCCCACCCCCCCGCCTCCTCCTACTTCCCCCAGCTCTGCGGCGCATCGTATTAAACACTTTTATCTCGTAGAACGAAGGACGATCAATCCTGACCAAAGTTATGATTTATATTCCAAGTCGGTCGTTGTGTCTGTGTGTCTGTCTTTAAACACACAGAAATGCATGGGACAGCAGGACTTAAAGCAAGATATAAAGGCAGTCAGACAGCATACAGGTGTGTGCATACACACACACACACATGCACACAGACACATGCACGCCCAGACACAGGCGAACACACACAGAGCAGGTCCGGCACACTGGGGTTCAGACGGACAGATTGTAGTTTAATTGGTGCAACGTTTTGAGGAGATCTTCAGAGAAGGACACATTGACCGACACACACATACACACAATCACACGCACACACACACACACACGCACAATCACGCGCACGCACGCGCACGTGCACACACACACACACACACACACACACACACACACACACACACACACACACAGTGTCCTCTGTGACAGTAAGGAGAAACAGTCTGTCCCTGCTGACTGCTTCTGGAATAATGAGCTGAATCCTGGCCAAAACTAGCAGTGCACGTGTGTGTGTTTTTGTGTGTGTGTCTGTGTGTGTTTGTCTTTGTGTATGTGTGGGTCAGTAAATGTGTTGGTGCGTGCATATGTGTTCCAGTGTGTCTTTGCGTGTGCATGTGTGTATGTATTTGCGTGTGTGTGTGTGCGCATGAGTGTGTGTGTGTGTTACCTGCGTATGGTGCGCAGCAGCGTTGACCTGGCCTCGTTGTGAAAGGTGATGATGATGGAGGTAGGAGGAAGATCTGGATCATAGTGGAGGGCAGTGCATCTGCGGAGAGAGAGACAAAGAGTGAGAGACAGACAGACACACACACACACACACGCACACAGACACACACAGACAGACAAAGAGAGGGCGTAAGACAAAGAGTGTGAATGTCAGATCTCCAACCCATGAATTACTACAGCGGCACATTATAGTACAATATAATAGCGTACAAAATAACAAATGACATGAAAACCCTGGGCACAAACGAAGTATATTTAGAGTACATTATTATAATTCAGTGATTAAAAGAACGCCAGAGGAGCAATATCATTTGAGCAGTGTGAGATTAAAGCTGGGAATGGTTTCACCCTGAGGGAGTTCCTTCAGAAGGCTTAGGGTCAGCGGGGTCATGTCATGTTGGCCCCTCCAGCCCCTTGAGACTGGAGCTGTGATTAAGGGCTATACGGATACACCTCACTTGATTTGAGTG
>NC_136949.1:10762760-10782760 GCF_949987615.1 Pollachius pollachius
ACGATCAAATACTGATCAATCCTAAAAGTTATGGGCATGTACACGATGTCTGTGTCAAGAAAATATGTGTTTGCTGTACGGTGTTTGCAGATGCATTGATTTAAAAGTACAACTTATTACCGCTGTATCAGCTGTTCTTTCCCAAATAATTTACCAAGAATGTGTGGCTAGGTAGATGAGAGAAGCAAAGTGTATGCGCGAGGTGCACAAGCAACATTATGCATGCGTCCTTAAAATAGCATCTGAACAACGCGCCACTGACTTTAAACCAGGTATTTCCTGGTTTGTGGCGCAAGTGATTTCTGAAACTGCAAAATAGCACCAGGGAACGTTTGCGCCAGAACATGCCTCCTCCTTTCGCCGAACCGCCCCTTGGGGCAAGGTTATTCCCTAATTTACCGACGCGTGGCGCAGGAGGGAAAAGAACGCTCTGCGCCAGTTGCAAACTAGCAACGACACATGCGCCAGTGAGAAAGTCAATTGGGCCGGATGCAAGATAGGGCCCATAGAGTCAACGATCACTCAAAGTTAACAGAACATCTTTCTAGTTTTACTTTACTTAAGCATTTCAAGCAACTTACAATACAGCCTGATAAATATGTAACAATCCCAGCTGCCTGCATGCTGTGCCTAATGTGAAAAATGCCTATCAACTTGCTAGACATTTTAAGAACAGGGGCAGGCCTACTAAAGTGCTCTTACATTATTACCAGACAACAGGCTATAGACTGTAAACATTATAGAGGCTCACTGCTTTAATTGGTCATGGCGCAATCCAAAGAGGTCATTAGCAGAATGCCCCCCCCCCCCCCCCCCACCCTCACCCTGCCTCTCACCCATCCCTTTCCAATGACTACAGCGGACTGTACTGGCCTACGGTCTAAGGTGGCGGCAGGTGTTTCAGTTTTGCAAAAAAGCGACATTCATTTAAAGGCACCAAGGTGAACACTATACCACACCTGGATTAAAACGTGAAACTCCATTCTAATTGAATCCTCTAAATACATGAATGGATGTTTGGTGAATGGATGGAGAACAGGCTTGTCGCCGTTGGCTTTATGAGACACTTCCGAGAAAGCGTTAAGCTTCTCGAACCCTCATGTTATCAGGCCACGGTGTGTGTTGACGAGTGGAGCTTTGTCTGTGCAGTGATGGATGCTGATGTCTGGGTACGAGAGAGCATATACAATTCATTTAATAAGCAAACACTGCTTTCAGTGCTACGATATACCAACAAGAGGTGGAGAATGGTCTCCCCGACCACGGCGGTAACACAGGTCGGAATGGGACTAGCTCACTAATTAACTCTATTGATCTCATTAGATCAGCCAGAGCTGCTCTGGGCTGAGCCTCACGCTGGGCCATAACTCGGTCTGTGGATAAATAACGCTCATAAAGACTCACAGCAAATCAATCCAAAACCCAAACCTTTAATGGGGGACATTAAAGGTTTGGAATTACTTAACTTTACCTTCTCTGCTTTTTGAACGTTGCGGATTTATCAGTCTGTTTGTCTCTCGGTCTTGTCTGTCTTAATGCCTGCCTATCTGTCCACATGTTTGTCTGCTTGTCCTTTTGTCTGCCTTAATGTCTATCCATCCATCTATTTATGTACCCTTCTCTCTGTCCGTCCTGCTGTCTGTTTGTCTGTATATCGTGTGTCTGTCTGAATGTCTGTCTATCTGTCTATTTGTGCACCTGCTTGTCCGTTTGTCTGTCTATCTGTCGGTATTTCTGTCCGTTAGTTAGTCTGTACGTCAAATTTTTCTGTTTGTCTGCCTACTTGTCATGCCAGGCCTAATGCACGTCTACCTGACCCCTTCCTCTGTGTCCTTTGGAGTTCCCGCCTGCCTCTCTGTTTGCATGCCCGTCTACCTGTCTACCTGTATATCTAGCTGCCTGCATTGTTTGTCCCTCTACCTGTCTGTCTTGCCTGTCGTGTTTATCTCAGCGTCTGTCTATCTGCTCACTAATGGTCTTCAGTGTGTGTGTGTCTGTGTGTGTGTGTGTGTGTGTGTATGTGTGTGTGTTGGTGTGCGTGTTTGTGTGTGCGTGAACCCCTCCTTGTACCGAATTGTCTGTGTATCTGTTCCTTTGCTTGCCGTCTGCCTAATGGTCCTCCAGGGTGTTAGTGTGTGTGTGTGTGTGTGTGTGTGTGTGTGTGTGTGTGTGTGTGTGTGTGTGTGTGTGTGTATGTGTGTGTGTCCGTTTACTGTGTGGGTGGACGGTGGTTTGAAGCCCTCCCTCCCTCGTCTTGTATTGGCTTGTAGCTAAAAGAAAACACGAGCTGGCGGCCATGTCTGTAATTGATCCCCGAACGGCGGAATAAAACGTATTGATTAACCGTCTCCGTGCTGCTAGTGTCCAGACAGCATGCTAAAAGTCCCCTGGCCCACCCTGCTAATGCTGCTCACACACACACGCACACACACACACACACACACACACACACACAGAAACACACACACACACACACGCACACACACACGCTGCCACTGCACAAAGAGACACATGCTGCTGACACAAGCACACACACACACAAACACACATACTGCCACAAGCAATTGGGAACACAAACGCACACACACACATACACACAAAAATAAAAAAACATTCAAAGACACATGCACATGAGGACAAAACAGATAAAATCTACAAACACACACCAACATAACACAAACCACACACTGACCCAGACATAGAGACACACATACACACAAAAACACTGGAATACTAGATGTTTCTAAAAACACACACACATACACAAGCACACACACACACACAGAAATAAGCATCATTCACCGATGCATAACCACACACACACACACACACACCCGGGGCCTGAGAAATAATACCTTCCTGTCCGTGGGAAGAGGTATTGATCGCAGCGAGGTGCGTACACCGTTTCGATTTACACATTCTGAATCTGACTGCAGCCATTTGGTTGTCGTTAGCAGCAAAATGTTCATAACTTACAGCATAAACAGCCCAGCAGGGCACATTAGCCATAGAGAGCAGAGAGAGAGAGAGAGAGAGGTAGAGAGAGAGAGAGAGAAGGAGAGCGCAGCGGTCCTGAACTAACAAAGCAACACACAAAAAGGGCATCCATTGTAATAACTATTATTTAACATCTACGCAATGTAATATGACAAACACTATTCCATATTTCTGTCATTCAGCAGATGCTTCGATCTAAGGAGACTTTATCAGATAATATAGATCATTAAAAAGCAGGTATGGGCGAGAGGGCATCTTGCTCAAGCGATTGAAGTAAGCACTTAACAGCTGACAGCCCTTACAACAACAATATGTTGGCCAACATTAACCCTCCCATATTGTGAGGGTCGAGGGGACCTAGGGTCATACGGTGCTCTCTGGAGGCAGTAGAGTCGGTACATAGACCCCAGGCTTGTGTAGGGCTTGGTGGTCCTACCTCATCCTACCTATGACGTTTCCGTCTCAGGGTGTTCAGGGATTGATCTGATGCCTTTTGATGACGTTTAGTGTGTCGATTTATTTGCAACAAACTTAAATATATCAATTGCTTTGATGCCATTTCTACATGAGTTATGTATATTCAACGGCCAACTGTCGTTATATAGACCAGAAACGGCCAGCGTAGGAACATGTTATATTTATTAACTAATACTGCTTTGATAAGGAAACATTTTGAATACGTATATTGTTGTCATATGTTGTTTAATATACAGTATTGTACACTTTAACTTTTATACACACCAAACCGAACATAGCCTCAGATATTAACAGCGACCACTCTACCTGAAACGGCATGTTCAGCGCTGTGTACGTGGTTCTTGGTCCGAACAGCGCCCGAGCGATTCATTCACCGACACCGACTCACACAATAAGCATCACACTATGAATTAGAGGTTTATAAGGTTTGCGTGGCGGGTTGACCTGACAACGACCTCAGGCATTCAAATGATTAGGCAAGCGAGAGCCGTTTCAACATATGTGTTCATACCAACACTGACAACGTGATGACCTCCCCTCTGGATCGGGGAATCGTTTTGTGTGTGATTCTGTTTCTGTGTGTCGACGTGATTGCATATTGCCGTCCATTTCAATAATGTGTGTATACTAAGGATGTTTCTGCCCTCTATTTTTCCCACATACACGCACACACAATGCCAAACATATGCACGTACACACACACACACAAACATTAAACATATGGACACACATGCACACACTCACACATGCTCACACAAGCACAAATCTACCGGCGCACACACTAGAACACAAAAACACACACACACACACAAACACACACACACACACACACACACACACACACACACACACACACACACACACACACAGGCTTGGCGAGACTAATAGTTCAGTACTAATAGTCTCCACTGATTGGCCATTTGACATCCGTAAAGATTGCTTTCAAATGGTTTTTAACACACACACACACACACACACACACACACACACACACACACACACACACACACACACACACACACACACACATATGATGGGAGTTAATAGCATACTCACAACTCATATACACATAAAGCTGCCATCGCTCACAAGCCAATCATTAAAGAAGTCGATACTGGATGAAATGAAAAAGCTGTGAGTAAATTTGTGTGTGTGTGTTTGTGTGTGTGTGGGTGGGAATACAATATGTGTCTGTGGATGTATAGCAGAGAAAAAGGAGACGGGAGTGATAGTGATGGAGAGGATATTTTATTAATTGGGATGAGAGAGGGTGAGGAAAATATATAAAAATACTGAAGTATCACTGAGACTGACCCCACAAAGTCTAATTTACAAACGCACACACACACACACACACGCAAACAAACACACACAAGACACAGCACACACACCTAATATTCACTAGGAGTCTCGAAAGAAACACACACACACAACACACACACATACACACACACTAAAGGCCTGGTGTAAAGCTTGTGGTAATCGGCAGGAGAGTTAACACGCCTTGCTTCTCTCAGGGTGTTAGTGCTCGGTCTGGATTAGCCAGCGCAGGAGAGGGGATTAAAGCACGGCCAGGGACCCATTACAACACACAGTGGCTGAGCTACGGAGCCTCCAAGTGGGCACCGAACCACCGCCACCACCCCCTGACTTCCAGAGACGCCGCCAAAACATTCCCCGTATATGGGGTTGTTATTGAAACGCTTAACCACCAACGCCGCTTATTCGGGATGGCGGCATCTATCAACAAATTTAGTTTTAATGTGTTTATATTAATTATTGATAAGTTGCAACCACATTAATTTATTACTATCCACATACACATTAAGGTGTGTCTTGTTCCAATGATACTGGATATCATGTATGCGGTCAACACATAATTGAGTTAACTGATTTATGTAGACTTTAGACATGACAATTAGGTGTATATTCTCAAAAAAAGGGTGTGCTAGTTATGAGGTCAAAGGGTCGGTCTTTGGCCATCAAGGTGGGAGGGTGATTGATTCATCACAGGCCATTTAAAATCCTATCCACTGATGACATTACAAGTGGGAGCATCTTCTACCCAGGTGTATGATGGGTAGAGCCAACTCCAGGATACCACTTGGTACAGTGAGGTGGCCTGGCAGTTGGTCTGTTTGTTGTACAACGAGGATCTCACCGAGACACTCCCACTTGTGATGCCACTGGTGGATAGATCACAAAAAATCGTTGTGCAAGGGCCAATCTGTCTCACATGTGGTGGTCAAATAATTGTAATATTACACATTTTTAATTTGAGTCATAGCGAGATGATCCTCAATTGATTTTAAAAGATCAAATGTCAGTACCCAGTACCCATCATGCAGCAGGTGGGCGAAGCACTCGAGGGTTGAGAGATGTGAAGTCCTCCCCAGCATTTGGAGGGAACCATCTGGATTTGCTAATTAGCAGCAACCCCAGAAGTATGACTAATGAGTGGAATGAGCTGGCTCAGTGCACTGCGGAGCCAACGCACTGCAGCGCTTTTATTTTGGAAACCTCAACATTTTCAACCTGATTGCGGTCCTGGGAACAAGCTTACGGATGGCCTGGCGTCCTCGCTGCGTCTCTTCATCCTGGGTGCTGTCATGGAGGAGGAGTTCAAACGACTCAGCCTTCCTTATAAAAGTAACGCTTGGCTCGCTGGAAAATCATTTATCCGGCCACCCCTGTAAGACATGCATGCGGACAACTAACTCCTCTAACCCGACCCAACCTTAACCTTAACTAAACACTACAAACGTCACACTAAAATGTAGTTTTCAAAAGGTCACACAGTACATTGCCGAAATAAAGTACACAAAAAGATTCAGTGCTCTCCAGCCATCTCTCTCCACCACACACACACACACACACACACACACACAGACAATAATATACATTAGACACAACAGAACAAATTACGGATTTAAAGGACCAAAATGACAGAAAAGGTCATGATTCCCCAAAACACCGGCCAGAACAACACAAAGCAGTGCAGCATCAAAGCTACAGCCACACGTAGCCCCCGCCGCGCTAAAAGCAGCAAAGGCTCTGTAGGAATCACAGCAGCGCAACCAAGAGCTCTTTCTAGCTCGCATTGGACTCTGGTCTACGGCTCCACACAGCCCCCAAATTACAGCATGGAGTGTCTCTGGATGTACCACGGCCCTTTATGCTTGGCTTATTAAAGCATTGAGGGATGGCCCGGAATGCTTTTAAAAGCAGGTGTAATGTGCATCAAGGCACACAGAGCTCTGGCACCAGTGTTTAAGACTGTTTAACACGAAGGAGAGCACTGAGCCCCAACGGTAACACTTAGAGACGTGCAGAGTTCAGGGGAATCGCTGATGCCGTTGTTAACTCCTCTGTTCCTCTTACGAAACACGGGGGCCGTAGATATAGGGTCATAGCGATAAAGAAATAGACAAGAGAGGGATAGATAGATAGACACAGACAGACATACGGAGCGACAGACAGACAGATACAGAGTGATAGATGTAGAGATACTTTCATCTGATCTTTTACAGTCATTTCCTCTATCAGTCCATCGCCCTCCAGCTCATCTCCTCTCATCCCCTCTTCTCCTCTCAGCTCCTCTTTCCTCCATCTTCCCTCCTCTCCTCTCCCTCCCACACCATTCTCTCTCCGTGTCCTCTCCTCCTCGTTTCAAATCAACACAACCTCCTCATTTGCATCTCTACCCTTCATCTTCAGGGAGAGGAGGAGAGAAGGGCAGACAGAGGGGAGAGAGAGGGGAGAGAGAGGGGAGAGAGAGGGGAGAGATGGAGATATAAAGAGAGGAGAGGAAGGAGGGGGAGATCTGACAGAGGGAAGAAACCAGAGTGGCGGAAATAACAAGCAGAATCCGAGAGTAGCTACATAAAAAGAGAGGAAGGAAAGGAAAGAGATCGAAAATGAAAGTGCAAGGGAAATTATGGAAAGAAGAGAGCAAAGGGGGTGAGAGTGTGAGCAGGGGGAGAAAGAGAGATGGATCAAAATTAAGATAGATGGATTTAAGAGAGGAGGAAAGCCAGGGTAGGTAATAGAGAGGGAGGGAGATAAATATAATGAGGGAGAGAGAGAGTGTGTGTGTGCATCAGGAAGAACAAGGGAAAGAGAAGGAGAGAGAAAGTAAGAGTGCAAGAAAAAGGGAAAGGGAGATAAAGAGAGAGAATAAGAATGAGAGCGATTGAAAATTAGATAATGTGTGTGTGTGTGTGAGAGGGAGAACCACAGCAACCTAAACAATAAGAAGCTCACCCACTATATCTGTATATAAATATATATTGTATATATATATATATATAAACATACATGTATATATCTATTTATATATATATAATATATATATATATCCGTTTCATTGTTTAACTAACTAACTAAAACATTTTGACTGTATATTCAGTGGCATAATACATCAATATATTGTGTTAAAAAAAAAAGTAAAAGCTTGCTGGCTTCAACACAAACGAGACAACGGTTCCGCCCAGAGAGAACACCATTAACACCAGCGCCCTCCACCCTCCACCCACCATCACCATCTGGACCACCACCTCATTAGAGCGAGAGGCTTCTCCCTGCCGTCTGCCGCGGCCAATCAGAATGAGCCATGAGGTCATCAAGCCGCGCCGGGCACCGTGGGAGGGCGGCACGGCGGGGTGGGGAAACGGTAACCGGGGGGAACCGCGTTGTCGCCGGTTCAAATCCCGATACGGTCATCAGAAGGGTAGAGATCGAGGAAATCCCTCGCCCAGCCGCACGACCCTACTCTCCCACCCGCGTCGCTGAAAGGTCTGGGAAGCCCCGGGAATGCAGATTGACAGGCACAATAGCACACCATGCACACGCACACACACGCACAATCATTATAGAGACATTACTGTGATCTGTCATTATGTTATTATTCTTCTTACGTAGAGTCTCTCTCGTTCTATGAAACAGAGACACACCGACACACACATTTATAAAAACAAACATTACTTCACATGACTGGACTCCATGTCATTACAACTAATATCATGGAAAATTCTGCATCCTAATATCTACAAAAGCTGTTGAATAACTATCTCCCTCTGCTTCTTCATCCCTCTGTCTCAGACACACGCACGCATGCACGCAAGCACGCACGCACGCATGCACGCACGCACGCATGCACGCACACACCACACACGCACACACCACACACGCATACACAGGACTTGATTAGAGGGATTAGTCCCGGTGGCCCCTGGCCCGTGTGGGTGAAGACCCGGTTCAGAGAGAATCTGTTAGCTGGACACACTGATCCATACCTTTAACACTGTATCCCATGTTACACACACACACACACACATACACACACACACACACGCACACACACGCACACACACACACACACACACACACACACACACACACACACACACACACACACACCAGTTTTTATAAAGCAGTGCCTCTCTTGATGCTGTCCATACAGCGTTACAGATCTTATCAGGCAACTGGACTGGGGGAGGTGCTTCTAGGCAATTCAACTTTTAATTCTTAATTAAATTCACCAATTCTTATTGGAGGAGCACATTACAGCCCTCTCTAGTGCGATGCCGCTTACTGATTGGTCGAGTGTTGTACCTCTCTGCTCATCGTCAAACACCTTTTCTGATTGGTTGAGTACATTACAGGCAACTCTAGTGTTGCACCGTTTCTTATAGTTCGAAATAACAACAAGCCTATCTGCTTATCGTAACACTGCTTCTGATCGGTTGAGCTAATAGCAAGTCTCTCTGCTTAACATTACACTGCTTCTGATTGGTCAGGCTAATAGCAAGTCTCTCTGCTTAGCATTACACTGCTTCTGATTGGTCAGGCTAATAGCAAGTCTCTCTGCTTAGCATTACACTGCTTCTGATTGGTCAGGCTAATAGCAAGTCTCTCTGCTTAGCATTACACTGCTTCTGATTGGTCAGGCTAATAGCAAGTCTCTCTGCTTAGCATTACACTGCTTCTGTTTTGTGAATCTAATCACAGGCCTTCCTGCTTACTGTTACACTTCCTCTGATTGGTCGATCTAATCACAGGCCTTTCTGCTTGGCGTTACACTGAGCTGGGTTTGTGAACGCTTCAAATTAGTGTAACCCCCCCCGCCCCTCTGGTCCCTCCCTCTCTCCTCCTCTCCTATTCGCTGTCTCTCGCTCTATTAAGCAAGACGATCTGCATGGGCTGTTCCATTAGGGGGCGGGACAGCAGAGGAGGTGAGAGGTGTTGGGAGGGAGGGAGGGAGAGAAGGGGGAGGAGAAGAAGGGAGGTGGGAAGCAAGGATGGTAGATAGATGGAGAGAGGGGATGGAGGAAGGGAGGGGGAAGTGAGGCAGGGAGAGAGGCTGGGTGGCAGAGAGGTGGAGTGAGGGGGAGAGAGAAAGAGGGCGGGAGAGGGAGAAAATTGAAGACGACAGAGAGTGGGATGAAGATAGAGGGTAATATTGAAACGCTTTATGTTCTGACAGGACAATTTCTCCATGTTTTTCTCCATCTTTTTTTTTGCCCTCTCTCCCACATCATGGTCTGATGAGGCTGTCTTTGGAGGACATCGGCTGATCCATCTCTCACCCGTCTCTCTCTCTCTCTCTCTCTCTTTCTCAATCTCTTTCCTTTACTCACCCCCTGTCTATTTCTCTTGCTTTCCCTCGCTCCCCATTTTTGTCTGCTCTCTTTCTCCCTCTCCCTCTTTTTCTACCTCTCCCTCCCTCCGTCCCTCTCTTTCTCTCTCACTCCCTGCATCACTCACTCTCCCCCCTTTCCTATCCCCCCCCCCTTTTTGATCAGTAGGAACAAAAAGGCATGGCATGTGTATGCATGTCTGTGCCCACATACAGCACAAACATTCCATTAAAGTTTGACTAGCTAAAGTGGTTGTGTGGTTGCAACGTGATTTTTTGTTCTTTGTAGTCATTTTCAATAATGGCTTTGCAAAAAAATATAAATGGCCATGCCTGCCACTTCGGAGTGCCTATTACGCAGCTTGTTATTGCTCCACGCCGCGCACGCTGGCTTTTGTGCACGTGTCTCTCACCCCTGCACTACCTTTATTCCAATTGTTTCCTTTCTGCTGTCCGTGGTTTTCTTTGTCCGTGCAGGAGGGCCGAAGTGACAGATATGTCACCATGCTCGCACTTTTCTTTTTTTTCTCTCAATCGACACCGGAACAATCGGCGCTCTAAGAGCATTGCTAAGCACACGGCTAGCAGGTGATTAGGGGCCATTGTGCCTATAAGCATTCTCCGCATCGCCACGGTGACTTATCTACCAGTTCGACCCCCCCTCCCCGACATCACTCAACCCGCTGTCACAAAGCATTCCCGCGGTGACAGCCTCTCCATCAACCCTCTCCTCCTCATGCCCCCTTTCAACCCCCCCACCCACCGAACTCTGCCGCTACTCACCGTAGCTCTGCCGTAGCTAGCCGTCAGCGCTAAATACAGGAGAAACGGGGGGGGTTAGACCCCAACGGTCACAAATCCCCCACATACGTCACCCCCACCCAGATGATTTCCATAGACGTGCACACACTTATACTATACACTCCTAACAATAACCGAGAGCACATTCAAGTCTAAGTGTTTTATGATCAGAGCTGCACTGTTACAAGGCCATGTTCTGTACATTCAAACTATAAGTGTTTTATGATCAGAGCTGCACTGTTACAAGGCCATATTCTGTACATTCAAACTCTAAGTGTTTTATGATCAGAGCTGCACTGTTACAAGGACATGTTCTGTACATTCAAACTCTAAGTGTTTTATGATCAGAGCTACACTGTTACATGGCCATGATCTGCACCGTCACATTTGTATGGTAAGCCAAGAGATCAGCTATTCTACTAAAACAAATATCCTTTCCAAACAGAGAAACTGGGTCTTAAACACAACAAACCTAATTACATAAACTTGATTGATCGGTTATTAATTATTTACAGATTTGTGTTGTTTGTACAGACATGGTGAAATGAACATGATTTTTGAAACCTTGTTAGCTGGTTTTCATCGTTGTATTATTCTGCTACTCGACATCATGTGTGCCAGCACAATAAATTACGATGAAATTGAATCCACATACGTTTCTCTGGCCCTGAGGAAAATGGTCAGAGCTGCTAAGCTAAACATTTCAACAGATATCATAAGATCTTTTCACTATTAAATCATATAAATATCACTATTTAGCAGTCAGCTTTATCCAAAAGCGACAGTGAACTCCGAGAAAGAGGAGCAGGTAGGAGTTGAACGGTGGATACAGAGGCAGATCATTATGGAGGAGGTGTGTTAGGCATGTTGCTGGGCATCAAACCCAGTACATTTCAGCTGAAAGTTGTGCACCCTGAAGTGGGCAGCTCACTTAAAGAAGTAGTTATTCCTTTATCCAGCTGAGATCAAAAATGTTATTGATTCATACTCAATGTGGAATCGGTTTGATCACTTTATGCTCCATTATTTAAGACCAGTTGGATCTCCATGGAGACGGAAAATCTGAGTTCTGATTATGAAAATAATCTGCACCCTTCTTGTCTTTCTGAACAATCGCACATCACGTTCATATAAACATCATGAACATAGATTTCGGTAACAAATATTGAATACGTTTCTTTGAGGTATGCTTTTGTTCTTGCGACCTTTTCATTCTTCTCCTCAAAGTGGGCTGCCCACTTCAGCCACTAAATGCTCATGCCCTCTCAAAAGCCTCTTACAAGCAAGCAGGGGTTGTCATTTCTGAACAATGCAATCAGATCGTATCTCCCTACTCCTACGTCTAGTCCCATGGTCCCAAGTCCTGCTGCGCTAATCACCACCTAGCTCTCACAATCGAATCAAGAGTCACCAAGCTCTCACATCAGCCATTCCTTTGTGCTTGGTTCGGAAAGAAAGTGTTTCATGGAAACGATTATTAAAGACAAATATGAATAAATCCCGGATCAAAGACGTGGGTGTGTCCCGGCAGTAGAAGTACAGGACAGCAAAGTAATAAAAACCAGAGAATATTACGCAAAGGTCTACAGAAACATAAAAAGATGAGCGAGATTGAGTATCCAAAATGAAATGTAAGCACAGGATGTGGGAAGAGCAGGTGTGTTTGTTTTGTCGTCAAGCAGAGGTGGAAGAGAGGGTGGGGGGTTTTATTTAACAGCAGCGTTTCGCGCGGTCGGGCTGGTTAAAAAGCCAGTCAGCTGGATGTAATGAAATGTAAAACAATGTTTGAGTGGGCCGGAGCGTCCGCACATCTCCGCACGCTCCATTGGAGCTGATGAACGGTCGACCTCTGAGGGCGTCGCCCACCGGCGTACTCCAGCGGCATGCTGGGAAATCCCTCACCGCCGTCTCAGGTGTGTGTGTGTGTGTGTGTGTGTATGTGTTTGTGTGTATGTAGGTGTGTGTAGGTGTGTGTAGGTGTGTATGTAGGTGTGTTTGGTGTGTTTAGGTGTGTTTAGGTGTGTGTTTGTGTGTGTGGGTTTAGGTGTGGGTGTGTGAGTGTGTGTGTGTGTGTGTGTGTGTGTGTGCGTGCTCGCACGTGCGTTGGGGAAAATGTGAAATAGATGATATGTTATCCATAACTTGATGGAGAGCATTGTTTCCCTGTCACGGTGATACACAAATACTAGAGGGTTGTCTTTAAACTACCTCTATGAGTTCTTCCCTTCAAACAGCGGTGCTCTGGAAATGCTCACATTAACATAGAGAGCAGATGGCTCGCTGGCGCAAGACACTTACACGATAACAAGTAGGCAATACCTCTTGTAGTGACCCGGGTTCGAGTACCTCCTGTGGCCCCATGCTTTCACTGTGACTTTTATTTGTATATATATTCCAATGTATAATTTGATCATTTTAATTTCTGGACGGATACATATAAGGTAAATATGTAAATAGACCCTCTCTTTCCCAAAGCAGTTACCTAGCCAAACCTGTCAAAAAAGTCACAAGTTAGGCAGATTGTACATTTTTCAAAAAATAGTGCAAATAAATATATAAACAAGTGCAAGCGCCAAACCGACTATAAACTATCTACCTGGTTATTCATACTTTGTGCTCTGCGTGGGAGAGGATTGTGTATGAATGCGCATCTTTCATCTTTCATTTTGTGCTTAACCTGGGTGTCTAGAGGCCGGGTGGCTGTACAGTAGAGCCTCATACTGCAGCTCTCACGCAAAGGATGAAGGTAGGAGGCACATTCAGAACCAAATTCTCTAATCATTATGGGCCAGCCAAGTGAGACGGCCTGGCTCTGCATATATGAGGGAGAGAGGGTTTGTGTGTGTGTGGCGTGCATGTGATTGTGTGTGCCCCACCATTAGGGTTTGTGCACGTGTAAACGACTGTGTGTGTGTGTGTGTGTGTGTGTGTGTGTGTGTGTGTGTGTTGGGTGTGTGTGATTGTGCATAGGGGCCAGTGAGTGCATTTAAACGTGTGCGTGTGTGTATGTGTCTGTGACTGCAGGTGTGCACTTTTTTGTGTGTCTGCAGATAAGCTTGAGTGTGTTTCTGCAAACCTGTGCCAGTGTGAGCTTTTGTGTATGTGTGAATCTGCATTCATGCCCTTGTGTGTGCATTTGTATGTCTGTGTGTCTGCATTCAAGTCGCCAGCGGGTGCATGCGTGTGTGTGTGTGTCTGCATTCATGCACTGTGTGTGTGTGTGTGTGTGTGTGTGTGTGTGTGTGTGAGAGTGTGTGTGTTTGTGTGTGTGTGTGTATGTGCGTGTGTAAGTATATGCCTATGTGTGTGCTAAGCCGTGTGTGTTCAGCAGTAATAGGGACAGAATGGCTTATGAAATGAGTGTGGCGTGTGTGTTCGGCCGGTTCCAGCCGTGTGGGTCTGAATGGGGGCTTTCAGGCTCCGTGTGGCCCAGAGCGGAGCACCAAGGGCGGGGTAACCTTGGAGAGAGGCCCCTGGCTACTCCATGCTGTAGGTAGAGGTTAGAGAATAGGCACCAGCTCTGTTCAAACCCTACAAAGAACACATATGATGGTGTACCAGGCAAATAAAACATAGATTTATGTTTACAGATAAACAGAATAGAAATATTTAACTTCTTTCCCAATTTCTTTTTTTTCAGTTGGTCTTCAAATGGTATGTGTGATTTAGGATAACATACGGTTGAGGTGTATTTTGTTGTGTTTGGGGGTGGTGGTGATGAAATCCTATTTCTATTTGTTTTCTTTTTTTTAAAACGCTTCCATTTAATTAATTACAGCCATTAATGGTTGGGTTAACACTGGTTAGCAATTAAAGATGATTCACTCAACCTATTTCGAGATGAGCACTTTAACTGTGTTAACCCGGACATCATATACCTTGTGATGCAATTGGATTTTGTGTCTGATGGACAACACAAACACACAATAACGAATATATGTCCGCAGTTTGAATATGCACACCAGTGAAGGATGATCCTATTAACTCAGGAATACACACACACACCAGCGCCTCATCAACACCTCATGTGCACGCAGCAACAGATTAGCATGTAGTCATGGCGGTTTGCTCAAGCACATAATACAAGGGGTGGGTGTGCGTAAGTGTGTGTGTGTGTGAGCAAAGTGGTTTAAATAGACCCCAATCCCCCCCCCCCCCCCCCTCCTTTATCCCACAGATGATTGGCCTAGGCAGTCGGCTGCCCACCAATGGGAAGCGTCGTCAACTGGCGCTTGATCACAAGAGCAGCGGTTTACTGGACAAGTGGCGGTTTATGCTGTGTGTTATAATGCAGTACGTGGGCGTCCGATAGGCATCACCTCCGAGCATAACATCCACTCCCTTGAAGTAAATGCACTCATTTGCTGTGTTGATACCGTTGGTAATGACAATGGGCGACATTTTCCTATTCTCCGGCTCTCTCGCTCTCTAAACAGCACCCAGGTGGTTGTCGAGAACCAAAGACGGCTGCTAACTGAATAGAAACGTGTGGCTCAAATTACCTCGCTGAGCCTGTAATTAACAAAACACTGTGATGAAGAAACTTTGCAAAGCATAGGGGTGGGGGTTTCAATCCCCAAAAGTGCCTTCCTCCTGCTTGCTCCTTTAATAATATGTCTCTGTATCATATCTGTAACCAGAAGCCGCATTAGATAGAAGCACCTGCTAAAGGACTAAACACTGAGCAGATGGTAATGGAATACTGTACTAGGAGACATTATTGATGCGCTGGATACCAGACCTCCCACTGAGTCTGTCTGGAATGATAACATTTGAACCCTCGGTGGAAATCTGAGCCCCCAATGATACGGAAACATGGCAATTTACAGACAAATTGAAGGTCCTGATTTATTCAAAGAAAAAAACACAGCTGATAGACGGGACTCGATCGATGTTGCGAGGGAGAGATTAGAGGAGAGATTAGGACAGATGAAGGATGTGCCAGAGAGCTACATTACGGCCAGACAAATCTTGATGCTTTCGCGGTTCTGTGTTCATCCTTAAAGGACAAATCCGGTGTAAAATGGATCTGGGATATTTTTTATATGATAACGAGTTGGAATGTTCATTTGGGAGCAAAAAAGCGCGTAGGCATATAGACGCATTCTTAAATTGGCTGTTTTTAGCCGATTCTACAAAAACGCTATAAACTTGGAACGATGGGGGCATTTGTGATGTTAAAAACTAAATCGCTATTTTAAACCACTTAAAAGGCTAGAAGTAGCCCGACACTTCTTTGGTAGTATAATAAGGGTCTTAACATATAAAACTAGGCATTGATAACTTTGTAAGTGTACAGATTGTTTATTAAAAAGGACATTTTAAACACACCCGTCGACGCCATCTTGTTTTTAAGACTCGATAGGTAGATTGGCAAACAAAGAGTTTGCGTGTTGCGTGACGGATGTCACAATCTCTGTGTTCGTCAATCTACCTATCGAGTCTTCAAAACGAATGTTCCAACTCGTTATCATACCAAACATATCCCAAATCCATTTTACACCGGATTTGTCCTTTAATTCACTCACTTCATTACTTATTCATTGGAAATATCAGAGATTCTTTTTTTTTTAAACTAATTATATTTACTATTGCATGGAAACATTTGCTTGGAGACATTGGTGTTGCATGATTCAGTCAAGAGACTATTACAACAGCAACTCATTCGTTAAATCAATTATTGATTCAATTGTTAATTTAATGATTCATTTGCCTCATGCATTTTGCCATGCTCTGACCGGCAAGTGTACACACACAGACACACACATGTGCACACAGGCACACACACACACACACACACACACACACACACACAAACATCCACACACACACACACACACACACGCAAACAAACATCCACATATCCACATACACACACACACACACACACACGCACACACAATTTGTCTGATCTTATCATCCTCTTGTGCTGACCCAGACTGTCTGTGGTTGACCAGTGGTCACCCTAACATGCTTAATGTGTAATTGACAGTTCCCTCGACCAATCCATGGGGCCTTAGCTCAATAGGCTAGCTGACCAATCAATTTTGTAACCTTTAATATGCATTTTGCATGCACACACACGCACGCACGCAAACAGACCAGACACACACCCACATACACACTAAGGGTATTAAAGGGTTTAATACTCTCTCTCCCTTAAGCTGAACTCAGCACATAAGCGACTGGGTTCCTGGTGCACTTAAGTGCATTTTACTGGTCCCATAAATCAGACACCTGAGCTACTCTCACCTGGCTTTTACTGCATCTTTGTACCAGAGAACGAGATTGGCAATTTATATTATATTGCCCATTAAACCAGCTCTGTGCTGTGGAGAAAATAAACTGTATTAAGGCTGTAAAATACAATGCACGGTAAAAGCACGGTCTATTAAAATAGCAGCATAAAAATGTGATTAACCCTGGTAGTTAAATAGGGATGAAGGTATGACGGACGGTTTGAAAGCCCTCATCGTTTCAAGAGAGAGAGCACTTGATTGTTTTGGATGTGTTTCAAACTCTTCACAGAAAGCCACCGGGGTATCCGACAACAAACGGAAATGTTAAGCCACTTCAGATGGAAAGCCAAGCTGCCAAAAGAACAACAAGTTACATAGAATTATAACAAGCAGCTTAACAATGTTCAGTCAGTGTATATGCGTATGTGTGTGTTAGTGTGTGAGTGTGTGAGTGTCAGTGTGTGTGTGTCTGTGTGTGTGCATGCCTGCGTCCGTGTTTGTCAATGCAAGGTGTGCACATCCATGTGTGGATGTGTCAGTGTGTTTGTATGTGTGTATGTGTGCGTTAGTGTGTGTGTGTGTGTGTGTGTGTGTGTGTCAGTGTGTGCGTCTGTGTTTGTTCATGCTTGCGTCCGCTTGTGTGTCAATGTAAGGTGTGAACATCTATGTGTTGATGTGTCAGTGTGTGTGGATGTATGTGTTAGTGTGTGGGTGTGATAGTGTTTGTGGATGTGTAAGTGTGTGTGGATGTGTGTGTTAGTGTGTGTGGATGTGTCAGTGTGTGTTGATGTGTGTGTTAGTGTGTGTGGATGTGCCAGTGTGTGTGGATGTGTGTGTTAGTGTGTGGGTGTGATAGTGTGTGTGGATGTGTCAGTGTGTGTTGATGTGTGTGTCAGTGTGTGTGGATGTGTCAGTGTGTGTTGATGTGTGTGTCAGTGTGTGTGGATGTGTCAGTGTGTGTTGATGTGTGTGTCAGTGTGTGTGGATGTGCCAGTGTGTGTGGATTTGTGTGTTAGTGTGTGTGGATGTGTCAGTGTGTGTTGATGTGTGTGTCAGTGTGTGTGGATGTGTGTGTGTTCTCCAGTCTGTCTCTGGGTATGGCGGGCCCGTTGTAGCGGGATGACAGGAGCTGTTGCTAGGGTTTAGGGGCCGTAGAACAGCCTGGCTGGGTGGGCCCGGCGGTGGGTGCGGACCCACCACTGTTGCACAACATCAGGCTGCTTCACAGACTCGTTCCACTCCGACAGGTCCACAAGGAGCCGCGCCGCATCCGTCCTGCCTCCCCATCACACTGGGGTTACAGTTGTAGTCAACGTACTAGTACTGCTTATTTATCATTCATATAATTTATTATTGTTATTATTATTATTATTATTAAGTATTTATCATGCAGAACTCAGCACTGTTTATAGTTTATACTACTGTACACAGTACTATTGCATAAACTAGTAATATTAGTACTGTGTCTGTAAACTGTGGTGGTAAAAGTACTGGAAATCGTGGTGGAACCAATGCTGTATACCATAGTAGTATTAATGCTGCATACAGTAGTTGTACAAGTGCACCTTAAAGCATTCATCCTGCAGCTATCTTGCCATAGTTTAGTATGCAGCCACAGTGGCGGTATAGCATAAGTACGGTACACAGCGGTCATGATCGCCGAGGCGTTCTTCATGTATTTACTTTGCGTGCGCTCCGTATCAAACCTGTACACACGGCCAGTGTTTTTATTAAAGATGGTGTGTTTATCTGCGTCTCGCCTTTACTGCGCTTAACATACGGGGGACAAATCTTTCACATTGGCACCGGGAAGCTTCCGCCCACGATAACAAAAGAACCCATTCAGCACATTCTCATACAAAACTTTATCAATCATCCGACATGCTTGCGAGACAATCCCCTGTAACATCCATCTGGTGAAAAGAGGGCCAGACCTCATTTCCTCAGCTTGAGGAGGGAGCCATGGCATGGCCCCGATTCTGAAGGCTGAAAAAGGCGGGAATTTAACAATAGCTTAGCAAGGAATCTATTGTTGAATTCACGCCTTTTTTCATTGTAGCAGAGCTGGGGGATGGTCGTAATGACTTTCCGTAGCCCAGATGTAGAAAAAGAGACATTGCGTGTGATACATTCACAATTTTATTCTTTTTCTAATCCCTTTTTAGCCGGGGGAATTGATTAAGGGATGTATTTGTATTCATAGTTCCCGGCAGTGTATCCTTGGAGGTTTCTGCCACCTGCCACCTCTGACTTTGTAAAGACATGCAAGTTTAGGCTCAAAAGGACACCCTGTCACCACTATTTTCCGGTGTCTCTTATTGGTTCTATGTCAGGTTTTGCCGCTACAAATTGGTATTTTAGTCCCCCTCGCATATGTTACTTAAAAGTTTGAAATGTCTTTCAAAATGGTATGGCTACATTTTCAGCAACCCAAACATCAAACATTATTTCATGGTACTCGACTCTATAGCTACGCAACAATCATAATGTCAGTTTGTGTAGCATCAACTGTCAGTTTTCCAACTTGTTCATTGCCTTTTTGTGTGACATTGCCTGCTTTTTGTGTGACATTTAATTATCCTATCCTAACTATTTTTGAAACACATTAATAATTCATGACTTAGATCAATATTTTGTCATTATACATTTGCATATTATACTATTAAAATCAACAACCCAGGGGAAAAGTAGGGACATCTCTTTCAGTTTATACTGTATTATACTGACACGGCTTCTCATTAACTTTCTATGGTTTAATGTCAGCATGTCTGCCCATTGACATCAACATTATTATGTTAGCATGACTTCCCATTACCTTTGTATGGCACAATGCTACCATGGCTTCCCAT